>NW_006261964.1:411422-419302 GCF_000493195.1 Citrus x clementina
TTAGTAAATTTATGTAGATTTATATAATGATATGTGATTCTTTTTTTTTCTAATTTTTGTAAATAAAGTACTTACAATAGACTTGTGTATTTTATACTTAAATTGGAGAATTTATATTAGATTGATATATTTTGAGCATTTTTTTATGTTAAGACCTTTAGATTCTTACTTGCGATGCTAAAAATTAAATTAGGTCTGTCATCTATATTTTTTAGGCTAATTTTATAAATTTATAGTTTGAATTATGTAATTTAATTTTTAAGTTTCGGAACCCAAAAAAAAGACATTGGATACTAGTGCCATTTGGATGGGCTTTTGAAAAAAAAAAAGTAGTGGGTATGATGCCGATTTGATAATTTGATTTTTCTATGGATTTGAGCGTGGTATTGACAAACCCACATCCTACCCTTGTCATCCCTATTAAAATGGCATAAAAAAGATAAATAAGCTATTTTTAATGCACCCGATTTATTCTCAAATTCTAAACTTTGAGTTGGACTATCGGACCCCTTCATTAATCTCATAATACCCATATTATATTGTAATTATATTTAAGGACAAATACAAATAGTTATTGTTTTAGCTGGATTTTAAGGCAACAAAAAAGGGGACAAACAACATAACTAACACGAGATTTGTTAAGGTGAAGGGGTGCCTAGTGTAGCAGAGATGTGTTGCTCGTTTTGGCTTTGAATGAGGCTTAGGAAAGAATGGACAAAGGTCATGGAGAGACGCTGGGGTCTATAGAGGATTGGCTCCAAGGGTTTAGTTTAACTTGCAAAATGGAAAAAAAAAAGATATTAGAGGTGGAGTCAGGGTGGTTGGCGACTACACTTCGATACTCAAATTAGTTTGGGGCTAGTTTTGGTCTTAATAGCTAATAAGTTCTCAGGTATGATGGTTAGAGGTTGAAGAAACCTCGGCCCTTGTGTCGTATATATTTTTGTTGAATGTCAAAAATAAAACTTGAGCATCCTTTTTGTGGAGCGATGCCTGGCTGCCATGGCACTTAACACATTTCCATTGGCACTCTTTGTTGTCCTTTCAAGGATATTTTGGTCCTTTTACTCTTTTCAAGTATGCTAGGAGCATCGTTTTCATGACTTGTCCGTACATACATGTGTTGAATACCATTTGGGTGATCCAGAGTATCTATGTAGAGCCTATTTTGCAACTGTAGGCATGGCAGTTGAGGACAAATCGTCCTAACTTTCTTGGTGCAGTACTAGGGATGGCAAAAATTTCCAAAATCGGCCTAAACCCGCAAAGATCCGGAATATTAGGGCCTGTTTGGTTTTGGTTTTGAATCTGTATTTTCTGAGAATAAAAACGAAAATGAAAATGGTGTTTTGCAATTACTGTATTTCGAATTTAAATATGCGTCTGGTATCATTTTCTGTATCCTATATTTTAAAACTGAAAACAGTAATATGCGTTTGGTAGACACAGTTAAAAATGATAAAAACAGAGAATATGCGTTTGGTAATGCTTTTTTCAAAAACAGTTTTTACTAATCATTTACATTATATTTATAGTCATAAAATAATTATTTAGCTAATACACACAAATACAATAAAATAATTTAACCAAATTTAATATAAAAATTACATGATAATAAAGTTTAAGAATTAACATTAATTAAAAAGAAGTTTGACATTGTCATTGTTTTTACACTAAATAATTAAGATCTATATTACAACACATGATTTAAACAAAATAATTATAAAAAAACTACATGATACACATTATACATTACGTATGTAATCATGCCACATAAAAGCTGCAATTTCATCTCTTGTAGCATTTATCTCTGCGACACTTGCTGGAGATAAATCAAAAATAATTTCGACTAAGCATTTAAGTCATGTTTATTGTTACAAAATAATTGTTTAACTAATACATAGACAAATATACCATAATAATTTAAACAAAATTATTATAAAAAATTACATGATGATAAATTTTAGTTTTAGCATTAATAAAAAAAAATTACATTGTCATTGTTTTTACATTATAATTAAGATATATATTACAACACAAAATTTAAGCAAAATAATTATAAAAAATTACATGGTAGACATTATGCATTACGTGTGTAGTCATGCCACATAGAAGCTGCAATCAGACTCTACAATTAGAGGGACACATGCTGCATTTTTTGCAATTTCCAGACCCCAATTAACTGTCTCAGCTTCTGCAGATTGCTACATTGCCATTAAAACTGGATTTCTTTACAGCAGCAGCTGCAAATTCTCCTTTATGATTTCTGATGGCAATTCCCAGGCCAACATATTGATCTTTCCAACTTGGCTGAGAAAAAAAGCTAACACACCTAAATCATTTTCTTTTTTTAATAACACAAATTCATGTCAAAATGGTATTCATGGAGTGACAGAACAAACGGAACATGTGTATCGGCAACAAAACAGCAAACCACATTTAAAAAAAATTAATTCACATTTTAAAAAATAACTACCCATCGAATATAATTCATGGTAGCAGTTTGCCAACATCCAATTAAACTGGACAATGTTCTTATACTAACACCAACTTAATCAATCTCATGCCAACAAAATCATATTTACCAAATAGAAAATAATTATTAAATATAAGACAGAAGGGGAATGATACAAAAACTTACTAGCAAACACAAAGATTCTCAACATTCACCATTTTCCCAAGCAAATTAAAACCCAATGGATAGCAAATTCGATTGTATGCAAGCCTTAAAAAAGAAAAATATCAGCAACTCGCATAACAAAGATGGAGCCGAAAGGGCAAAAGCAGTCGAGGTAGTTGGATGGAGCAGCAGTGGTTGCGGCGAGATGGCGCACTAGCGGCGACGGAGATGAAGCAACAGCGACGTCGATCGAGATGAAGCAGCAACGGCACCGGAGATGAAGTGCATCAACCGAGATGGGCACATAGAGAGAGAGCAGATCTGGAGAGAAAAGGACAGAAAGCTTGCTGTTGTGTGTAGATCGGCGAAGATAAGAAGAGGGAGAGAGAGAGTTTCGTTGTGAGCAGATCAAGAAAGGAGGTAGAGAGAGCACCGTGAGTCAGCTTCGTTGTGAGTAGATCAGGAAATTCGTGAACGAAATTTTTTATTGGCTTTTGTTTTTTGATTTGTTTTTGAGTTTGGCTTTGTAATAAATAGAGAACATGTTAAACATGTTTTTGCTTTGCTAGTTATAAAAAGTAGATTTAGATTTCTTATTTTGTAATTTGTTTTTGGATTCAGCCCACCAAACATGTATTACATCAGTACTCCGAAAATGAAAATGAAAACACTAGCCCAAAAACGATACCAAACGGGCCCTTAGGATCCTAAGATTTAGAATCTGTGCGGATTTGAATTTGGATCCAGATGCATTTGCATATGAAATTTTAGATATTCGGCAGCATTAATATATACCTTTTTGGTTTTTATTTTATTTTTGAGTTTAATTTGATAATTTAATTTTTTATTAATATCCAAAAAAGAAACATTATTGTAAAAATGTAATATTGTAAAAGCAAGTTAAAAATAAAAAAAAATAATGGCATAAGTGTCAATATTTAGTAGCAGAGATGTTTTGAGGTGTTTTTAAAAATACAGGGACTAAATGGACACTAACCTCATAATATAGGGACTAAACAAGCTTTTACCCTTATTTTTTAATTAAAGTATTTAGTAAATAAAAATTAAATGAAAAATATATATGCTAAATGAAACAAGATAATAGGATTAACTAAAAAATATAAAAGTTTATTAAATTAAGAAATATTTCGGGATTCACATTATTTTATATGGATTTGTGGTGTTTTTATAATTTTATTTGTGGATTTATGGTGGTGCCAGACTTGGATTTATATTATTCTTGATGTTTGATTTATACTTTGGTATTTTTATTTATGATGTTATATGTCATTTTAAGTATTGAATTGTTGATTGTTAAATTATGATTGAATTTTATTTGATATTATTAGGTAAATTATTGAATTTTAAATTATTAAATTTTTAATTTATGCAAATTTGGATATCCGGGATATCAGCCTGCAATTTGTGTGGATATTACACGCATCCGAATCCGAAAAATATATATATATATATATATATATATATATATATATATATATATGTGGATCCATATATAGAAGATGCATTTGGATCCGAATCCAGATTTTGCCATATGTACGTACTACTTTTGGCTTTTTTATAGGTATGGTAGCCTACTGTCTCCTATTTTCTAGCAACATATTGCTTCGTTGATTCCTCCTGTTTAGCAAAGCAATCAAATTTCTTCGAGGAAATAACCACCTCCCGGATGATGGTCATTTTTGGCCCCCTAATTTTTTTTTTTTTTTGTCTTTTTCTATCCGTGATATGGTGAAATCTAGGCGTTACTCCGATATCTAGCATACTTGGCGTATGCTAGTTTCATGTTCGTATTTTTTTGTTATTTTTCTCCTTCTCTTAACACATGGCATCTCTTATTTATTTTCCCAAACAATTTTATATATTACTTTTTTATTTCTTTCTAGTGGATCTTTTTAACACCCCTTAAGAATTCTTACGGAACCTCTCGTTTTTTGCATCTATAGTTTTAACCTCATTGAGAATAATAGTGGAAATCAAAATAATTTTTTTATACTCATGTCTTCAATGCCCCTGAAAATAAGAAGTTTTCTCCTTTTTCTTCTTCTTTTTATTTTTAGACCTAAATGTCGTTTTAAATAGTCTTTCAATAAAAATTTAATAGTAAATAATAGACTCGACATAAAAATAAATAAACACAAAAATATTAAATAAATCATTACTTAGAAAAACAAAAAAAAAAGAAACTAAAAATAGTTTGAAATTTTAATGAACTTTAAACATGGTATTTTAAGAGTGTTGTAAAAAAGGGGCGATTTTGTTATTAAATGGAATATAATTAAAAAAGGAATTAAAAGAGAATTTTAAAGGGTGTCAATAATTGAACTCCTAAACCGTTTCGATTGTAATTAGATAAATAGCACGTGTACATAGTAGTACCCATAAGTACGTTGGCGATATAATTGGGCCCCGAGCCCCGTGTGATCCACTACAAGGACCCATTAAATTGACTAGAATCGCGTCTTTTGATTGCGACGTCGGTGAACTTGAAAAAATGATAATTT
This sequence comes from Citrus x clementina, assembly GCF_000493195.1. Lineage (NCBI taxonomy): Eukaryota > Viridiplantae > Streptophyta > Magnoliopsida > Sapindales > Rutaceae > Citrus > Citrus x clementina. Next base: position 416,565 of record NW_006261964.1, read on the forward strand.
AAAATTTAAAATTGACTTTAGGTTTGGGATTGAGGTTAAAATATTATAAGTTGTTGATTTCATAAGTTTTAGAAAAATAGTATCCGGTAAATTCTTTAAAACTTATTTATTAAATAAGTTTTTTTTCTTTTAATAACCGTTTTTAAAAAAAGATAAGAAGTTATTTTTTATAAACAACTTATCAGATAAGCCACCAACTTATTTTAAATTTTTATTATAATTATAATATTTTAATAAAAAAATAATTATATCTTATTTTTCAAAAATCTTGATGTACTTAAACTTACACTTATTTTAGTCATCATATAATCAAATAATACTTTTGTAACAAAATTTATTAAACGCATATATCTAACTCTGCTTTTCAAATTTATAGGTAGCAATAATATAATTTACTAAATATCAAACTGCTTTTTTAATCAGTAATTTATTTCATCAGCCAACTTGTTTTTATTTATCATAAATAAGTCATTTTTTCTTCATTTTTTTTAAATTTAAATATTAACAATAAATAGTTTTTTCAGTGAAAACTTTTAGATGTCAATTACCTATAATTTCTTGTGGTCAATGTAAATTGCTTAAATAGGAAGCAATTAAATTACGTTGTCACCTGGCAACGTCTTATTATTTTATTGTTGGCAACAAATTCGAAATATGGGGACCATGTTTCTTTGGTGCAAATAAAATAAACTACTTCTTTTAAAAATATTAGTAATAGTAATAAAGAAATAAACTGCTTGCTTTGTGGAACTTTCACTGCTATGGGTCAAACTTTGCAATTCCAATTTTCACTAGTTGGAGAAAAGATGACCCACGAGCGTATTGCTTCCATGTGTCAACCGTCGAGATCAATCATTCTAATTTTTCATTACTTGGAGATAATATGACACATATCTATTGATTTTTCTAATGTTATTATGATCATAATAATTAAAGCTATGAAATCCAAATCCTTGAAATGACTGGAATGGAAAATTTTGAATTAATTTTTGTAGATGTCAATTAATTACTTTCAATAAACGTATAAGAAAAGATCACCAAAATCACAAGTTTATTAAATGTTATACCCGATTCTTTTAAAAATAGACAATTAAATTCCTATTATTTAAAAGATAAACTTCAAAATTCTTTTTAGTGAAATATGTCTAATTAAATAGACATATAAAGACGATATAGTCCATTTACTTGGTGAATATTATTAATGTCCTTAAATCCAAATAGATGAAATTATTTAATAAAATAAGATTCAAATTTTTAAAAACGATGCGTTATCATTTACTTAATAGTAAACTTATTTAATAAAATAAGGTTTAAATATTTTTAAAACGACGCGTTATCATTTACTTTATAGTAAACTTATAAAATTTATTTAAAAAATATAATATTGTTTATAGTTAAATTTGGTAGCATATTAAAATCTTCTCAATTTTTATTAACAGGATCATAAATTTTCCAAGCAATATAATTTCTTTTTAAAAGATAATGTACTATAGTACTATATTTAAGATTAATGTAATGTAATGCCACTGAAAAAATAAAAGAAGTGAAATTCAAGTGAAATTCACTAACAATGAGGATTTAGATATATATTTTCATTTAAATAGTACAAAATTGTTTATTAGAGAGAAGTTTAGGGATCTAAACGTTCTTTTCCCCCTTCTCAATTTTGTCCGTAACATTTATATTGCTCTCAGATAGGACATAAAAATGAAAAATTTGTCTTAATTTTCATTTTTTCTTTCTCAGTCAGTCTCTGTGTGTCATTTCATTTCTTCAAATTCTCCGCTTCTCTTGCTCTTTCCTCACGGATCAAAACGACAAGGTTTAATCTCTCAACAAACCCTAATTCGATCGTAAAAACAACAGCAAGCTCGCGTCTCTTTTCCATGGCGACTCTTCATCGCCGATCATCTTCTCTTCGACGTACCATAAGCGAATAAACTAGCGCGCGCGTATCTCGATCAGCGCCATGTTCGAAGCTCACGTAATTTCGTCTTCTTTGCGTTATTTATTTTTTCGTTGTTTTTTGAGCGTAATTTATTATATTTAATTGCTTAGCGCGTGTAATGTGTGAATTTCAGTAGAATCATGAGTTACTGGCTTGTTATTGTCTGTATTTATTACTACACTGTTGTATTGTACAGAGCTGTGTTCTTTACAGGAGTACCGAAGTATCTATTTTTGTAGTAGTATTGCTTTATAGAAAACGCTAAATTATGTTAGTGATCGTAATCTCATGGCTCTTTTGAATAATTGATATCTTTTTTCATATTGATTTGAGGTTATTACATACATTTGAGTTGCTTTATTTGTGATGGTTTTATTGCTTGGATGCTTATCCGGATAGAGGAGTAATGATGTACTTATTACAAACTTTCTATCCCGGATGATGTGGCACATGATGTGTCATTTCGTTCATTGCTATTGTCTCAATAATGATTGTATAAAAGTCAGCTATTATCAAACATGTGATGGTTATTTGTTGGTAACATGCCATTTGGGATACAGATTTTGTATCTCTACTTTGTAAGCATATCATTTACTCATGGATAGAGTGATGCTACAAGTACAAAATGATGTGACAATTGATGTGTCATTGCATCAAATGATGATGTAAACTAACATCTATTACTTAGGAGTGACAATTATTTATTGTAGCTGCATCAACTGGGATACGAGTTTTTAGGTGTAGCATTTTTAACTGGAAAGCTTTAAAAGCCTTATATATTCTTTTTTTT
>NW_006261964.1:419354-749567 GCF_000493195.1 Citrus x clementina
GGACTTTCGGTGGAAGCTTTAAGAATCAGTGTTTGGAAAGGTTTGTCTTCATATTAGTGTGTCTGTATACTACGATCTTTTTATCAATATACCTATGTGGTTGCTTGTTAGTTCAATTGTTAACTGCTCTTGAGATGATACCAAGGTATGGTAAATCCCGTTTACACTACGGGAGGGTTTTTGATGCAGCGGAAGTTTAATGTTCAAAATATTTCGTTGATTCTAGAGAATACCGGAATAAAAGAACAACTAAATTCACGTTGATTCAAAAGAATACCGCGAACTTAGGGGTTAAGACTCGTTGATTCAGAATACCGAGAATTAACTATTCAAATACTCACAAAGAGATTTGAAAATTGAAATATTATTGAACTCAAAATTCTCTGCTTGTAAAAGCTACAAAAGACACTTATTTATACTAAGTAAGACTTATCCTAATATGATTAGAAAACCTATTTTAATAAGACTTATGCCTAAATTAGAAATATTACCCAAATAAGCAATACCTAAACAATAAGACTCTAAATAGGAAACCAAATTAAACTAGAATACAAATTAATTAAAATATTCCTAAATATTATACATTTAAATATAATTAGGATTTCTTCAATTTCTTGCTCTGCATCATTCCCGCCAGGTTGGAGAAAATTCGTCCTCGAATTTTGTATATTGTAATCTTCAAGAACATCTTCATGTGCATAAGGATTAATTTTTAAAACAGAGCTTTGACATAGACGACGAACTTTAAATTTTTCAACTTTTGTAATAACGTCCATCCAATCACTCCAATGGCGTAAAATGAATTCTTCTATCAACAACTTCTCCAATAATGTCTTCTCATATTGTTCGTGTCGAACTTCAACATAGTTAAGGAAAAACGATTTTTTATTATAATCCACTAACTGTTGAAAAATATCACAACTCTTTTTGTCTTCTTTCGGCAAATCAAGAGAACAATAAGAGATTGTATCAATAACTATCTCTCTCTCCTCCACAAGATCAAAAGATGGATAAACAATTACCTCTTCTTGTCCCACAATATCAAGATACTCATCAAATTTCGACGATTGATCCAAATCAATATTGTCTTTGTGTTGAGGATTTGTTGTAGACATGAATGACCAATTAATATTCTCCTCGGAAGGAATAATATTGTCGAAAGGAACAAAGTTACAATTTTCCTCATTATCTTCATAACAAACATCATCGTGAACAACTTCATCAAATCCATATGCATGCTTTATGTGTAAAGATTTTCTATCTCGAATTTTCTCTAAATCTTGAGAAATTGAACGCAAAATCCTCAACATCTTAACTAAAACATCTCTCAAGATGAAATCTTCACGTCGATATTGTGATTTCATGATATAATTTTTTTCTTTTTTTTTCCTATGCTTTTTTTGGTGTTGTTTGGGTTTTTTTTTTAAAACTAAACGGAAAAAAACAAAAAAGGAAAAAAGGAAAGGTTTGGTGGTAGATGGAGTTAGATTGGTGAGACAAGGTTTTGGCTCTGATACCAAGCTGATGCAGCGGAAGTTTAATGTTCAAAATATTCCGTTGATTCTAGAGAATACCGGAATAAAAGAACAACTAAATTCACGTTGATTCAAAAGAATACCGCGAACTTAGGGGTTAAGACTCGTTGATTCAGAATACCGAGAATTAACTATTCAAATACTCACAAAGAGATTTGAAAATTGAAATATTATTGAACTCAAAATTCTCTGCTTGTAAAAGCTACAAAAGACACTTATTTATACTAAGTAAGACTTATCCTAATATTATTAGAAAACCTATTTTAATAAGACTTATGCCTAAATTAGAAATATTACCCAAATAAGCAATACCTAAACAATAAGACTCTAAATAGGAAACCAAATTAAACTAGAATACAAATTAATTAAAATATTCCTAAATATTATACATTTAAATATAATTAGGATTTCTTCAATTTCTTGCTCTGCATCAGTTTTGGTTTTCATTTCTGTAATTTTATTTTATTTTGTTTATTTTGTTTATTTATTTATTTATTTTTTAAGGTTGAGGGGTGGGTAAAGCTTAAATAAATCAATTTTTAACCCCTACCTCCTCTAAGGTTCGAACTTAGGTGTCCAGTAAAAAAAAGGGTTCGAACAAACACTCATTAGGCCTTTGGGGGTAATCATTACATATATATAAGATTTTATGAGAAGAGAAGATAAAAAAACACATTTTTCAATACACCACAAGATAAAACACACTGGAATTTTGTTTTTTTATTTTTTATTTATCTTTTAGCTTTTCCCTTATTGTAACATTAGTCTCCCTTACTTTGGGACAATTAAAAGACAAAAAACCATAGATTTCAATACAATACAAGATAAATTACAGTACATTGGAATGTAATTTTTTTTTTCTTTTTAGCTTGTCTCTGGATTCCTTGGTTCATGTTATCTAAAATTTTCTGTGTGCAACTAAAAAAAAAAAGGAGAAAAATTGACAAAAGGGATGAATTGATGTTTTCAGTTGAAGCAACTTGTCAACTAGATAAGTGAAACATCTGGTTTACGTTAGTATAAATATGGCCCAACTCAATGTCATGACGGCTTGCCTCCCAAGTCATGTCATATTGGTTGTGTTTATTCTCATCTAATGGTGCAAAACTTTTCAATTGTTCCATTTCATTCTACAGGTGATGTTGTCCTCAAAGATTTGAGTTTAAAGGCAGAGGCACTAAATTCATTAAAACTTCCAGTCACAGTCAAAGCTGGTTTTATTGGAACTATAACCCTAAAGGTAGCTGTTACATGTAAACTTGATCAAATATGTGTATCTTCATTTTACTAACGTTGGGTTTTGTATTGAGATTAAGATGTTGTTGAGGTTCTGTTGTCTTGCTAATACTTTTTGTAAATTTTATGGGGCATGTGGTTCATGTTATTGCTTTCTTGTGCTCTTCCTTAGTAATACAACTTGTTTCTGTTCCTTATAAACCTTGATTTATTTTATTCTACTATAGTTGCTTTGATTATATAAACTATTTCCTGTCAAAAATTGGTTATGTGAACTAATTTGTAAATCTTTTTCTATCAATGCCATTTAGTTTTTTTCCCCAAAAAAAGAAAAAAAGATACTGTAACATTATAAGAGTCTAGATACATTGATGAGAGTTTCTCATTTTGATATTTTTGATATCACAGTACTCTCTTCTGGCCATTTCTGCTTTATCTTGATCTGGTTAAACTATATTAAATACTTTTTGTTACTCACTTGCTACGGTATTTGGAGAAGTGGGTTTTTTGCTATCGTATGTCTACGAGCTTGACCTTTTTACGCCTTTCTCCTTGCTGCCCGCTGGATTCACACACTTTTTTTGAGAAACTGAAAGTAGGAAAGGTGTCAGCTGTTCATCTTATGATATAACTTCTTTTAAGCCTCTAGGGACCTGTACATACCACCTTCCTGTAGATTGGTTACATGATACTGGCCCTCCAGTGGGATGGATATTGTTGTTTTGATTATTCTGTAGGTTTTAGGAAACACAACTAGAATATGATCACTATGAATGAATCCTTAAGAGTTTACATTTGATATCACCATGAAGTATTTCTTTTTGGTTGAGACACTAAGGAAGTATTACATTACAAATATGTTCTGAAAGTGGTATTTCTCGAGATTAGTGTGCACAAGTTTATATCTAAGATTAGGTTTTTTGCCTTCTATAATTTTGGGTAATGTTTCTATATGGAAGGGGACTTAATTCCAAAAGTTCATGATTGAATTAACAATAAACTGGAAATCAAGGACTACTGCTTAAATTTTGTTTTATCACTAATGAACTGTTAGTGGAGTTTGCCAGCAATAGTTAGAGTAATTTTGGAAACCAATACAATATTTTTTCTAGTGTTTAACGTTCTCTCATTTCCTTACTCGCTTTGCTTCTTTTATAGGTTCCCTGGAAAAGTTTGGGCAAGGAACCTGTAATTGTTCTCATTGATCGGGTTTTTATTCTTGCTCATCCAGCTGATGGACGGACTTTCAAGGTCTTGTTTTTTTGGTATTTTTTTGGGGTGGGGGGAGGGGATTTAGGAAATATTATTCCCTGCTTGTTCAATGACTTCTTGATGGTCTAAATTGTGCTTTTTTTTTTTTAGGAAGAGGACAGGGAAAAACATTTTGAAGCCAAGCTTCAACAGATTGAGGTGAACATATTTTATGTGTGCCTGATGTTTCCTAATTTGAATTTTCATGATATGCTTTTTATTCTGTTTTCTGGCCTTCAGTTCTCAATGTTACTTATATGTGTGAGACACTCAAATAATGTATGTTATTATATTGGGCTTACAACATCCAGTGACATGTCCTTTGAAAGATGAACTCGTTGATCAACACCTTGGCATTCTTGCTGATAATATCTTTCAAGTGAATAATTCTGTATTCTGTTAATGATCATTCATGATTTTAGTTCTATTTATCTGTCACTAATATTAGGAAAAGAAAAGTCGAGAATGGAAGTTGATGTGGATAATTGTTGAAGTTAAGGATATACTATATGATGAGAGAGATGAGAAATGTAGTAGATTAGGTTAAGGAGGCATTTACATTTTGGATTGGCGTGGGAATCCTGGGATTGAGAGTGGGAGTAGGTTGTTTACTTACATTGGAATGAGAGTATGAAATGAGAATCAGAATCCAATTTATGTGTTTACTTCGTCTTGAATTGGGAGTAAATGGTTTCAAATTATAGTTTTACCCTTATTTAAAGAATGGTAGTTTTTAATTACAAAATTAATGAAAAATATATTTGAAATATAAAATATTTATTTTATTATATTTGTAAATTAATAATAATTATTAGTATTCTTAATTATGTAAATCACAATTTTCTATTAATTTTAATTATGTAAATAAAAAATTATTGATAAGAGTAACACAAATGAAACATTAATAATATAGTACAAAATTAAAATTTTCTTATAATATTATTAGTTATTAATATTAAGAAAATATAATACTATTATTTTTAAGTAATTTTAATGTAAATTATTATTTTTAACTAAATGTAATAATATTATCTTTAAATAAATTTAATATTATTATTTTTAATAAATGTAATTTATAAAATAATATAATAATATTATTTAAATGAATATGATAATATTTGTTTTATTTTATTAAATATAATTATATTAAATTCCCACTCCCATCTCCCCTATGGGAGTGGGAATCCCGCTCTCCACTCCAAAAATGGGTGGGGCCCACGGAGTGGGATTCCCACTCCTCCCTTAAAATATGCAACTAAACACTGGAGTGGGTGGAATACACACTCCTCACTGCTACTCTAATAAGTAAACATAGCATAAGTCTTTTGGATTTTTTTTTTGCTTTTTAGAACTGGGATACTGTTTGTGATATAGTTATGCTTGATTTTATTTTGTATAGGTGGTAGGTTGTCTTCAGATGGTTATCTTCATTTCCTTGGTGTTCGTCTATTTTGATTTTTTATCATCTTCCCTTCCATTCAAATAAAATTCTTCAGTTTCCTATTGGGGGGTAAAAAAGAGGGAAAAAAGAGTATGAGAAATTGAAGTTGCACGGTTGTAGAAAAGGACATATATAAGATATTGATAGTAGGCTGAACCTGGTAGAAATAATTGTACTTTCTTTTTCATTTTTCTCTTTTTCTAATGTATTTATTCCTATTAATGGCATCCAGGAAGCAGAATCAGCAACGCTGGAAGCAAAATCTAGGTCAAAGCTTGGCAGTGTATGACTTTTTAATTTTTCTTTAGTTTGTACGATTATTTTTTTGTTCAAAATTGTTACTTTCATGGTTTGGGTAACCTGGTGACTACGCACTTGTAATACTTTTATTCATAGATTTTTTTGATGTTCATGAGATTCTAGTATTGAAAGTTTATCTTCTGATGACATTTAATTTGGAGATTGAAAGTAATGTTAGCTTTTTGGTACTGCCCATGGTACATTCCGCCATGCAAGCATGAGATGAATTTTTCATTAATCATGCCTTGATGACTAGGCGTAATTTTTTCTTATGAATACTTTCCATGTACTTGGGTTGCCCTTATTGGCGTTTGTATTGGTTTTTTGTTGTTTAAGATAGTTGTTGTAGGGTCTGTTTCTAGGGTTAGAACCATGTCAGACTGCTTGATTTAAAAGCTTGAATTGATAAGTACGGGCGGAAAAATAGTATGAGCTCTAACATGCCAGTGGATGCATGATACCAAATTTTATCAATGGGCTTGTCACGTGGATGTCAAGCTCAGGAATAAATGAATGCAAATACACATACATATGCTGTCACATGGTGGGATTTAAAAAACACATGACCTCTTGTCCAATTGGATTTGACACTGTGTTAGGTACTGGTAACTTGAAAGCTTAAGTTGGTGTAAAGACTAACAATAATCTTAACCTCTAACCACTATATTACTAGAAAATAAAATTTTAGAATACTCTCAGAATTAATGGAGGTTAAATTATTTAAAATTAGTAGCAGTCATGGAACATTTTATGTTGATGGATCTTAAACAGTATATCCACAGCTGGATTAAGTTGTGGCCTTCTGTAGAACCTGAGTGAAACTGAATAAGCAATATTTATGTAGTCTAATTGTTATGATGTGGCCTTCAAGACTGTTTTGATTGGTATATATGCATAACTTTATGTTGGGTATTTTCTTTTTTATGCTTCTTGAAGTAATTTAAAATTTATTTATGAAGTGCTTCTGTAGCATTAATCCTAATGCTAGTGGGCATAAGAAAGCATGGCATACACGTTCTTTGAATTCAATTGACAGCCAATCTTTTGCAGCCTTCTCCTGAAAGTTCTTGGTTGGGTTCTCTAATTGCCACAATCATCGGAAACTTAAAGATATCAATTAGCAATGTACACATCAGATATGAGGATTCTGTTAGGTAAATTGCCATATGCTTTCTATTGTGTTTTTGGTTTCTCAATTATTTCATTGCTATGATATTTTATGGGAGGGTCAGAAGCAAGGAAGAAAAAGTGTATTGACATAAAACTTATTGACAAAAAAGTAAAGCTGTTGGGACAAAAGAAGAGGACCAGCTTTTTAGCAGATCTTAGTAAAAGAAAAAGAGTTTATGAGAGAATATCTCCATAGAAAAATATAGAAAGGATCTGGAGAATTACTTTGCCACAAAAACCATCCTTCCCCTTCGAGCCACCACCAACTTTCAAATTGTAATGATTATAAAATGAAAGAGATCTCTCTGAAGCCATCAACGATTATACAAAGAAAGAGACCTTTCTGAAGCTATCATTATTATCATCTGATTTATTGCGCATTCATCTGCACCTTATTTTCCTATCTGGTTAGCCTTTTTGTTTTATTTTATATTCTGTTTGTTCTCTGCTCAATTTTAAAATTAATTTTGCATTTTGCAGTAATTCGGGGCATCCGTTTGCTTCAGGTGTTACTTTGGCTAAGCTGGCTGCAGTGACAACAGATGAGCAGGGAAATGAAATATTTGATACAAGTGGTGCTGTGGATAAATTGCGAAAGGTTAGTTCTGTCTTCTTTCTTTGTAAGCTGCTTTTATCAAGGTGATCATGTGAAGAGTGGGTGAAGCACTTTGAATGTCTACAATAGGCCCAGTTCAAGTATGTGTACACACACACACACACACACACACACACACACATGTATTTATTATCTAGGTTTATGATAAAACCTTTTGTTGTTCTTGGGTAAGAGCTGCTTCCCAATGAAAACAAACAATGAAATGGTTGTGAAGGTTTTTTATTTTTTGACATTTTTGGATCAGTTCAGATTCTTCATTGTATGTTATTCTGGTTCTCCTCCTTGTTTCTGTTGACTTTTAGCCCCTTCACTTGTACATTTCTCTTATTGTTAATATGATGCTGTTGCTGGAATGTTTCTCAGCGTGCAAACATATGTCCCAAAAAAGAAAAATAAAGCCTGCTCTTGGACTAGGGGTTGATGTAAGAGATTGGGATCATATATTTTGTCTGGTAGAATGTTAACCTTTATTTTCTGTAAAATTCACGAGTCTTCAGAATTGATTTTTTTAATAAATAAATAATTAAATAAAGATCCATTGGTGATGCATCTTCCTCAGGAATCATCATTTTTAAGCTAAGGAGTTGCATGTTCATCCTTGTATACCTTTTGTGTCTTCAACATATGATGTCTGTAGTTCGAAGCTCTTAGTGTCTGGAAACATCTCTTGATGTGTATGATGACATGCTATGCTTTAGATTAACAGTTGGTTTTGAGTGTGCGGCTGAAACTGCTTGCCAAACCAAGTTCTTTAATCTATTTTTTTACTGTTACTTAGGGTTGTCATTTGTTACTTTTTCCAATGTAGATCATTTTTGGAGGTGATAGGGAATAATAAAAGGAAAGAATTGAATGACTATACAAGCATCTTCTGGCACCAAATACAAATCCAAAACATAATTCATTCTTTTTTGTACTTTTATCTGACAACTCAATTGCTAATTGACAGCTTATAAGTAGTCTGGGACTGAAATCAGTAAATAACAAACTTTATTGATTTATACCTTCTCGAGAAGGAAAATTATTTGGGCTAATTGATATTTTGGTTTTGTTACAGTCATTACAACTTGAGAGGCTTGCCCTTTATCATGATTCTAATAGCCTCCCTTGGGCTATAGATAAGCGATGGGAAGATTTGAGTCCTAGGGAGTGGACCGAGGTTTGTTCCTATGTGGGTTGCTATGTAAAATTATTACCTTCTGTTCCTCTTTAGTTGCAGAATTATCCTGTGGTTGACGGGATTGATTACATCTATTCTTTTCCTCCTTGTTGAATCTTCTTTCCCAGATATTTGAAGATGGCATAAATGAACCGGCTGCTGATTGTAGGATAGTATCTCCTTGGTCTGTGAATCGCAAGTATTTGTTGTCACCTATTAATGGAGTACTTAAGTATGATCGCCTTGGAAATCAAGAAAGAAATAATCCAGAGATTCCATTTGAGAAGGCTTCTCTTGTATTAAGTGATGTCTTCTTAACTATGACTGAGGTGTGAAGTGTTTTCTACTTTATATTTTGGCTACCGACCTATTTCTAATATGGCTAGTTCTTAATAGAATATAATAAGATTTAAAAAGTTGATTTTTTTCTTTTGTCTGGTTAGGTATGGATAAGAAATAAGTTTCACCTTCATTTACCTCTGGATCTCAAGTCTAATGTCCTTCACTCTGTCATTTATATTTTGCTCAACCACACAATAGAAAAAGAAAATAATTGGAGCTGATATTCTTTCTGGAAAATATTTTTTCCTGCTTATTGGCAAGCAACTGTGGGCTAAATTCTTGTGTCACTCATTTTTTTTCTTTACAGGAACAATATCATGATTGGATAAAACTTTTAGAGGTTGTTTCGAAGTACAGGAAGTATGTTGAAGTTTCCCATTTAAGACCCATGGTGCCAGTTTCAGAGGCTCGTAAACTGTGGTGGCGTTATGCTGCTCAAGCTAGTCTCCGGCAGAGGAAAATGTGGTATGTACACGTTATTCTACAACTCATTTTTAGGAAATAGGGAAAGTTGCATGTTAATTGAGAACTTTGACATTTGATATTTGAACACTTTACATTTTATGTAATACATGACAGAATGCTTTACCACACATCTGAAGTTAATGTTAAGTTATGCATTAATCCCTCTTCAGCTATCGATTCTCGTGGGACAGAATTCAGCATCTCTGTCAGCTCCGTCGACGTTATGTTCAGTTATATGCTAGTTCTTTGCAACAGTCATCGAATAGCGGTAACTCAGAAACTAGAGAAATAGAGAAGGATCTTGATTCCAAAGTAATTATTCTATGGAGGTATACGTCTTTGACATTGTTCTTTTGTAGTTTGATTATCATCTTTTCTGTTTGTTCATTATTTGTTGTATGTTAATGTAATGTGTGAACTGCTGGTTCCTTTGTTTCCCTTAATTCCTTTCTTCCTTAAAATAAAACTTTTATTAATTAACCATGTCCCCTCCGCTTGTACTTGAGATGCAAGAGGCCAACCAACTGGGCTATATCCTTTGGAGATACTTCCTTAAATAAAAATTAGTTCATGTTTATTATTTAAAAAGAAAAGGTAGATTCAGCTTAGACTCAACCTTTTTCTGTTTGGGTTCTGATTCAACATTCCATGATGAATGCTGAATTAGACATGGCTCAATTATTTCCTTTCACAGTTTCTTAATGCTTTGTAGTCTTCGTTAATTGTTTGACTATATATATCCTCTGGAGGGGCGAAAGATGTTTGTTTTGTATATTTCAGCAGCTTATAAATAATAGTGGTTTGTGTACTCATCAACTTCGCTCTGACTTGTGGTTTGGTTTCAAACCTTCATTTACTGGATTGCTTGCTGAAGATGGAAGCATCTTGGAAATCCCCGATGTACAAACAAACATGCGCATTTACTTGTATGTGCGCAATACACGTATAAATAAAATTGAGACGTTGTAGTTAGAAAATGCCCAATTGCTAGACAGCTTTTATAATCAAGGTCATTATGGAGAAATTGGGATTCTGTTTTGTTAGGTCCTTGTCTTTATATTTGGTGTGATTTGTTGAAATGCAACCTTTTGGATTTTTGCTTTGGACTGCTGGCTTACCTTCTTTGTAATTTTTTTTAATTCTTATTTTCTATTTTATTTTGATTATTTAATTATTGAGTTTTGGTGACAGGAAAGCAGTATTGCTAAATATAGTCCACATTGGCCTAATGTTATGTTTATTCTAATTAAGTGTTTGTATTGTTTAGGTTACTTGCACATGCCAAGGTTGAATCTGTAAAACTAAAGGAAGCGGCTGAACAGAGGCAGCTTAAGAAGAAAAGCTGGTTTCCATTTACATGGTTTGTAGAAACTTAAGTTCTATGATTTCTTGGAAAACAAGAATTACCTTGCATTTAGGATTGGCTCATTGGCTATTTCCCATGCTTAAATTTGAATTTTCTTTTGAGTTCGTGTGAAATTTAGCTTCTATTTGATGTTGATCCTGTTTTATCCCTTCTGAGATAGACCTTTCTTTTTGGAGATAATCTCTTTTTTGTAAATTTTTAGGCTGTTTTTGGGGCTATTGGACATCGTGCTCTCCTTTTGTAATTTGTTATATATTCAATATACCTACTTTTTTCTCAAAGATTTTATCAGAGCTGAGTTTTATGGTTGGAGCCTTATTTATAAGCCTTTTTGATAAAGTTGTCAGCTTAAGATGGTGTAAGAACTAGTTTGACCAATAGATCTTGTGTTTGGATCTCACTATTGTATTAATTATGGTTATGAACTAGTTGTGTTTGATTTAAATTTTATCAAACTAGTTGTGTTTGATTACAACGTGAGTGATTGTCTCCTTTCCTATTAGTTCAAATTTGTGCTGAATTGGTAACTTATTGTTGTTATGTTTCTGGCAACTTATAGCTACTTGTATTTCAGGCTTACAAACTCAAAGGATCCCTCTGTAGGGGACGCTTCTGAGGAGTCACAGTTAACAGAAGAAAGATTGACCAATGAAGAATGGCAAGCAATAAATAAGTTGCTAAGTTACCAGCCAGGTGAAGAATCAACATCGTATTCAGGAAAGGACATGCAGAATATGATCCAATATTTGGTGATGGTATCTATTGGTCAAGCTGCTGCCAGGATTATCAGTATAAATCAGATTGAGATTCTTTGTGGCCGATTTGAGCAACTTCACGTGTCAACCAAATTTAAACATCGGAGTATCCAATGCGATGTATCATTGAGATTCTATGGCTTATCTGCACCTGAAGGTTCACTTGCTGAGGTTTGTTAACACGCTGTGCCTTGATTGTTGTGTTACATCAGACAAGGTTTTGTGTTACTTATAATAAGGTTTACATATTCCAATTGAAATTTTCTAGACAGATGCTTGGATGCCGATCCTTATTGATTGATTATGCAAATATGCTCCGGCTTAACTTATCTTTTTGAACTTCATTGTACTTTTAGTACATTTTCTACATGCTTTTGACAGATTTTATTGTATCTGGAGTCGAAGCCTTTCTCATGCCAAATCTTTCATATATCCATATTTTAAAGATGATTACATTTTGTGAGTTTATAATGCTTAAATGTGGCATCATTTTTTGCAGAGTGTATGTAGTGAGCAGAAGATAAATGCTTTAGCTGCTAGTTTTGTACACTCACCACTTGGGGAGAATGTTGATTGGCGGCTGTCAGCCACCATATCTCCCTGCCATGTTACGGTAGTCTCTTGATTTCTCTTAAATGGGCTGGTGTTGGATGCTGCTGCAATTTATGTTTTCATAAATTTTTTATCACTAGAATTACATTGAGAATCTGAATCTCATAGTCCTGGTTTGCATTGTGGTACTAGGAGTAGATGCCACTTAAGGTCCTGTTTATCACTTTAATCACTTTTGTGCATAACATCTCTGTACATGCCTGCTGACTTACTAATGCACATGGACATAGACGTGAAATCTGATCAAATAAGTTTGTTTACCACAGGCCTAGATATTACTTTTCTGTTGGGATACAGTGTACAATCACCCACACCCACACGCATATATATTTTGGTTTGTCTTTTTGGGTTTCATCTAACTTCTTGCGTTTTCAAACACTGTTGAAGTGAAAAACTGAAGTACGACAAAGATCATGAGTAGTGAACTATTTGCTTCATATCATACTCTCCTACGAATAGATTCTTCAAAGTTAAGAGATAGGCATTTGTCAGTTTGAGCATTTGTAAATCTAATTTTGATCACCGAAGTATTTATGAAATGTGAAAAGAGTTTTAAGGAGATATAATTGAAGCCGTAAAAATTGCACAGTGGCTATCCTAATTTGATTTTAACAAAACTCCTCTGGATTAATGTTTAACAAGCCAAACAATTTCCTCTCTTTGTTCTTTCGTTGGGAATGTTTGCCTAATCATTGAGAAGGTGGAAGATTTTAATGCAAGATAATGTTTAAAACCGAAAAGAGAATAAATGAGCAGACCTTTTTATCCCAGGCAATAGACTTTGGACTTTCTCACTTCCATTATTTTGTATGTTCCCCCACAGTTGTGGTTTCTAGTATTCATGCCCTTCTCTTTTGATTTCAAATATCCTTCTAGCCCTCGTATGAAATTTAATGTATTATTGAATTAATTTTGAGTTTTTGGTTTTTCCTTTTTCCAACTTTTACTACGTTATGTATTGGCGGATATCATAATTCATTTTTTTAAATTTTTTTTCTTGCATTTATTGTTAGCTACCCTGATTATGTGAAACTTAATTCTTCTACATTTGAAGGTTTTGATGGAAAGTTGTGATCGTTTTTTGGAATTTATAAAGAGGAGTAATGCAGTTAGCCCTACTATTGCATTGGAAACTGCAAATGCTTTGCAGGTAATGTTTTCAACACACTGAATATGACTTTATTCTCTATACTCATTAGCCTGATTATTATTGGGAGCCAAGTGCAGATGAAGATTGAGAAAGTGACTCGTCGAGCACAAGAACAATTTCAAATGGTGTTGGAAGAACAAAGCAGGTTGTGAAGAAATTTATGTTTTGCTTGTATTATGTACTTGCTGCATTATTTACTCTACGATGGTCTTGGGGAAGGTTTAAGAACTTCATACAATTGATAATTGTTCAACAATAACTGAATCTTGTGGTGAGACATCACTGACAATCTGTAAATTCTTCTGCCGGTTGATAATAAAAGTGAGAAACTTTCCTTTTGATTCTAAGGAAAGAGAATGCTTACCTACACCTTATTAATATGTGCAATAGATAAATGAGCATCCTTTTTTGTGACTTTCTTCCACTTTCTAGTTTACCGGAATACCCTTCTATTTGTTGCCTCCTTGATGAGATGTGTGAGCTGATTTTAATATCATTTATGTCATTTCGGGAGCAAATTGTTTCTTCTGAGTAATTTTTAGTTTCAAGTGCAAGCATGTATTTTGTGGATTCTAAGTGACTCTGGTTGTGGTTTTTCTACATTGATTTAAAGTTGTGGTTCCTTGATTTCTAGAGTTCGTATTTTGGATTGTCTGGAGAATGTGAATTTTCTTACTCTTTGAGTGAGCTCATTTCCTTCTATGAGAAAACCAATGATACACCCTTACTCATTTTTCTGTCTTCTTCAGATTTGCACTTGATATTGATCTTGATGCTCCAAAGGTTAGATTTCCTCTAAGGACAAGTGGCACTTCCAGATGTGATAGTCATTTTCTTTTAGATTTTGGCCATTTTACCCTGCACACCATGGTAGGCTTTGTTAATTTTGACTTTCAGATTGCTCATTCTCACATTTTCATTGCTAAGATAATTGTTAATGCTGCAGGGAAGTCAATCTGAAGAACAGAAGCAGAATATTTACACTCGTTTCTACATAGCTGGAAGGGATATTGCTGCTTTTTTTACTGATTGTGGTTCTGACAGTCAAAACTTCTCTTTAGTTGCGCCAATCGATAATCATCAAGAAATTGATTCTACGCTGGAAAAAGTAGACGATTGTTATTCTCTCATTGATAGGTGTGGAATGGCGGTTATTGTCGATCAGGTACTTTTTCAAGTAACTTTGATTCTAATTTTGTACGTTACTGTCCATTGTTATGGAAGTTTGATATATTTGTCAATGTTTGTGGCAATGCGCTCTAACAATGCTTATGCATCTGTTAATTAAGATCAAATTACCTCACCCGAGTTACCCATCAACACGTGTTTCTATTCAAGTACCAAATCTTGGTGTTCACTTTTCACCTGCGAGATACCAAAGGCTGATGGAGTTGGTAAACATATTCTATGGGACAGTGGAAACCTGTGGTCAGCCTTCTGTTGATAATTTGCGAGCTGAACTAGCCCCTTGGAATCCTGCTGATCTTGCCATTGATGCTAAAATCCTAGTATGGGGGGTATGTCTGAATGCTTAAGCAAGTTTAAGCTGGTCATATATCTGCATTATCTATTCATAAGATTTTAATTACCTTTAATACTTCTCTTCATTTAGGGAATTGGCAATTCTGTTGCTACATGGCAGTCCTGCTTTCTTGTATTGTCTGGATTACATCTCTATGTCTTGGAATCTGAAACGTCCCAGAACTACCAGCGAAGTTTGAGGTTTTCCCTTGTTTCCTTTCATCATGTTGCTTTGCCTTCTCGCTGTGGTTTATTCTTTAGAAATTCTTTCCCATCTCTGGAATTTATTTTATTTGGAGATTCTAGACATTCTTAATCTAATTTTTTTTCTGGGCACTGCAGCATGGTTGGTAGACAAGTGTTTGAGGTGCTGCCAACAAATATTGGTGGGTCACCATTTTGCATTGCTATAAGTTTCAGGGGAATGGATTCTCAGAAGGTAAGTCATGTTGGTTTGAAGTAGTTTTATCGTGTGATTGTCACCTCAATCATTGTCGCTGATCTCATCCTTTGACATAAAATCTAATGTCTTCCGAAATCATTCTTGGGTTGTCTGAAATTTATGCTGCATTGAAAAAATACATGCTTTAACATAGAAACTTGTATCTTCCGTTTCATTGTTATGAGGATTGAATTTTACATCTTGGCATTTTCTCATTTTTTTTTATTTAATGTCTAAAACATGTTACTTTGTTGAACTGCTTAGGTAATGCCCACTATCCTTTTGCCAATATGTGGACTGAAATTCATAATTTCAACATGAAAGAATTTCTTATTTTATGTCCAAATCCCGCAAGGTTGTGTGCTTAAGCCTGCGTGTTTGGTTGTAGATGCTGTTATTGGTGCTGTTGGTAGTTAAATTTGGTTCTTTTGGAGATTTTGTGTTATAAAATCCTTAATGCTAAGGGAGCTGATTTAATCGTTTATTTTGTCCAAGAAAGTGGATAATCATAAGTTTCCATGTAATAATAGCATATTTTTATCTGACGCTCCCAGGCTTTGGAATCTTCTAGTACCTGGATTATAAAGTTTCGAAAGGACGAGGAGAAGGCAACTTGGTTGAAAGAACTTATACGTGCCACATATCAAGCCTCTGTACTATACATTCATCAATAGCCTTATCAAGATTTTCACATTTTTCATATTCTATGGGTGTTTATTAGTATAACTGAAATACATGCTTGAAAGCAGGCTCCTCCATCTGATGATGTACTTGCAGAAGAAGGTGATGATGCAACAGTGTTTGGTGAACTGAAAACGGATGTGAAAACAGCTGACCTTGTTGTTCATGGGGCATTGGTGGAAACAAAGTTATTTTTATATGGGAAGGTCAGATGTGTTCCAATTTTTTGATGCTTGATAAATATGTTGAAATGTGAAGATTATTTCCAACTTCCTCATACAAATTCATGTTGTCATGCAGAATGAAGATAAAGTTGGCAACAAAGTTGAAGAGACTTTAATTCTTGAGCTTCTTGCTGGTGGGGGAAAGGTTTGTCTACCAAATTCCAATTTGATGTTCACATAGTTCCTCTTTTTTGTGAAAGCTATGCTATACTTAAATTTGAATTTGTGTTGGCCTTTTATAGTCACATGTTGGATATTCCTTATTTTGTTTCTGAAAAGTAAATGTTTTGTTTGTATGTTAGTTACACCATGAAGTACTGCTTGGTTGGAAATGAGCACAGTAGACACCCTTCTGTAGTTTTGGAAGCAATATTTTCTGTTATTTTGGTGCCCCTTCTTTTGGTGATGCACAATTTCAGAAGGCTGTCGAAGGAAGTAAATATAATGATGAAATAATTCAAATATTAGTTTGGTTTGAGGGCTGGATGTGCCTGAACATTCCTTAGATTCTATAGTTTTTTCAGAGTCTTAGAAACAAATTTCAATTGGTTAAAAGTTTCTTACTCCCAATAAGTATTTGACTTTGTGAATCGAAGTAGACGTCTTGGATTTTATTGTGTGAACATTTTTTAATGTTGGCTGAACACTTTGGAAGTAAGCATGAGGCTTGGTTACTTGGATTAAATCCTCGTTTAGCAACATAGACTGTTTCTGTTGCCGCCTAAAAGGTTAGCCTCTGTGTGACTGCTAAAGCTGGATTTCTGCTTTCACTCAGTAGAGTTCACATTCATTTCCCTTTTCTTTTTCTTCTTTGGATTGAAACTTTGGTTAAATTATGAACTTTTATAATTGTACTTATAGTTCCTATTTCAGTTCTCCTTGGTGAAGGGCTTATCTATGTTGATTCACAGGTGCACATAATTAGTTTGGATGGTGACCTTACCGTAAAAATGAAGCTGCACTCTTTGAAAATCAAAGATGAGCTTCAAGGTTGTCTTTCTGAGACTCCACAGTACTTGGCATGCTCTGTGTTGAAGAACGATGTTTTATTAAATTCTCAGGATGCTTGTGATGCCCCTGAAATGGATGTGTCTACGGTACTTCCAGAAGAGGATGATACTTTCACAGATGCTTTGACGGAATTCATGTCTGTAACAGACGCTTCTCCAGGAGCAGGTAAAGATCATGATGACTTTCTGCCAACTGAAGCCTTAATTCGTAAACATGATTTGGTACAAGAGAAGGGCATTGCTAGTGAGATATTTTATGAGGCAGAGGGTGGTGATAGTTCGGATTTCGTATCTCTTATCTTCTCAACTAGGAGTTACAATTCTTCTGATTATGATGGTATAGATATGCAGGTACCGTACTTGAGCATCAAGGTCTTTGAGTTGTTGTTCCTATTCTGAAATTGCATTTTATACTAACCTCTTCAAAATTTTCAGCTGAGTATCCGTATGTCCAAGCTAGAATTTTTTTGCAACAGACCCACTCTCGTCGCTTTAATTCGTTTTGGTTTGGACCTTAGCACTGTTAATTATGCAATCAGCGAGAGAGACGAAACCAGAAGCTCAGATAAATCTTTGGTCAATAAAGAGAAGGATGAAGAACACGTGCGTGTTGAGGGGTTGTTGGGTTATGGCAAAGATCGTGTAGTATTTTATTTATTCATGAACGTTGATAGTGTCTCGGTGTTTCTTAACAAGGAGGATGGCTCCCAACTTGCAATGTTTGTACAAGAAAGCTTCCTGTTAGATCTTAAGGTATTAGGAAACTTGTCATTCTTCCCTCTTATGTTTCTGCAGTTATAACAATTCAACCATTTTAAAGCTGTTTCCTCTTTAGGAGATGTTATGTTCTTGCTTTCCAATGCATTTGTATTTTAGATACAGTATTTGTACTCTCTCTCTGTTTTTCTTCAGCAAAATGAAGAGAGATTGTTTAAGCTTTCTATTTATACTTTCTCTACCTATGAACTGCATTTTGCTTTCTATTGCTAATGTATATTCTTTATATTCTTGTTATTATATCACTTGATTTGCTTGTTGTAATTAAGGTCCACCCAAGTTCCATCTCTATTGAAGGCACATTGGGAAACTTCAGACTCTGTGATATGTCTCTTGGAACTGATCACTGTTGGGGCTGGCTTTGTGATATTCGTAATCCAGGAGTTGAATCCCTTATCAAGGTTTTTTTTTTTTTTTTAAATTTTTTTTTATATAGCGTGTTTGATAAGCAGCTGACTTGTAGTGATCAAACTTGAGCTTCCCTCTCATTATTTCAAATCAGGTTCTATCCTGAATTTTGAAACCCAATTGAGCTACTTGATTTAAAAAGAATTCTAATCAAATCAAGCTTGATAACTACAGTATTTGTCTTGTTTGCACCACAAGCCTCGACTTATTATTTCATTTATCATTATATTCCTCTTGGTTATGTTCTGACCCTGTATTTTTTCCCTTCAGTTCAAATTTAACTCGTACAGTGTTGGAGATGACGATTATGAAGGATATGATTATAGCTTGTCTGGCCGACTCTCTGCTGTTCGCATCATTTTCCTCTATAGGTTTGTCCAGGAGGTATGTCAAAGACGGTTCTAATTTTTTGAACCCAGTAGCAGATAATGTTTACACAACTCTTTTTTTTCACCCTTGGGGGGGGGGAAGGAAAGGACCTGCTGTTGTGTCTCCTTTTATGAAAGTCAGCTTCTGAAGTTAATGGGGCTGATTATTGTTAGTGTTTCTGCTTTTGAAATGGGATAGTCAATGTCTTAACTTTTTTTGAGATTTCTAAGAGAGGGAGAGAGAGCTTTATACTTTTGAAGTTGGAGAGTTAATGTGTGACACTTTTTGAGTTTTCAGATAGTAAGTGTTGTATACTTGTCCAAAATATCTTATGCTTATTCAACTGATATACTTCTTGTGACACCTCTTTCTTCTTATCAATCTTGGTACTTTCTGTAGTTTTTGTGTAGATACTCCTTGAGGTTTTTTAGTGGATTTCTGTTCTATTTGGTACTTTAGACCATCACACCATTATACTTGCTTTTCTGTTTTTCTCATTTCAAAAAAGGAAGTTGTTTCTTATGGTAGACTTGGTGAAACATGCTTCTGCAGATAACTGTTTACTTCATGGAACTTGCTATGCCACATACTGAAGAAGTAATAAACCTTGTTGACAAAGTTGGGGACTTTGAGTGGTTAATTCAAAAATCTGAAATTGATGGATCTGCTGCATTAAAGCTGGACCTCTCACTTGATACTCCTATAATTATTGTACCTGCAAATTCAACAAGCAAAGAGTGAGTACATTTTCCGTCTAATTCTTGTTTTTGTGCCCTATTTGATTGTCTTAAAAATTTATTGATGCTCTTCTTGTCATTAATTTTTCAGCTTGTGCTGATGAAAAATATTTTTGTTTTATCTTTAAACCTGGGACTTCCAGAGAAGTTTGTCTTGCAATTCTCTGCTGTGTCTTAGAGACAAAAGGGGCCCTAGAAACTTTATTACAAGAAAACAATCTCCCACTGTTCTTAAACATTTTGCTAGTTTGAGTTCATTTGTTTTATGCCATAGGTATCATTCATAATTTACTTGACCCTTTTAAAGCCTTATTTGGTATTGTGGTCGGACAACTTTAGCTTAAAAGCTACAGTACTGAGTTTTTACCAAACGCTAGCTGTTGTGGCTTGGAAGCTAAGTTGGCGCTATCCCACATTTTATGATATCTTTACAATTTTTGTCAAAATTATTGTTTAAAAGTCACATTTACCATACACTGTTAACTTTTATTTCACAGCAAAGCTGCAGCATCTCAATGTCAAATAAGGTCTAAGTATGTTATGGTCATTTTGAAAATAGAGTAGGGGGGTGTAATTTGTTCTTTTTATTTTTAATCTCTTTTCAGAATATAGGAAGGGAATAAGGATTATAAAAATGAGCCAGAGTTCCACAAACTAAAATCTTCCCTACAGTGTTGAACCCCAAAAACCCTACAAAACTCTGAAAGAAGGAAACCTTGAAACCTGAGGCACAGGAAGGAAAAATCAAAACCAACAATTTTTAAGCTCTTTTCTATACACCTTTAGGTATTCCTTTTTCCTGCTTAGGGATTTGCAGAATAAAAGAGATGTATAATTCTTTATCTTGAAATTTGTGCATCAATGTGAAGTTGGATAACATGAGTAACCTATTTATATGTTGATTGTTCATGCAGTTTCATTCAACTAGATTTGGGCCATCTACGGGTGACAAATGAAATAAATTGGCATGGGGACCCTGAGAAGGATCCTTCAGCTGTCCATATTGATGTTCTTCATGCCGAGGTAGAGGAGTTTATGATGTTCTGGCTTCATGTTAATTAGTGAATTGTTGTTCACTCAAGGGCATACTTGCAGATTATGGGGATCAACATGTCTGTAGGAATTGATGGTTGTCTGGGTAAGCCAATGATACGGGAAGAGCAAGGACTTGATGTTTATGTCCGCCACAGTTTGAGGGATGTTTTCAGGAAAGTTCCAACGTTTTCTCTTGAAGTTAAGGTAATCTATGTAATTTGAATTTCTTGTAATTGTTTATTCCCCCACTCTCCCAGTCCACCGGAACAACCACAACTAATTTTATTGTTAATCTGTTTCCACTTTCATTGTTAATTGGATGCTGGTCTTCCTTTTTTTTGGCACGGTATATTTTAGAGAAATGTATGTACAAATATTTGTATCAATGACATCTGTATGTGCAATGATTAAATGCCTCTCTTTCAATGCCATTGAGGGTGTTTACTATTGAAAAAATTATTTGGCCCTATTTTATCCACTTATGTTTCTGGGTCAACTAGTAGTTTAACTGAAGGAAGCTGATCTCTCTAGAACAGAGAGATTGGTATACTGCTCTAGGTTGATATGCTGTTTCTCACTTTAAGCTCAGACAGACCTGTACCCACGGCCTGATAATAATGCTTGAATGTCTTTCATGAATCTGCAACTTAAGTCTGTCTTAATCAATGTAATTCGTTCTGGTTGACCAAGCTTGTTGAAATGTCATTTGCTTCATAATCAATGGATTTAGCTGCTTTTAGTGTGTTTGAGGTCATTGCTAATCTGCTGCCCAATTTAGTTCTTGCTCTTGGTTGTCAATATACTTCATAGATAATTAATTGCATTTTTTTAAAGATTATCTTCCTGTTGAAACTGTTTTTATAAATGTCTTGATAATTAAAAACATGCACTTCCTGATTTGATAGTTTGGTGTGTATATTATTCGTATGGTTTTAACCTAGTAGATATCATAGAACTTTATAACTTGCTTCAGTTGGTTGTTTTGGTCTTTCTTTTGAACAGGTGGGTTACTTGCATGGTGTGATGTCCGATAAAGAATATGATGTTATTATAAACTGTACGTATATTAATTTAAATGAAGAACCAAAGCTTCCTCCAAGTTTTCGTGGGAGCAAATCTGGTTCCAAAGATACAATGCGGCTGTTGGCTGATAAAGTAAACATGAATAGTCAAATGTTACTGTCCCAAACTGTTACCATAATTGCGGTTGAAGTCAACTATGCCCTCTTGGAGCTGTGTAATGGCATTCTTGAGGAGTCACCCTTGGCTCATCTTGCTGTAAGTTTCTTGTTCAATTTAATAGTTGATATGTAACCTTTGGCCAATGTTTGCGCTAAGCTGCTACTTCAAATATATGTTCTTATTTTTTATATTGAACAAAAATATGATGTTTATTGAAGATATTGTGTGGCCTTGCATTTTTGTATCTCCACTTTTACAGCTGGAAGGTCTTTGGGTATCATATCGGATGACTTCGTTGTCTGAAATGGATCTCTATGTGACAATTCCCAACTTCTCAGTTATGGACATTCGGCCTAATACGAAACCAGAGATGCGCTTGATGCTTGGATCTTCCACTGATACTTTCAAACAATCTTCTGCTGGAAAAGGACCCCTTTTGAGTAGTTTTAGGAGATCAAACTCTGAAGTTGAACTTGACAAGGACGTACCAATTTCAACAATGTTCTTGATGGACTACAGATGGCGAACATCCTCACAATCTTATGTAGTCCGAATTCAGCAGCCTCGTTTCCTGGTTGTTCCTGATTTCGTTCTTGCGGTGGGTGAATTTTTTGTGCCAGCTTTGGGAGCAATGACTGGAAGAGATGAGACAATGGATCCTAAGAATGATCCCATTAGTAGAAACAGTAGCATAGTACTTTCTGAATCTGTTTACACTCAGACTGACGATGTGGTGCAATTATCCCCATGTAGACAGTTAGTAGCAGATGGCGTTGGTGTTGATGAATACATATATAATGGTTGTGGGAAGACTATTTGTTTAAGCGAGGAAAAGCATATGAACGAGTCAGTGAAGTATCAGCCAATTATAATTATTGGACGTGGAAAGAGACTGCGGTTTGTGAATGTCAAAATTGAGGTACTTACTCTCCCCACCTTTTTTATGTTTATTACGATGTTTCTTGCTGTTGTTACATATCTTTATAATCTTCAGGTACAATTTTTTGTTCTATGCTTGTCTTGACCCATCTAGCTGGTCATAAAAGGAGAACGATTACTTTTTTGTTTGCTGTAGAACTATTATGATTAACTGTTGTTTAAGGTTTGCTTTATTTTCTGACTTTCTAACTATACTTGCCGAATCTTTTTTCATGTTTTTGCTCATCAGAATGGCTCCCTTTTGAGAAAGTACGTGTACTTGAGTAGTGACAGCAGTTACTCAGTCTCCTTAGAAGATGGTGTTGATATTATATTGCCAGATACATCTTCTGATGATGATAAGAATCTAGATAACATATATGAATCATCGAATACTCCCAATGCTTCTTCAATTTCTCCAAGTGATTCGAGTTTGATTCCAAGTTTTACTTTTGAAGCCCAGGTACATGATAATCCAATGACTGATTTTTGATTAATTCAAAATTTTTTTGATCTGTACTCCAGTTCTTGTTTCATTCATGGATGGTTACTTTCTACACTTTGTTCTGCAAAGTATATCATTTTCCATTCATTGCTTTCTATGTTTTCTATACTTTGCTCTCTTAATTGTAAATTCTTGGGGTGTTTTTGGGCTAGTGGACAACTTGTTCCCTTTTTGTAAATCTTTTCTTTTTCTATCTAAATACAATCTACTTAACATTTTTCTCAAAATAGTATCTCATTTCCCAATTTAATTTGCTTTTTGTTCTTCATTAATGGAATATAGAAAATCTGCTTATGACCACATACACTATTTGCTGCAAGTTTATTTTTTCCATTAAATTAGAGCCATAATTATCTGACTTTCTGTCTACTTTAAGTGTGAAATTCAAAGAAATTGCTTGTTTTTGTTTTATATCTTTTGCTTTTACCTCATAATTTGAGTTCGTACATTTTGCGAGGTTCTAGCTTTGATATAGTTGTTGAATTTGTTTAAATCTCACAGGGCAGATATTTTTTTTTTTTTTTTTGGGGGGGGGGGGGGGGAAGTTAAAATTATTTTAATTGTACATTGTTGGGGTTTATTTGGGGTTAATGGAAAGGTGGTTCACCTTCTGTGTATATTCTTTTTCCTACCAATTCAATTGTTAGGTTTTAATTGTACATTTTTGGGGTGTATTTTGGGTTAATGGACAGGTGATTTGTAAATATTCTTTTTCCTATCAATGCAATAATTTTAGGTTTTTATAAAAAGAGTTTTCCAACTACAAACTGTTTCTTCTGATTATCAATTTTAATATGTTCATGTCATACACTATGCTTGCTTGGATTAATTGTTTCTCTCTGCAGGTTGTATCTCCTGAGTTCACCTTCTATGATGGTACAAAGTCCTCTCTGGATGATTCATCATATGGTGAAAAACTTCTGCGTGCTAAAATGGATTTGAGCTTCATGTAAGACTAGCCTCCGTATCTGCTTGCAAATTTTTCAATAATTTTTACTGAAGTTGTAGTATTTTGTTTCTTCTGGTGGTGCATGCTCAGAAGGTAACAATTCATGAGAATGATCCGTTTATTTGTTATTGATTCATGAATGTAAATCTAGAAATATGCAACTGCTCATTCTTTAAATGTTGTTGGGAGCTAAATTTTGGTGGTTGGATGCGTATATCTGTTCTTTCTTCATCGCATTTAGTAGTGACTGATATGTATTTTCCATGCTTTTTGATACTTTCTGTTTGGGTGCATGGTTCTTCAGATTAATGCTTTTAAAGAATCTGGTACATATTAAAGTTTTTATACTTTTAACTCTTCCGGAACAGGTATGCATCAAAAGAAAATGATACCTGGATTCGAGCCCTTGTGAAAGCGCTGACAGTTGAAGCTGGGTCTGGTCTTATCATTCTTGATCCAGTGGATATCTCAGGAGGATACACTTCCGTGAAAGAGAAAACAAACATTTCTCTTGTAGCAACTGATATATGCATTCATATCTCTTTGAGTGCCATCTCTCTTGTGCTTAATTTACATAGTCAGGTAGCTGCAGCATTACAATTTGGAAATGCAGTGCCTCTTGCTCCATGTACCAACTTTGACCAAGTTTGGGTGTGCCCAAAAGGTTTTCCTCAACTCTAATTTTGATGTTTTCTTTTAACGTTCTTCGTATCATTCCTGCTACATTCTTACTAGTGACATGTAGCCGTCTTAACTGTTCTGAGTCTCAACTAAATGATTAGTTTTGTCTTGCCAACATTTTGGCTTTGTACTTGTGCAGAAAATGGGGCAGATAACAACCTTACCTTCTGGAGGCCTGAAGCTCCATCAAACTATGTTATTTTGGGAGATTGTGTGACATCTAGGTGAGATAGATGAGTTTTGTTTCCTCGAACTATTCCAATTTGTTCCTTAAAGTTTAATTTTCTTCTTTTTGGGGCTTTCAAATGATTCTTAGATGCTGGAGTTAATACAAGGACCATGTGATCTCTCTAACCGGGCTAGTATTATTGAAGGCAACTAATTCTTGCCATGGGTGTGTATCTGCCTGACAGAATTATATCTGCCCTTGCAGTATCTCCCTCTTCTACATTTTTAGAGAGATACTGCATGGCTCTTTTATTCTTCTTCATAAAAGTGTCTAGTCTAAATTCTGAATTCTTTATGAGCATGTGTGTGTCTTTGGGAGCAAATGAAATTTTATTGAATAAAAAATTAAATACAAATGGTTACGAAAATGAATCAGAGGCCTACAAACAGAAAAATTCCCAAAAACTCAAAAATATATCATTAATTCTATGTATAATTATATATTCTATATAGATCTTTTAATGATCTTTTGGAGGTTCTTTCTTTGTGGACTCCTTGTTCAAATTTTGTAATTATTGTTCTTATTAATACTAGTTTCTTTGTTTCCAATCCAAAACATAAATAAATAAATAAAAGGTATATTCTATAGACAAATAGACAGAGTGAGAAAGGAGAAACCCCAATCAACATAATTAACCCAAGAGAGTATCCCACTCTAGCTGGATGAAAGAAGCAAAGAATATTGAAAATGCTTAGAAAATGAAGCCCATAGAGAAGTAAAGAAACAAATACTGTGCTATAGCTGAATGGTAAATACCTCCTTTTCCTTTTAAAAAAATGCAATTATTTCTTTCTTGCCATAGGGTAGGAGGACCCCTGTTAGGGGGTTACCCCCTTTGACCAAGATCATTTATCATGACTCGTTATTAGTGTAAAAAGACAAAAACATCCTTATTATAATAAATTTTGGTGTGTTTGCAAGGTCTCATCTTGCACTTCATCATGCATATAAGACCCCATCTTGTTCTTCATTATGCATAGAAGACACCTTTCTTGCACTTCGTCACGTATACTGGAATCTGACATGCAGTTCATCTTGTATTTCAAGACACAAGGGTATAAGCGACACTAGAAGTTTAGGGTTCCAGAAAAACATCAATTTAAAAAATTGGGTCACGACTCGTGGCAGGACCATGTTAGGGGTCTCTTTATTCAAATATCTCCACAAGAAAGTTTGGACTGCACACTTCTATAACTGTGAGCATATTTCTTTCTCGCATGTGTTGACTACTTTGGGTTCTTTCAATCACGAAATGGAAAACTATTGCTATTTACAGTTTAAAGCTGTGAATTAAGTTTGAATTTCTTTTAACATTGACTGAAAATTTCATTCATCTGAAAACAACTCCTGTAATGTTTTATCGAAAGTTTATGTTTATGTATTTTGTTTTTATTCTGCTGTTGTTATTTGTTTTGGTTTTCCTCTCAGAAAACACTTCATTCACTCCCTCTGCATTTCTGGCAGGACTTGGGGAGTCAGATGTGTTCTTTAATGTTTTACTTATTAATAATTATCTTTTTAAAGAAAAGATGATGTGTTTTATTTGGACTATTTTTCATGTGTCAGGTCCATTCCTCCTTCACATGCAGTCATGGCAGTCAATAATACATATGGACGTGTGCGTAAGCCAATTGGTTTTAATTTCATCGGCTTTCTCTCTGATGCTCTAGGAATTGAAGGCCATTCTGATGTCAATTTTGACTGTTCTCTCTGGATGCCTGTTGCTCCGCCTGGATACATAGCTATGGGCTGTGTAGCACATGTTGGAAACCAACCGCCACCAAATCACATTGTTTACTGTCTACGCTCTGACCTTGTAACATCCACAACATTTTCAGAATGCATTTTTAGTGCCCCATCAAGTCCTGGGTTTGCATCTGGATTTAGCATCTGGCGCATGGATAATGTTCTTGGATTGTTTTATGCTCATCCTTCTGCTAAGTGCCCGTCGAATGGCAGTAGTTGTGATCTGAATCATCTTCTTCTCTGGAACTCAATTCAATCTCATTTTTCTTCTGAACAATCTGCCTCTGATCTGACTGATGATCATGGCTGCGGGGCTCAGCAGACTACTCACGAGGGAGCAAGTTCATCTGGTTGGGATGTTCTTAGGTCAATCTCAAAAGCAACTAGTTGTTACATCTCGACTCCTCACTTTGAAAGAATATGGTGGGATAAAGGTAGTGAGATCCGTAGACCAGTCTCAATTTGGCGACCCATAACACGTGCTGGTTATTCTATGCTGGGTGATTGCATAACCGAAGGGTTAGATTTTTCTGTTTGAAAACTTTTTTTTTAAATGATTATTTCATTTAGTTTCTTCCCTGTTGTTAGAATGGATTTAGTATTCTCTTTGTAACATCGTTGTGGTTTATCTCTTTTCCATCTCAGATTAGAACCGCCTACTCTGGGGATAATGTTTAAGGTTGACAATCCAGAAATCTCTGCAAGACCTGTGCAATTTACTAAAGTCGCCCATATTGCAGGGAAGGGCTTTGATGAAGCTTTTTTCTGGTACCCAATTGCCCCTCCTGGCTATGTATCTCTAGGATGTTTAGTCTCTAAAACAGATGAGGCACCCAGAACAGATTCAGTTTGCTGTCCAAGGATGGATATTGTTAACCAAGCTAATATCCTTGAATCCCCCTTTTCAAGATCGTCGACCTCCAAGGTGTCGCAATGCTGGAGCATTTGGAAAGTTGAAAATCAGGTTAAACTGAATGTACATTAAACTCCTGGTCTAAATTCATAGTTTTGAGTTATGCTCTTCTTTGCAGCGGATGCTAAACAATCAATATTAGCATGGTTTGGTTATTTCCAGCTTTTATATAGACAGGTGATTATGTTATGCGTCCTGCATTTTTACAGGCCTGCACTTTTCTTGCACGTTCTGATCTGAAAAAGCCGACAAGCAGGCTTGCCTACACTATTGGTGATTCTGTAAAACCAAAGACACAAGAAAACATAAATGCTGAGGTGAAGCTGAGATGCCTCTCTCTAACCATCCTAGATAGCTTGTGCGGAATGGTATGTTTTCCAAATGAAATCACAGCAGCCCTGAACCTTATTGTCAAACCAGTTTATTGTCCTCTGATGTTTTGGAACCTTTCAGATGACACCTTTATTTGATACAACCATCACCAATATAAAGCTTGCCACACATGGTCGAGCAGAGGCAATGAATGCTGTACTGATTTCTTATATTGCTGCTTCGACCTTCAACACCCAATTAGAAGCATGGGAGCCACTGGTGGAGCCATTTGATGGAATATTCAAGTATTGTTATATTTTATATCTATTTTTTATTTGCTTGTAGGAAAGTAAAAGAAAAGAAAATTAAAGAGCATAAAAATATATCTATTTTTTATATTTCATTGCCTTACATGTGTATTCCTTTGTTTTGTTTTTTTACAAGGTTTGAAACATATGATACCAATGTACACCCACCATCAAGATTAGGGAAGAGGGTGCGTGTTGCTGCAACCAATGTCCTAAATATTAATGTCAGTGCTGCAAATCTTGAAACTTTTGTGGACTCCGTTCTTTCGTGGAGAACGCAGCTTGAACTTGAACAGAAAGCAATCAAGCTAAATGAGGTTAAATGGCTCTGATTCTTGATATGTTTTGAGAATATGTTTAGTTGATTGGCCACAATAGTTGCCTTACTAGCTTGCTGTCTTGGCAGGAGGCTGGTAGTCCTTGTGGATATGGAGAGGATGCTGCTTTATCTGCACTAGATGAAGATGACTTCAAGAGCATAATAGTAGAAAATAAACTTGGTCATGATATTTTCTTGAAAAAGGTTGAACAAGATTCACATAGAGTTGCCCAGCTACATCATGGTGACTCTGCATCTGTGTGGATTCCACCTCCAAGGTTTTCAGACAGGTTAAATGTTGTGGATGAATCTAGGGAGTCACGCTGTTACATTGCTGTTAAGATTATTGAAGCCAAGGTTGTACCATACGTGAAGTTCATTTTCTACATCATAGATTGATTTATTATCTTTACTACTTTGTTTTAAAGAAAGTATGATTTGTTTTACCTTGCAGGGTATACCCATAATTGATGATGGTAATAGTCATAACTGCTTCTGTGCTTTGCGGCTGGTTGTTGATAGCCAGGTGACGGATCAGCAAAAGCTTTTCCCTCAGAGTGCTAGGACTAAGTGCGTGAAGCCTTTAGTTTCAAAAATCAATGACCTGATTGAAGGCACAGCCAAGTGGAATGAAGTTTTCTTATTTGAAGTTCCACGGAAAGTATGTTTTGATTTTGTTATCTTCATTTAAAGCTTCTCTTGTTTTACTTTGCTTTTTGTGCTTAAAAAAATAGGGTTCATAGTTATTGGACTAATATGAAGTTAAGACACATTTTTGAGAGAATATGTACGTTACGTCAATGTCATATGATGAGTGCATTTATGGGTGGATGGAAGTGATTATTTGATAAATCTGCTACAAACCTCTCTTGACTGTCTTTCTTGCCTCTTCTTAAATTCATTTGTATTTCACTTTTATCATTGCTCTGCCTTTTAGTATTTTTCATATTAGTTGTCATGAAAGTTATGCATCCATTGAAATTTGAACTTACCCTTGCACCAACGTTTTGGTTGACGTTTAGTATGTTAGTTTAATCTACAATATTTGCATACAATATTTTGTCTGCCTCCCTAAAATTGAGTCGATGATTTTGGATTATTCATGAATTGTTTTTGTGTTTCTTAATGGTTAAGAAAATATTTCCTTGCGACTCTTGTAGGGGCCTGCTAAGTTAGAAGTGGAGGTGACAAACTTGGCAGCCAAAGCTGGGAAAGGTACTTCTTGTGGGCGCTTCAGCTTCTATATTGTGTTTTTTCCTCTTTAGACTTTATTCCTCTTTAGACTTCTA
Source organism: Citrus x clementina (assembly GCF_000493195.1). Lineage (NCBI taxonomy): Eukaryota > Viridiplantae > Streptophyta > Magnoliopsida > Sapindales > Rutaceae > Citrus > Citrus x clementina. The sequence continues at coordinate 449,308 of NW_006261964.1, forward strand.
TATTGTGTTCTTTCTTCTGCAAATGCAATCTTAAAGTCATTTGTTTAAGAGGCTAATTTCAAACTCTTGGATGAACTTGCCTTGAATTTGTCTTCTTGAGACTTTTTTAACTTTGTGCTTCATTTTCCTGTTTCTAATGTGGTAAGGTAGAGTGATCATGGGAAAGGGATGAAGCAAAAGCAAGTGAAACAAAAGTCCTGTGGTAGATGTGGGGAAACTAAGACTTGTTCCCAGAGCACTTGTAGAGAATATGGTTTTCGATAAAGTAAAATAGTGCAAAACTAGCTGACAGCAACTAGTTTAGATTGAGGTTTTGTCAGATTGAATTTGTACCCCACCAAATTGACCAGTATGTTTTTTATTTCTGCTTTTTTCGCCTTCATGCTACCATGCATGATACTGCATTGAATTTGTTGGTAGTGTTTGGTTTCTTTTGCTATTGTGATTTTCACAGTTTGTAATGACCTGATGCAGGCAAATTTGATCCTGAATATATTGACTAACTTTTGGCATGATGGTGTGATGATATAGGTGAAGTTGTCGGTGCACTTTCTTTTCCTGTTGGACATGGAACTAATACATTAAAGAAGGTCTCTTCTTCGAGGATGCTGCATCACCCATATGATGTTCAGAATATCGTATCATATTCACTGGGGAGAAAGGTTTGGATTCATATCATTTATGCATGCTTATTTCAGTAAGTGTGCAATTTTATTTTTCCTTTTATTTACTGTACTCTTTTTTTTTTTTTGGGTTCCATTTTTGCAGGCTCAATCCAACAATGATGAAGACATGCATGATTACGGCCGCCTGTTTGTTTCTGCTTCTCATTTTGAGAGGAGTGCAATTACAAACTTGCAGAGAGATGTTGAAAGTGAGAGTGATATTGATAGAGATGTGGGTTTCTGGTTTGGGCTCCACCCGGAGGGTGTAATGGATAGTGTTAAGTCACTGCTTCCTATATCAGTGGTCCCTAAATCATTGGATAATGATTTTATTGCCATGGAAGTTCTTGTTAAAAATGGAAAGAAACATGCAATTTTTAGGGGTCTTGTAGCAGTTGTAAATGATTCAGATGTCAAATTGGATGTATCTTTATGTCCTTTATCTTGTATCGGTGATCGCAATTACACTTTGGGAACAAGCAGCCGTAACACAGTTACTAAGCAACCTGCAACTTTCATCAAGGATGATCTCATTGTCTTAAGTCCTGGAACTTCCACTGTTTTACCATGGAGATGTACATCTAAGGATACCGATCAGTGTTTACAAGTTCGCCCTGTTATTGATCATCAGCCCCCATATACATGGGGCTGTAATGTTGCCATAGGTTCGAGCTTGATCTATGGAAAGGATACGCCCTTAATGGATCAAGTTCCAATTCACAGACAAACTACATTGAAGCAAGGAAGCAAGATGCCTGCTAATTTTACTTTTAGGTTGAGTCAACTTGAGAAGAAGGATCTACTTATTTGTTGTTCCAATAGAACCGGAAGTAAACAAATTTGGCTGAGTGCTGGTGCAGATGCTTCTGTTCTTCAAACTGAACTGAATACTCCAGTATACGATTGGAGAATATCAATCAACTCTCCTTTGAAGTTAGAAAATCGACTTCCATGTCGTGCTGAATTTACAGTCTGGGAGAAAATGAGAGAAGGGAGTTTTATTGAAAGACAGCATGGTGTATTCTCTTCACGCAGCAGTGCCCATATATATTCAGCAGATGTCCAGAGACCTTTGTATCTAACGTTGTTCATTGAGGGTGGTTGGGTTCTGGAAAAGGTGTTGAATCAATTTAAATTGTATTTACTCTTTTCATTGCCATACCATCTTATTCAAACTTCATTATTGATGATCATTATTTGTTGTAGGACCCTGTACTTGTTTTGGATCTTTGTTCAAATGATCACATTTCATCATTCTGGATGTTCAACCAGCAAAGTAAGAGGTGAGATCACATTTTATTTTATTTTACTATTATTATTATTTTTTTTTTGTGTGTAAAAGTGTGGCACTCTTGTGCTTTCTGGCTGCTAAATTTCTAAGAAATTAGGCAGCAAAGTAATGAAACGATAAAAAATTTTGCTTTCACTTGTTTGGTGCATGATACCATGTTTCTTCTAGGTACTATGTTAATATAACAATATAACTGGTAATGGATACTGCTGACTGAGTCTCAACTGCTTAAATTGCTTTTACTCTCAATTTCTGATTTTGATGTAACCTTATTTTTTTCAACCAGAAAAGGTCCTTTTCTAAGTTTTATGTTATTTAATAGACATATATTGAAATTTTGTAAGCAAACAATTGTTGACTTTCATTGGGATTTCAGAAATATTTCAGGGAGAGAAAATATGCTTCAACTGTGAAGTCTCTATTGCGTCAACAATATCTTAAGAAACATTTCTGTGGTTGATTTCTCATTACTTTCTGCTGTGGTCTCTCTTATGTGAAGCCAGAAACCAAAAAGAACTAAAATCTTCAAATTTATAGGAAATAGAATCTCTTCAACTCTCTCATTTTGTTTCTTTAACTTGTTTTTTACTCGATTCATAATATTGTGCTGTAGCCTTCAGAATGAAGCTGCTTGACATATACTTGATCTTTCTCTCTCTTCTTGAAACAGAGGTGGAAGGAGGGCAAATCAACACATGATGCCTTGTTTTTAAATGATTTTTGTCATTTTGATGGCAGCTGAATTGCTCGGGATAAAATATCCATGCTTAGAGTTCTTTTATCATGAATATATTTTATTTTGCAGCTTCATGATCTCCATGACCATCTATTTTGCAGGAGATTACGTGTGAGCATTGAACGTGACATGGGAGGAACCAGTGCTGCGCCAAAAACAATAAGATTTTTTGTTCCATATTGGATCATGAATGATTCATCTCTGCCTTTGGCATATCGAGTTGTGGAAATTGAACCCTTGGACAGCACAGAGATGGATTCTAACTCACTATCTAGAGCTGTTAAGACTGCGAGAACAGCTTTGAAAAATCCTACATTGACTATGGATAGGAGACATTCTGGCCCTAGGAGAAACATCCGAGTGCTTGAAGTCATTGAGGACAATAGTCCAATGCCTAGCATGCTTTCTCCACAAGATTCAGCTGGTCGCAGTGGAGTGATGCTGTTTACATCTCAGAAAGATGCATACCCGTCCCCAAGGGTGGGAATTGCTGTGGCTATTCGTAACTCTGAAATTTACAGTCCTGGGATTTCTCTTCTTGAGTTAGAAAAAAAGGTGATTGTTAGTGCCATTGAGATGGCAATTTTTTTTTCCCCACTTTTTCTTCAGGTTTTCCTTCATTTTCTCTTGCTCTCAATCTCTTCCATGTCAGGGTGGGAGAAGGTTGATGCTACTGAATTTCTTCTTGAAATTAGTTATTCAGCTGCCTTTAATTTTTTTTTTCCCAGGAAAGAGTTGATGTCACAGCATCGAGTTCAGATGGATCTTACTACAGGCTTTCAGCTGTATTAAACATGACCTCGGACAGAACAAAGGTTGAATGCAATTAAATTGTCCCTTTGTTGTGTTATGTCTTGGATTCATGGTAGATACATATCTTGCTTCGTTTTTCAAGAATAGTATTCCTATTTCTTTTTTATTGCTTTTTTGAGAAGAAACTGAGAATTATAAATAAAGAAAGATAGGACATATAATGGTACACTAGGTGTATATGAAGACAAAACAAAAATGAAAAACTGGGGTGGGGAAAGAATCTGAATTCACAATGAAGTTTCTGGCCACCAGACTACATTATAATTCTGAAGGATGGCAAAATTCACCAGTAGAATAGTTTTGCCCCCCATTTTTGGAAATTTCCTTGTGTCTCTCTTTGTCTAAATTTATTTTTAAAATTTGTCTGGACAATTCTGCACGGCATAATGCTTGTGATCTTCATTTGCATTAGACAATGGTAGAGATATTGTGGTATAGTAATTTGTTAATGTTTACTGATGTATCATTCCATCACTAACATATATCGATTGGTTGATATTCAGGTTGTTCATTTCCAGCCCCACACCCTATTTATCAATAGGACCGGCCTTAGCCTCTGCCTGCAACAGTGTGGTTCTCAGTTGGTGGAATGGATTCATCCAACTGATCGTCCAAAACCCTTCAGATGGCAGTCTTCTGCCATTGCTGAGTTACTGAAGGTCTGTGTGAGTAATAACATGTATTGTCATAATGGTTGTATTTAGCTTAAGCAGTTGTAATTTGACTTTATTTCAGTTGCGAGTGGATGGATGCAAATGGAGCACACCATTTAGTGTTAGTGATGAAGGTGCTATGCGTGTTTCTTTGAGAAAGGCCGCCGGAGGTGATCAATTGCAATTCAGGGTAGTAATTAGAAGCGGAACAAAGAGCTCTCGCTATGAAGTTATTTTTCGTTGTAATTCCTTATCAAGTCCTTACAGGTTATATTTTGAGGCCTTATATTTCTTGAGTGAAAATTTTCCTTACTATTCATCTTTATCTGGAGTGTGGAACTTTGCACAGAGGGTGGGAGGGTGAAAGGGGGTTAGATTGGTAACTATATTTTCAACAGCTCCTCTTATCTAAGTTTTCTTACAAGAGTTTTTACAGTATCTTTTTATTTCAATGGATTCAGCGAGTCATAAATGGATCCTCCCTCCTCCCCACCCACTGTGCAAATATTTTATGAGAAATTCTAACATAAATGGTAGAAGTAAAATTTTCTTTTCCTTTCTTTTGGGAAATTCAAGGAATTTTGATTTTGAGAATGTTTAATCCCCTTTATTTTTTTTCTTTTGTTTCTCTGTATAATCTATTATGCTGCAATCACACTCCCCCACCCCCCTCTCTTTCAGAATTAATAATCAACTTTCTACGAACAGGATTGAGAATTGTTCCATGTTTTTACCAATTCGTTTCCGGCAAGTTGATGGTACAAGTGATTCATGGCAGTTTCTTCTTCCGAACTCAGCTGCTTCCTTTCTGTGGGAAGATCTTGGTAGACGACATTTACTAGAAATCCTGGTAGATGGGGCTGACCCATCTAAGTCAGAGAAGTATAATATTGATGAGGTTTCTGATCACCAGGCTATTAAGGTGGACGGTGGACCTGCTAGAGCTCTTCGTGTTACTGTTCTAAAAGAAGAGAGAACAAATATTGTTAAGATCAGTGATTGGATGCCAGAAAATGAACCGGCGGCAGTATTGAGTAGACGAATTCCATCACCATTGCCTGGAAGTGGTTCCCAACAACAGCAATCACTTTCCTTGTCAGATAGTGAATTTCATGTCATTGTCGAGCTGGCTGAGCTTGGAATATCCTTTATTGACCACACACCCGAAGAGATACTGTATCTATCAGTGAGGAGTCTTCTTCTAGCATATTCAACGGGCTTGGGCTCTGGGTTTAGCAGGTAGGATTTTATTTCAATTAATTCCTCATTAAGGAGAGACCAATTTTTAGGGTCATTGGCTCTGCAATAGAATAGACGATCTTCTGCAGTATTATTAACCAGATCTATGGTCATCTTTAACAATATCGTAGTATATGTTTGCTCCTTTAAGGATTTAGTGTAATTTAATCTAGAATGCAGCCGTTTGTGAGGCTGCAGCTGCTAATATGCCAAGTAATAAGAAGTTGAGCTTGCGGTATTTTATTATCTTTTGGAAGTGATAAGATGTATTCAGATAAAAGTGTTGGCACTGCTTTTCTTCATTGATCTCTTATTTTTTTCTTTTTCTTTTTTATTATTTCAATGGATCTGTTCAATTTTCATTGGTTGACCATGAACACTCTGTTGAAATTCTCTGGATTACATGGATACGTCTGTGACTTTTATCATGATCACAGCATATTTTCTTTAGTGTTGGGTCCTTGTATGGTTTTTTAATTCTGCGGAAGTTCGTCCATTTTATTGGATCAGTTACCTAGATGGTTGTCACCAGAAATTTGAGCTCTTCATCTCTTATTGTCAATGTTCTGAAAAGAAATGAATTGAGCAATTTCTTTGTTCTTTTGTGTAACAGGTTCAAATTAAGAATGAATGGAATACAAGTGGATAATCAGTTGCCGTTAACTCTGATGCCAGTTCTTTTTAGGCCTCAGAGAGTTGGGGAGGAGACTGAGTACATATTGAAATTTTCAGTAACTCTACAGACAAATGAATCACTAGATCTATGTGTCTATCCATATATTGGTTTCCATGTGAGCTTTTCAATCTCCTTATCACATATCATGATGATTATGATAAAGTCCTATATACAATTTTGATTATGTTTGTACTAATTGCTTTTGCCAGGGACCCGAAAACTCTGCCTTTCTAATAAACATTCATGAACCTATTATTTGGCGTCTTCATGAGATGATCCAACATGTCAATATCAGTAGGTTATACGATACTCGAAGAACTGCTGTTTCAGTTGATCCATTCATTGAAATCGGGTACCAAGTTCTTCAAATTTTTATTTTTTAACTTCTTTTCTCTGTGTTTTATTAATTGCTAAATTTTCAAATCTTGTTACATGGAATTACAGTGTTCTTAACATTTCGGAAATTCGATTCAAAGTGTCAATGGCAATGTCACCAAGTCAACGTCCAAGGGGAGTACTTGGTTTTTGGTCATCCTTGATGACTGCATTGGGGAACACTGAAAATATGTCGGTGAGTGTTATGATTTACTTCTACTAACACATCCTATTTTTTACCTACAACTTGAAGCTTTTAATATGTTTGATGTTACCTAACTATTTCGTTGTTGAAAGTCAAAGTGATTCTTGAGGAATCTCAATTTGGGTAATGGGCATGATTCAAATTTTTCTTTAGGATTTCATGCATTTCCAGAGCATAATAGAAATTTTGAACATGAGTTGTCTTTCTATATTAATCAGGTGAGAATAAATCAAAGATTCCATGAGAATGTGTGCATGAGGCAAAGTACTATGATTAGTAATGCTATTTCAAATATTCAAAAGGATCTTCTTGGCCAACCCTTGCAATTGCTTTCTGGTGTTGATATATTGGGCAATGCTAGCAGTGCTCTTGGACATATGAGTAAAGGCGTGGCTGCCTTATCAATGGACAAGAAATTCATACAGAGCAGGCAGAAACAGGTTTTCTTCTAAGCTTGAATTTTGATTTCCATTTTTCAAAGGTTTGTCAGGCAGAATTTATTAGGCTGTATGTATGTGAAGTCACTAAAAGTATGTGTGGCATGTTATGCGGTTGTAACTGAACATATTTGTAATTGACAAAACACTGGGTTTGTGAGAAATTTTGAGTGTGTTCTTTTTATCTCTTATATAAATCCTTGCAGCTCAAGGTCAGTCCAATTAACCATGTCTATGCTTCAACTTGTTCCCTTTCACGCTTATTCTCTCTAATTGCACAGTGACAAGTATGTTTTAAAGTTAAACTCAAGTGAGAATATTTGTTTGCCTGGAAATTTCTAGATCTCCTCTTTGTTGTGCTGATGGTCCATACGCCTGTTTTTGTGTTTATATGAAGAGTTCAGCCATTTACATATTTTTATGAGTTTTTGGTCGAAAAATTTTTGTTTCAGGAATTTATCCTAAACAATACATTCAAAGTTGACCATTGCTTGTGGCATGCTTTGCTTTGTGGCATTTCTGGTATTTTGGAACAATTAATACCTATTATGATTCTTCAGTATTATCCCATTTATTTGTAATTTCTTACATCATATTCAGGTCATTTGAAAGGGTGTTCTTTGGTGGATCATTCGTATTTTCTTTCTAATGCACGCTATAATGCAGGAGAGCAAAGGTGTAGAGGACTTTGGTGATGTAATCAGAGAGGGAGGTGGAGCACTAGCAAAAGGTTTATTCAGAGGTGTCACTGGTATATTAACGAAGCCTCTTGAAGGTGCAAAATCCTCTGGTGTTGAGGGTTTCGTTCAGGGTGTAGGGAAAGGAATAATTGGTGTTGCTGCCCAACCAGTGAGTGGGGTTCTTGATCTTCTTTCTAAAACTACCGAAGGTGCAAATGCTATGAGAATGAAGATAGCATCTGCTATAGCTTCAGATGAGCAACTTCTACGTAGGAGACTGCCGCGAGTAATTAGTGGTGATAATTTGCTTCGGCCATATGATGAGTACAAAGCAGAAGGACAGGTACCAGTTTCTTCTTTCTTAAAAGTAGAAGAAACTATATTGGATGAGGTGATAGGCCCTAATTGTTTGACTTGCTGTAACTCATCTTCGTTTCTTGTACCTGTTAGGATTTGTTAAGTGGCCTTAAAATAGCTAATTTTGAGCATCTTGAATCCTGGTTTAATTCAGATGTTAGTGGATGAAAAGAGATAAATAATTATGCATATGCACATGCTTTTGCTTTTAAGGAATTGTGAAAAATAAAGTTTCAAAATTTTTTCTAGACAATTTTGTCCTTTAACCGAGACATCTTTTTTCTTTTTAAATAATTTTTTTTTCTAAACTTTATGAAAATGGTTAATCCTACCAGTGCTAATAGGAAGATATTAGAGCGCTGTCATCTCTTTAATGAACTTACCCATATTTATTTGTTATTTCCTCTTGAAGGTTATACTGCAATTGGCAGAATCGGGTTCATTTTTTGGCCAAGTTGATCTGTTTAAAATACGTGGGAAGTTTGCTTTATCAGATGCCTATGAAGATCACTTTATACTGCCAGAAGGAAAAATCCTTATGATCACTCATCGAAGAGTTATATTGCTGCAAGTAAGTTCTATTGATTGGAGACACTTTATGATTCTGCACTCACCACATCTAGAGGACCCAAATAAATAATCTGATTGTATTTTGGTATTTGTCAGCAACCCACAAACGCTATTGCACAGAGGAAGTTTAGCCCAGCAAGGGATCCCTGCTCTGTTTTGTGGGATGTACTTTGGGATGACCTTGTATTAATGGAATTGACTCACGGGAAGAAAGACAATCCGAAAGCTTTACCTTCAAGGCTTGTACTTTATCTACACATCAAATCAACAGAAATGAAGGAACAAGTTCGTATTATAAAATGCAGCCGTGAAACCCATCAGGCTTTAGAGGTTTACTCTTCAATTGAGCAAGCAAGGAATACTTATGGACAAAATCTATCAAAGGTTAGTTTTTATTGCTGCTTGTACTCCATTCCATCATTTTGGATTTGCAATGTTAGTCTTAGTTGTCCTCCGTTCCATTATTTTAGTTTTGCAATGTTAATCTCTAATGTGCTGTTCTTAAGTGCTGAAAAGCGCACACTCGAAGTTTCTCATAATGTGTTCCCCAAGGGTTGAGGTTTCTATGAGTAGTGACAACTTTTGGAATGTTATGCAGGAAATGATGAAAAAGAAAGTGATGAAACCGTATTCACCACTTGCCGATGGTTCCAGTGCTGAGGTGAATCCAAAAGAAGGGGCATACATCTGGTCTCCTCAGCATTTAAGTTCATTTGGCAGCAACACTGGATGAGTGGATGAATGTCCATATGAAGATGTTGTTCGAGGCTTTCTGCCATTTTATTGAAATGTATAAAACAGTTAGTCTGCTTTGAAGGTATTCATTTATTTTCTCTGTTTTTTCATTATTACTCTCGGTGAAATGTAAGTTTGGCTTCATCGGAGTAGAAATAATTTGCAGGTGAGAAAGATAACACAAGTACGGACTAATGACTATGGAGGCTGTTTATAGAAACTAATTTCTGTGAAGTAAAAATCACTGTGGCTGCAATTTGTAGCAAATACCCCTCGCGATCAGTTGCCAGAACAGATACAAACTGTACAGCTTTTTGACATTTTTGTGTATGACCAAAGTGTTGCCTGTGTATACAGACGTTTCATAGAAACACAGCAATTTCGCTGGTTTCGGTAATAAGATTTAAATTCATATGATATAGGGTATCATTTTTTATTTGATTGTTTTGGGTAATATAACATTTTCCCAGTTTCATGGATGGTGAGCCTTTTTCACAGTTTTCGTCTTTTCGGTAGTTGCGCTTGAAGTGAAATCAAAGCTGTCTATCATTTAGATCAAGTCTTATTTTAAATCATTTGGTATCGATTTTGGTCATTTTAACATTCAATTGATGGATTCCATCTTTTAAATTAAATTGAATAATGATAGAATCCTGATTTTTCATCGAAGATCAAACGAAAATATGCGGGAAAGCTCTGGATTATTTCTAAGAAGGTCCAATAAATCGTTTCATCAATTCTTTTTTTCTTAATTCAATCTATTTCATCATTAAAGTTTAAAGAAGAGAAGTTGAGTGGAAATACCGATCTCTTTATCTCTTGTAATTGTTACGATCTACCAAAATATACCATCTGAAATCTAGGCTACCGTGCGTCTTTTGCTTCGTCATAACCCAAAATTTTATAACATAGTATTTTATATAAAAAAAAAATTACTTAGAAAAGAAAATTCGATTATATTTTTGGCAGTCAAAATTACCCTTCAAGATGAAGGCTTCAAGTTCAAGGCCCAAGTTCCGACATTCAAACTAACGTCTCCGTCTTCAGGCTCTGAACCCGCTTGTGTCTAGAGAGTTGAAATCTATCAACACTCAAAAGCTCAAGATTCTAGAAACTTGAAAAAATTCTTTTACAGCTTCGAAAGAAATGCACTTGACTAAGTAGCATCTCAAAGATCTGCTTCATCTTTGTACACTTCCCAGTTCAAATTTCACTAATAGTAAGTTTACGACTTTCCATTTTCTCTCGTTTTGCTTGCTTTAGCCAGTCTCAGAGTCTTTAACTTTCCTCTTTCTGGTTTGTCGTAGCAACTAAACGTGATTGCAAATGTTTCCTTTAATGTGATTTTACCCAACAGTTGAAATTATTCTTAATTGAGTTGAAACTCAGGAACTGGGAAATATCTTCATACTTGCTCAGAACTAGTACTTATAAAGTGACTAAACAGAGAAGCTTTTTAAATGAAGTCACTTAAGTTTGCTTTCCCTTTATTCAAAATGAGGAATTGGTCAGGTGGGTTATTGATTATGGCTCTTGCTATAATCTTGGTTATGAGTTACAGCTTTATGGGAACCCAAACTCAAACTCAACACCGAACCCAAACCCAAAAGCAAAAACATAAGCAATCAGCTAATGATTTCTTTAGAAACCATCCAAGTAATGATTCTGATATGAAGGGAAGTCAAGGAGTAAAGGAAGTGAAGAAAACACAAAAGTTATTTGAGAAGCCTCATATTATAAATGTTCAAGGACTTGGTGATCTTTACAGTCTTAAGAATATGTTAGGAGAAGATTCGAGGCCTTTGCTTGTGTGGGGTCATATGCGTTTACTACTGTCTAGGTCTGATGCTTTGCCTGAAACAGCTCAAGGGGTTAAAGAGGCTGCCATAGCATGGAAAGATTTGTTGTCGGTAATTGAGGAGGAGAAAGCCTCCAAGTTCAGTCGCCGTAAAAACTGTCCTCCATTTGTTAGTAACCTTAGCAAGTCATTGTCTAGTGGCAGATTAATTATTGAGGTCCCATGTGGTTTGGTTGAGGATTCTTCAATTACATTGGTGGGCATTCCTGATGGGCGATATGGAAGCTTCCAAATTGAACTCATAGGCTCACAACTTTCAGGGGAGTCGAACCCTCCAATTATATTGCATTACAATGTCAGTCTGCCAGGGGATAACATGACAGAAGAGCCATTCATAATTCAGAATAGTTGGACTAATGAGCTTGGGTGGGGCAAAGAGGAAAGATGCCCAGCTCATGGATCTAGTAACACCCTGAAAGGTATATTGTTGCAATTTTGTATTGATCATACATTGTTTAACACATTCTAACTACTTTGTTTCAGTCAAGTGTTCTTCTTAGTTTTTGACAATTTGTAACATCCTTTTTCTACTCGTATGAAGTGGAAGGAAATTTCTAGCAATCTGCAATCTAACATGTAGCAACTACTGCAGTTGATGAACTTGTCCTTTGCAATGAACAAGTTCTGAGAAGATCTGTGGAAGAGAATCAAAATACAAGTCATCCTACTCCTAGCAGTGACATTTTGGCCAATGCTTCCCGTGTAGGTGCCCATGAAACCTCTAACTTCCCATTTGTGGATGGGAATCCGTTCACCACCACAATATGGGTTGGTTTGGATGGTTTCCATATGACTGTGAATGGAAGGCACGAAACATCGTTAGCATATAGGGAGGTAAGGTATGAGTTCTTTACAATTATGTATGAAAAAAGTTGCGCGTGCACTTCTGAGAGTGGTGATCAGCCACATATTTGATGCTTTTTCTCAATGATGCAGAAACTCGAACCATGGTCAGTTACTGGAGTTAAAGTGGCCGGTGGTGTGGATCTATTTTCTGCCTTTGCTGAAGGCTTGCCTGTGTCTGAAGACTTTGATTTTATAGTTGATGTCGAACACCTCAAAGCTCCCTTGATTTCCAGGAAAAGACTTGTAATGTTGATAGGGGTTTTCTCTACTGGAAATAATTTTGAGCGTCGTATGGCACTGAGAAGATCTTGGATGCAGTACCCAGCCGTACGGTCTGGGGATGTAGCTGTCCTGTTTTTCATTGGCCTTGTAAGTGAAGAATGGTAGATTCCTACTAGGAAAGTCTTTGTATATTTTGATGTAGGATGGTGTCATTTGCCTAAATAAAAGTTGACTTTGCTTCAATTTCTGCAGCACAAGAACAGGCAAGTCAATTTTGAACTATGGAAAGAAGCTCAAGCATATGGGGATATCCAAATAATGCCTTTTGTTGATTATTATAGCCTAATCAGTCTAAAAACAATTGCAATTTGCATTTTCGGGGTATGTTGATGCTGATATTAGCCTTAAACATATAGTAGATTTCTATATTACAGAGAAAGTAAAGTGACGCTGCTATCTATTCCTAGAAACGGAAGCCTTCTCAAATAAATGAGTAGTGATTTACTTTTCAGATTTTGTTCAATCTTCCTTGCCATTTTTCAGGTTTACTGATTATTTGACTTCTCATTAAATATGCAGACCAAGATCCTCCCTGCTAAATATATCATGAAAACCGATGATGATGCTTTTGTTAGAATTGATGAAGTTCTCTCAAACCTCAAGGAGAAACCATCTAATGGCCTCTTATTCGGTCTTATATCTTATGATTCATCACCTCAGAGAGACAAAGACAGCAAATGGTATATCAGTAATGAGGTATCTGTCTCAATCAAAAATCACTCTGTAGATGATCACTGGGCTTGAGCGGATCTATTATTGGTGTTCTCTTCTGCAGGAATGGCCGCATTCCTCATACCCACCATGGGCCCATGGTCCAGGTTATATCATCTCCCGGGACATTGCGAAATTCATTGTCCAAGGCCACCAGGAAAGAGATCTAAAGGTAAAATTTCTCTAGCTAATAGGCAGCAAAGGACCACTTGTAGATATTTTTCAATAGTATATTAGATGTGTGCCTTTTCTGTTTGATTGAAAGATTAAACTTTATGTTTTGTATTCTCAAAAAAAAAAAAAATCTAAATACATTTGCGAAAAATTTTGGAATAGTCTGTCATGTTTTGGACTACATTTCATTGTCTTTTTGCTGCTTCTGTTGTCTGACCTATGTGCCAAAGGATTCGAGACTCAGTAAACAACTTTCACAACATGTGTAGCAGTACATTTATATGTCATAAATTGTCAAAATTAAATATAAGCCAGATAAAGGTGTTTTTGCTGGGAAATAACAGAAGGTAAGGATGTATGTTGAATATTTCTGCATGATTTCTTCATTGCTATGAAGCATGCTCTCTCGAGTATTGAAACTGTATTTTGGCCAACTGTAAATGTTTAAGTGTTTTAGTCTTGTGTTCAATTTTTTACTTATAATTGTCTTTTTTCAGCTTTTCAAGCTAGAGGATGTTGCGATGGGTATATGGATTGAACAATTCAAGAACACTGGTCAAGAAGTGCATTACATGAGTGACGACAGGTTCTACAATGCTGGATGTGAATCGGATTATATTCTTGCCCATTACCAAGGCCCCAGAATGGTGTTATGCCTCTGGGAGAAGCTGCAGAAAGATCACCGGGCTTTCTGCTGCGAGTAAGTGTCAACCTCACTGAGACAAAAAGTTTTCAATGAGTTAAGACTGATGAACCCAACTCAGCAGCTCTACGAAATGGTGCCGGGGATTCTGGATTTGAGCTTGCTTCAGCAAGATTGGACTGAGATAGAACTCGTGCTTGCTGTTTGAGCTTTTGTAATTAGGCAAAAGATGGTGTTACTACTTTGTTCATTCCTTATTCATTACATATTGTTGGTGTGATTATAGACTCGTTTCCGATGTTCTTATCATCTTTCTGAAACTCTTGGAAGCCATTTGTTCCACTACTTGGCACTTGTTCCAGTACTTAATCTTCCTGTGTGTCCAATCACATGCAATACGTTGTTTACTTGCAAATCTTGAAAAAGACGAGAAGTTAAGAAGGCGAAAAAAATTGTCTTTTGGTTGACTTTTAGCTTTAAGATTTGTTGGCCTACAGCTCGGAGGATGCGTACGAATCACTGAAGGGTAATCAAATAATAAGATGGATCATTTATTCATTAAAAACTCAATTCAAACCATTGACGAAAACATACATCCAGCAAGGCTAAGACAAGAAACTCGGAGCCGAGCAAGTGATTTTCATGAAGGCACGTAAATGAACGCTATGCCATTGCCACCTCACCTCTTGAGGTCGCTGCGCAACTGAAAACAAAGACAAATAAGAAACTGTACGCATCATTCATAATATCGTAACGGTGAAGTAATTTAAATATATACTCTTTTTTTTGCCACTCTGCCCATTTTTAGTTCTATATATTTCATATTTGTGGCAGACATGTATGCGGTCTAGATGGAAATAAATTTATGGGTCTGGATCAGCTTACTTGGTTCATTTGATGCCATGTGTAGAGCACACGCGTCACAAACTCTCCAATCTTTTTTTTGGCCTTTTTTTGGGGGGGAAAGATACAAACTCTCCAATCTAGAAAGAAGGATGATCAAGCACTCATGACGTGTTGCTTTTTACCTCTCTGCATGGTCATTCTCTTTTAGCATTACATGCAAATCTTTTCACAGGCTAATATAATAAAGGCGAAGCTATTATCCTCACAAGTACACAACAACGAAAACTTTCAACAAGCCTGGACGCCAATTGGAGCATTTAACTTGTCAGAGAGACTCTCAATTTTATGGGGAAAAAAAAAAGGAATTATTTTTTTAAAAGGTACCTTTTAGGTGTTTTTGATAAACTTATTAGCTAAGCTTCCTTAGCTTTTTATAGCATCACAAAATAAATAAATAAATGAGATTTTATATTCTTTTAAAAAATCATATTAACAGACATAATTCTATTTTCAAGAATTTTATTTAGTAAGTTTTTTAGCCTTTAATTTAATATTAAATTATTTTTATCTCATTATAATAAAAGAAAAAGTTTAATTAAAATAATATAAATTTATTTTTATTTTTAAAAAAAAATTAAAATTTTTTTATTTATCAGATGAGTATGTAAATAAGTATTTAAAGAACAAAATTAAAACAACCTTTACCCTTTAAAACTAAATTTGGGAAGCAAGATATTTTGATAATGACTCGTGGATATTTTGATACTAGCTTTATTGGGATCTTATGGCGGCAGCCACCAATTAAATTTAAAGGTCATCCACCGCGCAACCCAGCCATAATAGCACTTAATTGACTTGCTCAATCACTCCCCATTGCTCACATTTAACTACTCTTTATCATAAAATAATCAAAACAACTTCTAGAATAAACTCAATTTAGAAACTAAGTTATGTCGTATTGCTTTTAAAAAATAAAATTTACGGAAATGGCCAAAATTAAGGTCAAACTATAAAAATGGTTTTTTTTTCCCTTTTTCATACAAAAATTAGAAAAAGACTAAGCTCAGCCGTTTTTATAAATTAGAAGAAATTTTAGGTTTTTTTATTTTTTATTTTTTATAAGTTTCCAAAGAAAAGGATTAGGATAAAGCATGCTTCAAGTGGAAGCAAAGCCTTTTACCCCTAACGAACCCAACAATTCCCCCGGTTTCCATTTCCAACAAGGAACGGAGAAACTTAACGGCCACGTGTCAAACACTCAAAGGCGGTGTAACTGGCAGTACCGGTCAGTAATTAAAATAAAAGCGAATTTCCAAATCTTAAAACAAATACAACTCCTTAATCCCTTCTCGCTCAGGCTACGCAACTAAAGAAGCTTTACAAATTCGTTCGTTCGTTCGTTCGTTCGTTCATTCAACTGTTTTCCAATCTTCTTCTTCACAAATTTTCACTGGTTAATCTGAAAATACGACGTAGTTTTGGATATGATTGTGGGTCAAAAAATGGTGGCGGAAACAGAGATAATTTGCAAAGCTACTGCTGTTTTAGACTTAGGTTTGCAGTTCAATGTGAAAGATCAAAACTTGCAGATCGATGTTAATCTCAAGAACAAGAATAGTAGCCCTCCTTCAACTCCAAGATTCCATGAACTTCGTGTTTCTGACTCAGTTTCCTCTGAAATCTCCTGTTTTGAATCGGTAATTAATTTTCATTTTTCTTGAAAAGTTTTGAGTTTTTGCACATGGGTATCGTTGATTTTAGTTTTTTATGAAGTTTCTTGATTTATTTGTTATTGAGTATTTGGGAATTGTATGCTAGGGAAATTGATTGATAGTGGTTCCCCCCCCCCTTTTTTTTTTTAACTAGGTTAGGGTTATGTGTGTAAAATTCAATCTTTGTGACTGATTTTTTTTTTTTTTTTTGGCTTGAGCTTTATTAATGACTTAGGGATTTGCCGCTTGTGAATTTTTGTATTTTTATTTTCTACCTATTATTTACTGGGCACGAGATTTTAAATATTGTATATGTTGATTTACTTGCATAGACCTCCTACCTTTTGTGGGTTTTAAGAACTTGACAAGCTGTTTTATTAGTTCAAAACTTGGTAGTTTATACGGTTTCTTCTATGAAGCAATCAATTGAAGCATAGTTGTTAGTCTGAAAATATTTGTGTGTAACTGCCTCTTATTTGATTCAAGTGGCATCTAGCTCCATTAGGATTGAAATGATACTCTTATTACCGTAGATAGTCTCATTCTTTTCTAACTTTGGTTAAGTTGTGTTATCATTGATGCTGGCAACATTAGAAAGAGAATCCTTTATATCTGAGATGGCTGAGAAGCTACCGTTTGAACTTGGGGAAGGAATCACGGAAATTGTGGACGTCACATGACGAAGTTATCTTCTTGAACATAGTTTTTTGAAAGGAAAATTCTCTGCTAAAGAATCTTTTTTCATCCTAACAAATCATGTGATGCTAGAATGACTGAGAAATGATGTGTTATGGTTGATCATATTAAATTGTAATGTGTTGGTCAAGCAATTGGAGTTTGCAATTTCACGAGTCTTTGTATTCTTCCTTGTTTACAGCGCAGCTTGTTGGTCCTTTTTTTTTTTTTTTTCAAGCCTTGATAATTATGTGGTTTTGAGAACCTTGAGATATTGACTAATCCCTCTTCCTTTCTGGTTTATAGGTTGTCAGTTGTTCAGAGACCGTTAAAAGTACTGTTATGGAGACTTCGGCAGTGTTTGTCCCAATCATTTGTTCTGGCAGCTGTGCTGACATTGGACCAAGGATCTCCATGGATGATGAGCACATTCGGATTGATGATCTATCTGCCCACCTTGGATCTCTCTTTAAGTGTCCTACTCCAAGTGCTTTCTATGCAGTGTTTGATGGTCATGGTGGACCTGAGGCAGCTGTTTATGTCAAGGAGAATGCTATGAAATTATTTTTTAAGGATGCTGATATGCCCCAAACATCTGATATCAATGATGTCTTCTTAGCAGAGTTGGAGAATTCTCATAAGAAAGCATTTTTACTGGCAGACCTTGCCTTGGCTGATGAACGCAGTGTTAGTAGTACGTGTGGAACAACTGCTCTGACTGCCTTAGTGCTTGGAAGGAATTTACTGGTTGCAAATGCTGGTGACTGCCGAGCAGTTCTCTGTAGAAAAGGAGTTGCAGTTGATATGTCTCAAGATCATAGGCCTTCCTATCTGCCCGAGCGGAGGCGAGTTGAGGAGTTAGGTGGTTATATTCGTGATGGATATCTAAATGGTGATCTATCTGTGACACGAGCCCTAGGAGACTGGGATATGAAACTCCCACTAGGGTCTGCATCGCCTCTTATTGCTGATCCAGATGTCCAACAAGTTGTGTTGACAGAGGATGATGAATTCCTAATCATTGGTTGTGATGGTATCTGGGATGTGATGTCAAGCCAGCATGCAGTCAGCCTTGCCCGTCGTGGGCTCAGGCGG
Source organism: Citrus x clementina (assembly GCF_000493195.1). Taxonomy (NCBI): domain Eukaryota; kingdom Viridiplantae; phylum Streptophyta; class Magnoliopsida; order Sapindales; family Rutaceae; genus Citrus; species Citrus x clementina. Next base: position 467,582 of record NW_006261964.1, read on the forward strand.
CACAATGATCCGCAACAATGTGCTCGAGAACTTGTCATGGAAGCATCACGCCTGAATTCATCTGATAATCTCACTGTGATTGTTATCTGCTTCTCCTCCCTTGCACGTGGAGAGTCATGTCCTCCCCTGCAGCGAAGATTCAGGTGCGCCAGTCTCTCTGAAGAAGCTCGAAATAGGTTGAGGAGCTTGTTAGGAGGCAACTGATTGTACATACAAATTATTTTCACTCTATTTACTGATACTGTTGAAATGTGATTTTTATCTGTTTAAGGCTGTTTCAGATGATGCTTAGGCCTTAGACAAAAAGCAGCCAGCAGTTTTGTATTGATAGAAGAGAACACTAGTCGTTCGGAATTATTTTTTACTTTTGGTGGATTGGGTTTCACTGCAATAACCCTTGCCGTATTTGCCTTTCTACTTATCTTTCTGGCATTTGTCTTTTTAGTAAACAACTGTGAGAAATGAGCAGCTTGCTGTTAATGTGAAGTTTCGAGTGTTTATCAAACATTTAGGTAGGCTTTATAAATTAAGTTGTCAAAACCTAAAAGAAATGGAGTGTAAATCTATCTATTAAGTTGTTCGGGTTGCTAGATTTTTCAATAATTTATTTGGAATTGGTTCTTTTTTTTTAATTAATTTTGGAGTTGTGTTCTTCACTATTATATTGGTTTGGTAAGGTTAAGTTTAATAGATTTCATATCGTTATATCAGTAATTTGTACTGTAATTATCTAATTCTTCGAGTCCAATTAAAAGACTTCAATTGGGTACAAAGTTGGTTGATGATAGCAGCCAACGAATCATTCAACCTTAGCATTAAGGGCCACTTGCCTGCCACTAACAATGGATGGTGCTCTTTGGGTAGGATGTGTGAGGCCACCAATTTTTATGTTGATCCTGGTTCTGTGAGTAAAAAAAAATCTTCTTCCATACAACACCAAGACAAAATATCAGAATGGCAGACAGAATCATCCTGTGCTTTCTTCTGCTGCCATCACATGGAAAAGTTTTCTTTGCCATTGAATTTTACACGCGATATCTAGATGTTAAATGTAAATATGGAGCTGACCTCACTTTTTGGGGAATAAAAGCCACGAGGAGCTATCACTCCCTACGGTTTTAGGAAAATAAATAGAATATTTCTCTCCATCATCTTCGCATCATACCCACCCATCACAATCTAATGAATTCCCAATCAACGGTTCATATTGATGATAAAGCTGAAAAATGCTGCACAGTACCACACCGAATTCCCCTTCGAGGGAAAGGTGATATATTAACACTTAAGACCCCTATTATCTAAAAAAACTTCATAACAAGAATATAGCTTCTAATTTATTAATTTAGACCTTAATGTCAAATTCCGTTGATAACATTAATTATTTAATTCTCTCGTATGCAGTATACTTAAAGTTTTTTTTCCTTTTTTTTTTCTCTTTTTTGAATTTCACTGGTCAAATTATTGATTTTGTTATCATTTAGGTCAATTGTCTTATGATAATAATATTCTATTATCGATTCTCTCCATATTAAAAGAGCAAGATTTCGAATCCTTATTGAAAATTATTATTCAGTTAAAAATATTATAAATGTAGGATAGAACTCACCTTTATTGCAAAAAAATTTTAAATTTTAGTTGGTAGACTCTTTTTATACTGGTTAGGTATAAATTTATACTTTTAAATTATGTTACTTAGATTATGTAATTGTATTGATTTAGGCATAATTTATTTGTTATATTTTGTAGAATCTTGAACTATTATATAATCTATTATGATTGTATAAATTTAGGTATATACTTTCAAATTATGCTCGGTATATCTTGACATAATGACACGTATTACCAAATTATATATGGATTTAGGGTAAATTTTTAATCTAACAACAGACACTAAAAAATACATACATGAACAGAGTTAATATTTGTATTTTTTGGGGAAAATTCAGGGACTTAAATGTTATTGTCCGAACAAAAAAATTCAACCGCGAACTGTGCAGACAACTGAAATTTTCGATGAATAAATAAATAAAAGGCGCAGTCCGAGTTAGACCAAAAACCCAACAATTCAATCGATTGATTGGAGAAAAAGTTGATTGAAAAATGGTGATGGCAAGTCTTGCAAGAAGAAAGGCGTACGTGCTGTCAAGGAATCTCTCGAACTCGTCGAATGGTAATGTTTTCAAGTACAGTTTCTCGCTTACAAGGGGCTTCGCTTCGGCATCTGATGAGAACGACGTCGTCGTCATCGGAGGTGGACCTGGTGGTTACGTGGCCGCCATCAAGGCCGCCCAGCTTGGTCTCAAGACCACGTGCATCGAGAAGCGTGGGGCCCTCGGCGGCACGTGCCTTAACGTCGGATGCATCCCCTCTAAGGTTTGTTTGTTCTGCAATCCTAGTTTTTTTTTTCCTTCTCTCTCTTTAAGATATGATTTTTACTGTAATTAGTATAATTGTGTTGAGAGAATTGATTAATATAGTTGCGTGTTTGCGTTTGTGTTTATAATTGGATCGAGTGGTTTGATTTATATGAATCAAGATCCGATTTTTGAACTTTTGATTTAGTGTGTAAATGGTATTTGCTGAGAATTGATGGATTTTATTTGTGTTGGTTAGCTGATTTTTTTTAAATTATTTTGTTAATGTTGCTCAAAAATTTCTCAGCTTTTCAGTCTTTCTATTCTGCAATTTTTTGTTAAAAATAATAATAACCGAATTCCTTGTGCAAAAGTGTCAAATTTGGTTTGATATATTTATGTTTCACTTCCTTTGTTGGATAAAGTTCAAGGGATCACTACTTTAACTTAAGGGTGGTCAATTTTGAAGATAAGAAGTTCGATAGCTGCTAAATGTAAAGTGTCGCTGTTTCTTCTGTTTGTCAGGCTGTTGTTGCTGCTTAGATTTTTTTTCCCTTTTTATTAGTGGAATGACTTGTTTGTCTATCCTAAATTTTGTAGAGGCTTGATCCATGTATTTTGCTGTAACTAGTACTCTTTTTTCCTATTGTCGTATGTTACCAGACATTTTGCTTTCTAGTGTGTATTTGAGAATCTCTTTGATATCATTTTATGATCTGTAGAGAAATCATATTTTTTGGTTTGATACGAAACTTAAAAGTGTATTAATGGGGAAAAATCAAAATAGAGAGTGGACATCTGGTCCAATAAGTAAGCAAAAAAGATAAGCTTTTAGAGCTATGCAAAAGTATACCCAACCACCCCTATACGGTGCTATTCGAACAACGTTGAAACCCTATCTTAAAACCCCCTCCCAATTTAGATGAATGAACAAAGAAGATGAATCCTGGAACTCCATAGACACTGAAGCCCAAAGCGATGCTAGAAGATGGACTCTATCCCACAGTTCTTCAATATTATCCATGCCTTTCCATTCAAAAATAAAAACATCTCTTTCCTGCCATATCACCCAAAAAACTGTTGCCACTGCACTTCTCGAACTTTAAAACCCTGTGCAGAAATGATATTATGATCTCTTGTTACATTTTAATTGTGTCATGCCATAGTTTTGTCTCATTCTACATTATTTTTCTGTAATCTTTCTTTTTTTCAGGCACTTCTTCATTCTTCCCACATGTACCATGAAGCCATGCATTCTTTTGCCAGCCATGGTGTAAAGTTTTCTTCTGTTGAAGTTGATTTGCCTGCTATGATGGCCCAAAAAGATAAAGCTGTGTCTAATCTTACAAGAGGTATTGAAGGTCTATTCAAGAAGAACAAGGTAACCTATGTGAAAGGATATGGCGAGTTTATCTCCCCATCTGAGGTCTCTGTGGACACCATTGAAGGTGGAAACACTGTCGTGAAAGGCAAGAATATCATAATTGCTACTGGTTCTGACGTTAAGTCTCTACCTGGGATCACCATTGATGAAAAGAGAATTGTGTCATCCACTGGAGCTTTAGCATTGAATGAAGTTCCTAAGAAACTCGTGGTCATTGGGGCAGGCTACATTGGGCTGGAGATGGGCTCAGTTTGGGCCAGGCTTGGTTCAGAGGTCACTGTTGTTGAATTTGCAGCTGATATCGTCCCAAGCATGGATGGGGAAATTCGCAAGCAATTTCAGCGTTCACTTGAGAAGCAGAAGATGAAATTCATGCTCAAAACTAAGGTGGTGGGAGTTGATTTATCTGGTGATGGTGTCAAGTTGACCCTTGAACCAGCAGCTGGTGGTGAGAAGACCATACTTGAAGCTGATGTTGTTCTTGTGTCTGCTGGCCGGACTCCATTCACCGCTGGGCTCGGGCTGGATAAGATAGGAGTGGAAACCGATAAGATGGGACGGATACCAGTTAATGAGAGATTTGCTACAAACGTACCTGGTGTTTATGCGATTGGAGACGTAATTCCAGGACCAATGTTAGCTCACAAGGCAGAAGAGGATGGGGTTGCTTGTGTTGAATTCTTAGCTGGTAAACATGGCCATGTGGACTATGATAAGGTCCCTGGAGTTGTCTACACACACCCTGAGGTTGCTTCAGTTGGGAAGACTGAGGAGCAGGTAAAGGAACTTGGTGTTGAGTACCGTGTGGGGAAATTCCCTTTCTTGGCAAATAGCCGAGCAAAAGCTATTGATGATGCTGAAGGAATAGTCAAGATTTTGGCTGAGAAAGAGACAGACAAGATATTGGGGGTTCATATTATGGCACCCAATGCCGGAGAGCTCATCCACGAGGCTGTCCTGGCCATTAATTATGATGCATCAAGTGAGGACATTGCACGTGTGTGCCATGCACATCCTACAATGAGTGAGGCATTGAAGGAGGCTGCTATGGCCACTCACGACAAACCCATTCACATCTGAGAAGCGGTTATTACTTTGTTATTTTTTGTTTGAGATTTTTCAGATATCTTGAAAAAGACGTTCTTCTGTTTTCTCAATCGTCCAGCTTTGAAGCAGATGCTTTAATAGAAATTTGTTTTTCCTCATTTATTGTTTATATGATGATGGAATAACTTGGGTTTCTTTTGTTATGTTTGGATGCGCAAAATAATAATTGAGAGATACATTGAGTTGAGCTAAATGATAGTAGGGTTGTTTTCATCGTGTTTCTTGCCAATTTGTCGAATATTTCCGTTTGGGTTCTCATAATTCTATAGAATGGTCACTGAATCCTGTATTTTCAACTAGACAATGCTGAATTTAGCAAGTTCCGTCAAATTTATGTCCAATTATGAACGAGGAAAACCATGATATCATTAGAGAACACAATCGATGGAATTAACAGACTGCCCTAAGAAACGAATTGGAAAGGACAATCATTGCTATAGAACTGATATCTCCCCTTCTTCCAGCAAATACTGATACAACTTCACAGAAGATTCCACAAATATTTGCAAATTAGCCACCCACATAATAATTTGCCACATTCCAAAAACAGTATTGGAAAACTTTCTATACAAAAACAAGACCTTTGTTGCTTTGTGGTCTTCTGCTCTGCAACTTCCACGTGGTGGTCATACAAAATCTTAATGGAAGACCAATTCAGGAATATTGGGTAATCATGGCTCTTCTCTCATGTCTGACCTTCTCCTGGCCTGTAAAGCCAGCCTTGCGTCTCTCTCACGCTCAAACTCCCGGTAATCTGCTCGCTGCAAGAAGGAAACCTTGTCCAAATACTGATTTGAGCTCTTCTTGTAAGCATCTAACTCCTCCTCCAGCCTCTGCTCTTCCTTGAACTCTCCCCAGTCCTTTTTGGTCTTGTCGAGCACGCTGAGCTTTGGTTTCTTCTTAATCTGTTCAAGAACAGCATCAACAGCTGATGTTGGAGGACCTTTACCCTTTTCAGATGCCTCCCTAGAATCAGCATCAAAAAATTTCTTAACTTCAATATCTTGACCGGCAAAGTCCCGAAACTCAGTAATCTGCAAAGAATAAATCACCATTAGCACATCATCCATAATTGCCAAGTGATCCTGTACACTAGTGTGTGTCAAAATCTTAGCCCAACTATTCAAATACTAAAAAAATTGTAATATTCAGTAGAATACAACACTAAATAGAACAACGGCAGGACAAACAAATTTCGGAGAAAGCACTGAATATGGAAAAATTGTGATTACCCCAATTTTCCCCCTGCTTGGTGCGGCAGCTGTAGCTGCCTTGACTGCTGATAAAGCTGCAGCAGCAAGCCTCTTGGCCTCATCACTAGTGTCATCCAGCATAGCAATGGGTCTTTTTTGTGGCAAGATACCATTCTCTTGTGGTACGTCTAGCCCAACAGATTCAGTATTCCTTGCCAAATTTTTCATCCAATTCTACAAATCAAAGAAATGACAAGTTAAATTCTTGCCTCACTGTCTCAATATTACACTTGAAACAAATAAACTAAGAAATCCTCACATTGGATATTGTCTGCGAACTTCTGGTCACAGTTGAACAAGGCTTGCTCAAAAAAAATTTGAATTTCCTCTTAGGAACTCCTTCATTCATTTTTTCCCACAAAGCATTAATCTTCTTATCATCATCATCAATACCATTTTGCACAACACTAGGTCCGGTCTCTTTCGGCGCCAAGCCTAGGTATGTAATCCAGCACTACAAAATAAAACCAGTGTAAAAGATAATGACACCAACAGTCACCAAACTTAAACCCATTATAACCAAAGCAAACACAGAATCTATTACAAATCTAAACCATTGAAACCAAAACAAACATAAAAACTCTTACATTCGACATCTTTGATGAAATTTTATTCACATTTGGACTCGGCTTGTTTAGAAAAGACATCAGGATCTTGCTAGAAACCCCTTTATTCATTTGCTCCCACATAGCATCCACCTGAGTTCTCACCACTAGCACAATAAAAGTTAAATAATAATAATAATAATTAGCTCCTTTGTTTTGCATCAATAATCCTTCATGCTCAAAATGCTAGGTACTTTTATAAATTCTTACCAATATCTTCATTTTGAGACTCTAATCTAGGACCGATGGCATGGCCTGAAACACAATAATCATTTTTCAATTCCATAAAAAATTTAACCTAAAAGCTTAAACAAAGCAATAAACACGAAACCATATGTAATACAAAAAAAGAAATAAAAAATCGAACATAGCCCACCAGAAAATGAGACACCATAATAGATATAGAAAAAAGATATATACTTGGTGCAAAAATGAACAAAAAGGAAGGAGAATAGAACCTGTGGCGTCAATTTCAACGCCGTTCGTTGCAGCCATTGGGTTTGGACAAGTTTTTTATTTTTAACAAATTATAAAATTAAAAAAAAAAACAAAATTAATTTTAAAACCGCGAATTTGCTGATAAGTTGAGTGAATGGGGCCTTAAGATTGAAGGATTAGGTGATTTGGTACTGAGAGTGAAAACCCTGGTAGAGAGAGAGAGGCGTACCGAAGAAGAAAGAATGCCGTCAGGTAGAGCTCGTGAATCGTCGTCGTATTGAAACGAGAATTTGAGTTTTTACATGGGCCAGACTGGGCCGAGCTGGGCTTGAGTTTCAGTAATTACTAAAATTAACCTAAAAATACAAACTTTGTAAAAGTGACTCAAAAGTTATAAGATTTTAGATTCTAACTCTGATCAATTTGCCCCGAGCCAAACCAAGAGTTACAAGATTTTAGATTCTAGCCCTAATGAATTTGCTCCATCACCATACACCAAAATCAAGAATTTTGTTAACAAATTTAGAAGCCAAATTCTGGTAAGGCAGTATATGATTTATCAGAACTTGCCCAGATGACTAAACGATTAGCCGAGGCCCAAGGCTAATGCCACCAGCATTCTAAGCTCAGTCGAGTTACTTGCTGATAAAGCAACTGATCCCGAGTTAAAGCAGCAGTATGTTGTTTTCTCTGAGAGCTTTGAAACTGCCATCGGTGACCTTAAATTTGCTAAGGAGAAATATTTAAAAGTTGAGTTATTACCATGCACAAGTTTCAGTAACTAGTGCCTTGGAGAAAGCTGATAGCTTCAAAGCAGAATCAATTAAAAGAGCTAGTGATGTTTAATCCTAATGGATCAGGTCAGATCAAGAAGGAAGAAAACGAAATTTATAAATCTTTCTAATGTCATTGCTAAGCGTTTGCTTGTAGAAGATTAAAAGGTGGGCAGTTCCAGTATAAATTGATTATTAATATAGATTTGAACTGTTGTCATTTTGATTAGGAAAATTCTTACTGTGTTGCATATTGCTTAATGATGTGGGATTCATATTCATTGTTTCGTTATTTAGGTGTTCTGGCTAGCCACAGTTGCTTTAGACTGGAAGCTGAAACAATTTAATTTAACAGTCAAATTACTGAAACAAAGTTTTGAATAGGTTCTAGAACATGAGTGCCACACAGCAATACCAAATGAAGCCTTAACCCAGAAAGTCTCAAGCAAGTGGTTGGCAAAATAGTTATGTCACTATATTTTTTTTAAAATGTGAAGTTGAGGCTAAGACCTTTTTCTAGCTCTAAGTCACCGTTTTATAGCTCTTACTTAACATTCTATAATAGATACAAAGACACCATACAACTTCAAATCTTCATTTTAAAATATGTAGATATCCATATCGGAGAATAAACATAAGGATGTGAAATTACTTAAGAAGAACCATGGATATTAATGGAAATCAGAGAATTATTGATTAGATTTTATATGGTAGAAGATCAAAAAAATTCGAAAACAACAATTTAAGAATAAAATGCTAATAAGAAAAATCGATTCTTTTCTTTTTTAGAAACATATTCATTTCTCTTAAACAACAATTATTCATTTCTTATGCGAAAAGAGGTAGGAACAGATAACATTACATATATTTCTAACTTGTTTGGCAATGTGTAAAAATAAATTTCAAATCTGTCAACAAATATATTAAGTTTCGTTTTCAGTTGAGTGATTTTATGCATAAATGTCTTGTTTTGCTTTAGGCCAAAGCACTTCAAGGAATTCAGAAAGAAGCAAGAGAACAAAATAGTTTCTATCAGAAGCAACTTTTTTCAAGTTTAATTCTCTTCGTGCTGCTCATTACACCTACGTTTGCAAGAATAAGTGTGGAAGTATCAGGAAGTGAGATCACTAATATTTGTTGAAACACAACGAATCCTTCTTTCTGTCAATCAGTACTCAACTCCACTCCTGGAGTTAGCTCTGCAGATTTTCCAGGACTCACCAAATCACTGTTGACTTAGCACGTTCCAACACAACAAACACCCTTAATCTCGTCAAATAATTGATCCCAAAAGCTACTAATCGTCTGAAGGAGAGCTAGATGTCTTGCTCTCAACATTATGACGATGCCATCGGTGACTTTGATGATGCAGAACGGGACTTGAAAATCAGTGATTCCGTTGGTTTAGGTACACATACATCAGCTGCCTTGAATGAACTGGTGATTGTGAAGATGAACTCAAGGGCCTTACAGCTGATCCTGCAGTTGTAAAGGGAACTCAGGGTTTGCAATCTATCTGTAGTATCATTTTGGTTGTTGCTAACCTTCTGCCTCAATAGAATGAATCTGCATTTTTGTATTTGTGATTACATAATAAGCTCCTTGTAACCTGTTATTTGGATCAATAAAGTGACCCAAAAGGTTAACACAAAGTTATTCTCAGGTATTTACATCTTCTTCAAGTACATGCTGTATAAACATCAGAATCAAAGTGACAGATGTATATGATATACAGCACAATGAACAAAAATTGGCTTCAAAAATGGAAGATTTTAGAATATGGATCTCCTACACAGATTCTGGGTTTCTTGCAGCAACTTTTGCTGCGATTCTACAGACGATAAGAATTGGTAGTTGGCTTTGCAGCAAAAGCTATAAGAGGGTGTTACAAAGACAGACCGAGACGAGCACCAAGTCCTTTGTGTTTCAAATTTGTCAAGCCAGAAAGCCGGGAGAAAAAAGGAATAAATAAGTTGCTGTTTATCAAAAGAGTTAACGATCATCAAACACAATGTAAAGGCCTCAATATCAAGGAGAAACATATAGAAATGGAAAAAGAAGGAATTCCAGTTAGAATAGTATGATCAAAGAGCCTGATGTGAGTTTGGCTCCTCACAATCTGCAAAAAGAGAATAATTTAAAGTCGGAGATCTTAATGTCCGCCAATGACATATATAAATTTTTTTATGTTGGCAAAAATCTGTAAATTGTAAGTAACAAGTGCAAATCTTAAAATGCAATGATTTAATCTTAGAACACAAATACAGAAACATGATTATTAATCAGGACAGAAGGAAAATCTATAAATATGAGAGTATTCAAACTACCCTTATTGTCATATCATTATATCCAAATACATAAACTCTTGGGTTTCACCACCATCAATTTCACATACATATGAAGTCACCCAATATTGTTCAAGAAAACGGACACAATATTCAAATAACAACCACATGGAAGACTGATCACTTCCCTACTAGTTCAACTCAGACACGTACAGTTGTCGGTTTGTAGTCAATCACGAGAACTTTCTCCAAGTTGGCCAGGAACAAGTTTGCGTATTCAACATGTGCCGGATGAGCTACATACTCTGCAACACCCTCTGTGCTCTCAAAGGTAGATTCAAAAATATGAGTGAAACCCTGATGAAGATTCTCAATGCTCACATCCTTGCCCCTGTTGCAGCACATAAAATAAATTAAAAAACCAAAAAAAAAAAAAAATTTGATCACAAGTGGATACACCCTTGACTATTGTTTCGGCCTCTATATTTCTAACTGCTGTGATTGTGCTTAATTCTGAAAGCACAACAAGTAAAGCACATGGTAAACACCCACTTATACTTAACAGCCAGTAATTCCAATCCGCAGCAGTTGACAACGACAACTTGTCAAATCAACCGCAATTGTACAAGTTAGCACATGAACCCTAGACAGATTCGAACTTTTGTAATGCAAATGGGAGACCTGCAGCACAGATCCCAAATCTAATCATCAAAAGGACATATAAATTGTTATCAAAAGGAGTTAAAAGTCCCTTGCTAAATCCACCAGCTAGAAATTCGCAAAGATCACAGCCGCAGGCCCAAACAAAACAGAGTCTCATGAGAAATTAAAACTTCAATGTCATTTCATCAAACAAACAACTAGAGAATTCACTTAGTAGCAAAAAGATTAAAAACTTACGACATAGGTAGCATTCATTTTCAAGAATGAAAGTGTTTTCAAGTGTGACTATGATAATAGTAATACCATTGGAAAGACTTCATGGGTTCAATGAGATTCACAAGATTTGCATAGTCTTTGATGAGCTGATCAATTTGATCTTGAGCAGTCCCTTCTTTGAACTTGGCCAGAAGTACGTGCTTCACCACTCCTTTAGCTTCTTCCATATCTCTGCCTTTTGTTTCGGCTTTCATCCGCTGCAAATGGACCCAAGTTGGTACCGATGTTTAAATCAATTTTAGGATAATAACACTTCCCTCCCTATGGTTTTGTATAATAATAAATAGAAGGAATATTTGTGAAATAACACTTATCTCCTCTCTAATTATAGGTGTAAATTGCAAAAATGAGCGGGGTTGACATGGCACATCACAGGCTCATATTATGCTCAGATTTTACGCATGAAGGCAATGGATAATTGATTAATAATGTTTATAATTATTTATCACATATTAAAATTTACCAATAACTTGATAATAGTTTTATAATAATTAAGTTGGGGAGAATTATGTTTTCTTGAAACAATTCTGAGGGACGTTTTAATAATTCTAATAAAGAATTTTAAAAAGAAATCGAGAAAAAAGAAGCCCAAAACTCAGTACAATTACAAATAATAATAATAATTGATAGGCTAACGAACGGTGTCGAGCCGACCTTTTAAAAATTGCTTCTACATATGCCGCTAGTGCGACGCGAAATATAAATGAGTTTTAAATATTTTGGATTGGGAAAGCACGGCATAGGCCAATTTTACACATTCTCCTCTAATTAATGAATGTTAATTATGTAGAGGTCCTTGAGGACGAAACAACAATACTACTGTACTTACAAGTCATGAAAATTAGTCATCCAATTAATTAATTATTTCATATTTATGTAAATATTGGAATACCACTTCCAAGAAGCAGAATTACTGATTGAATATAAAAAATGAATAGATGTTAACTTTTTTAACCTTTTTTTCCTTTTTTCTATATGTTATCTAATATTTTATCTTCGTAGAACATAAAAAGGGTAAACTTTAATTTATCTTTAAAATGATAGTTTTTATTTTATCTCGAAAAGTATAAAAAAAAATTCAGTTTGCTCCCATTTAATACAAGAAAATATAAAAAAAAAACGTGCATTATTGTGTCCCCATTTGTGATCATCTTCTAAATAAAAAGAAAAGGTAAATTAAAATTTTAAGACTTTTGATAATTCAAAGATTACTACAGACAAGGCTGGAAGATAAAATATTAATTCATTAATGTTCATGATTTTTTTATCTTGTAATAACTCATTTAAGTTTGTATGTCTTTCTTTAAAATCTTTTAGCTTTGGTAAAATGTAAGGTCAGCACTAAATAATTACTAATCTAATTTAAGGATTTTGGAACCTCTACTAATCTAATTTTTTCAAAAGTTTGTACGAGATATTGTAATTTAGTTATTAATCCAATTAAATTTTTAAAAAAAAAGCACATGTTTTGGTAGCTAATCAATTGAAATTCTATACGATTCAATTTCAGAAAGGAGCATTAATTATTTATGGGGTTGTAATCAAACACAATAAATTTATCCAAAATGGGCAATATCGAGTTTGAGAGCTAATGTGCAGAATGAGAACGTGTAACGCCCTCTCTTCTCTCAAATGTTGATTCAAATATACGTGTGAGAAACCTTTTATGGAGTTCTCAGTGCTCACATGCTTTCCCCTGTTGCGCGGCATAAAAATCTCAAGCACTTTTAGCTTTCTGAGAAGAGCTCCTTTAAATCGACATGCAACAACTGAGAAGCAGATCAACTATTCCATTGGTCGCCTGCCGGTTAGGTTGGCTAAACTTTTGGTCTCAAACATAACCCAGTAGACATGAAGCTAAGTGGTTGGTAGCATTAATTAATTGATTACTAGGATACTAATAAAAGAGTATTATTGTATTAATTAAGAGTGATAGAGATGGTGATTACCATTGAAAAGACTTCGTGGGAATGAGATTGACAAGATTTGCAAAAGATTTGATCACTTGTTCAATTTCATCTCCTATTGTTCCATCTTTGAATTTGGCGAGCACCACATGCTTCTACCATTCATTTTGCTTCTTCCGTTAACCACTTAGCTGCCTGATGATCGATCTCTAATTTTCTTATTTCAATTTAATTTGCTTTCTATATACATACACATGCACACAATTGCAAGCTCCTTCACTTTTGTTTTATTCTTTTTTATTTTTTTATACATAATATCAATCTAAAAAAGTTTAGGTGGACAATTGATTTTCCATTATCTTAGAAAATATGTCTTATTTTTCAATAAGGATTTTTTAAAATATTTTTTTTCTTTAGTAGAATTCTTATTTAAGAAATAAGTAATTTTTCATTTGAGAATTGACCTTATTCAAGGAGGAATACTATTACTATAAGAAAAAAAAAATACTTCTCCTACAAGAAATAATCACTATACAGGGAGATTGGGTTCACTTGTTCGTATAATACAACAATCAGTTATCTGCAAATAGATAGTTTTTAGTGTGAGAGAAATGGTAGGTCTATTGAGACATTGGGTATCATTGGGTTTTGGGTGTGAGAAAAATACTCACGTGATTGAAATAATTTTCATATAGTTGATTTTTCTCTCATCATCCTTGCCGATCGTGATTTTTCTCCAGTATAAGGTTTTTCACATAAATTCTTATGTTGTGTAATTGGTTTTATTCTTCATCTATTTTCTATTTACTATGTGTTTGATATTTTTACTTACAAGATCTTGGGTGAAATTAAAATTCTTTAATTAGTGTTATCAAAGCTAAAGGTTGTTATGTAAAGCAAGTATATTTGCGAACAAATTTTCAAACCTGTGAGGATTGAGGTTAAAACGTTTGATGGAAAAATCAATTTTAACTTGTGGCAAGTTGAAGTTAATGATATATTGATTCAATCTAGTCACACAAGGAAAACAAAGGCAACATGAACCTTGTTCCCAGTAGTGGAAACCCCTAGAGGTATGTAGAGAATCAAGCCACCTTAAAAAAGGTTGTCGGAATAAAGCAAGTTTGACAAATAGCTCTAAATCAGTAGATGGAGACATTCAGCTAATGGTGTCTCTTTTTTTCCACGAGAGACTAGTTTATCCTTTTTGACATGCCACGGAAGAGGATGTATTACTACTATCTAGTCCACAAAATTTGCACACAATGCATGGTTTGCCAGTTTGGCATTTATGCAAGATGTGTAGTGGAATTTTTATGTCAATGGCTAAAGACTCTTAAGGATGCCAAACATAAGAGTGGGTTTTTCAGAAAAATGATCGACATGTGTCAAATATATGTGCTTTGGATAAGGTAAAGTATGATGATTCTCAGTGTGGAGAATTATAGCTATTGGATAAAGGACAAAATTTTACTCATGGTGCAATGATTCTCATAAGCCCTATATGAGTTTACTTTTGGTGGAGTAAAGAAGATATGATTGTGTAGATACATGATAGATCATATTTTATTGCCTAATTGAAAAAATTGTCAAGATGGAGATTGTTAGGAAATATGTCTTTTTTTTTTCAATACGGATTTCCTAAGATATTTTATTCTTTAGTAGGATTTCCATTTAAGGAACAAGTAATTTCCACCTGCGAACTTGACTTATTCAAAGAGAAATACTACTAGTGTAAGAAAAGAAATACTTCTCCTATAAGGAATAATCACTATATACAGAGAGGTTAAGTTCACTTGTTTGTATAACACAACAATCAGTTCTCTGCAAATAGAAAGTTTTTAGTGGGAGAAAAACGACAGATCTATTGAGAGATTGAGTGTTATTAGGGTTTTAGGTGTGATGAAAATATTAGAGTGATTGTAATAATTTTTGATATAGTAAATTTTTCTCTCATCATCTTTTGCGGCCATGATTTTTCTTCAATATAAGAATTTTCCAAATAAAATCTTATGTTTTTTATTTATTTTATTCTCTATATATTTTATATTTATTATTTGTTTGATATTTTTACTTACAAGATCTTAGATGGAATTAAAATTTCCTGACACATTATGCAAGTTGACACATTATTAAAAAACTTTCATTTTAAAAAAAAGTTTTGATTGTCACATGTCAAGCAGTCCTTGAGGGAACAATATAAAAATGGTCATATGATGAATATTGTCTTAAAACAAGTTTTCTTTCTCTTTTCTTTAGTTAAAAATAAAATAAAATAAAAAGCTTTCGCTTTTCATTATACTGCTTTTCATATTTATTTGGGGTCAGATTTAGACTCAATATTTTGGATTCCTATATTAGAACTCATGGGAGCAAATTTGATTGAGGTCCATATTATTATATTGGTTAAATCAATAATTTTTTTCATAATCATGAACTAATTTGGTTTGGTTATAGAAAATTACTCTTTGAACAATGTTTAGACTGTCTGAGTTTGCTATGATTGGACCGACCCATGCATGCCAAATTCTGATGAGAAAATCGAATATGTATGTACTCATAGCAATAACCAACAACTCATTACTTATGTCTAAAATCTCTAACAATGGCAGTTATTCATCACGTTGAATAAAGATTATAATAAACATAATTAAAAGAATAAAAATTTATAAAACCACAGTATAAGCTTTAATGATATATCAAAATACTGCAGCAAAAGATTGAAAATTGCCTCTCTAAACCACAAAAACACATAAAGAGGGCAATTAATTACCACAATATCAATCACACAACTAGAAATTAAAAACATAATGATATACTTCAAAAGACTGGGGCTTGCCAAAAATAAAAAAATAAATGCCCCAATTAAACTCTTAATTAAAAATTATTCAAGCTGCAGATGGGGCTTTCTTGGGCTTAGTTATAGCGTCGTCATCATCAAGCACCTCAATCAACGGTTTAAGCTTTGCGTTATCATCCATGGCCAAATTCTTGTAATCCAATGACTTATCCTCATAAATATCCTTCCATTTTTTCACAAGCGTCTTTATGTCTTCTCTGTCCATGTTCTCTTCTTTCCCAGTATATCTCCATGGCTTTGATCCCTTTTAATTTTATTTACAATAAATGAAAATTAATCTCTGATCAGTTAATTAATCAATAAGTAAATGTATAGAGAAATTCAAAGAAATTGTATATCCAATTAATGAATGAATATGGAAGATATATTATTTGAAACTTACAGATGCACAGTAATGCACAACCTTCACTTTTTCAGTTTCAACATGCTCAGGGTGACGCCAAAGCATTGCTAAAACAAAATTGTATGTATGAGAAATGGGCTTGTAAATATTCCTGAAGAAATTATTCAAAAAATCCTGCAAAAATTTTTAAAAATTACAAAAATTGTGGGAATACTCTACTCTTTATAAGTGCTAATGTTTTTAGAATTTAGAACAAGACCTTGAGGCTTTTGTTACCTGCTCGGCAAAAGAAGAAGGAGGAGTGACCTTTAGGGTTTCAAAGAGATGAGAGTAGGTCAAAAGATTAGGCTCATAAACAAACATGCCGGCGTTGAAGTACTTCGGTGGCGGCGACCCCATGGATGCAGGCCACTTAACTTTTTCAGGGCACTGCTGGCAGTATCCGATCTTGTATTGCGGTGAGTTGCTCCATGTCTTCTCACAGAAACAGTCCATGGCAGCATACAAGTAGCCGTTTGGCAACTCGAAAAGATGATCAATATTCTCGAACACTTGTATGTCACCGTCTAAATATATCATCTTCGCATACTCCACAAACTACGTACACAGAAACAAATATATAGTCAAAATTTTAATTATCAACATGCATGCATGTGTAACATTAAAGAAGAAAATATCAAAAATAATCATGATGAGTATGAAGACTTAGAATTTTTTGGAAATGAGCTTTTATCTAATGCAGGCATCTGCGTGCAACGGGCGCAAATTTAAAGCTAGATAATGGATATCTAGTTCCAAATTCGCACTTTAAAATGTATAGATATCATTGCCCTAATGTCATAGAACTATCTAACAATGGTGATAATAAACCAACATTTAAAAAATGTTTGCATATTTGTACCTCCCAAATGCGAAGCTTGGAATAGTTGATGACATAATATGCCATAGCGAATTGGGTCTGGTTTTCCGGTGGGTACACCGGCTGAATCTCACGAACAATGCATCCTTGGGATACAAGAATTTCCCGATGATCCGCCGGTACATCAGGCAAAACAGCCACGACTAGAGGATATGCAGATTTGGCCTTCCTTAAACCTTTGACCAAGCCCACAACACCCTTCACATAATCACCATTGCCAGCCAAAAATGTCACATAAGCCCTCTTAGAAGACATTTTAAAAATGGATAAAGAGAATAAGTTTTCAAAGAAAAAACTAATTTTTTTAATCTTGAATAAGGCTAGATTTGATGAATAGGGTGCCTCCATTTATAAGAACTGAGGGGTTGTGAAAGTGCTAATTAAAAGTGAAATTTGGGAAGTTAATTTTCTTTCATTATTTTCTGTATCCATCTCCATTGAAAAGGCAAGTTTCAGGATTATGTTTCCCTTTTAAACTTAGATTGGTTTAATTTTGATACTTTATATTTCAATAATCACATTAATGTTTAAAAATATCAATTATTTATTTATAACTTCCAAATCGGGGGCCGTGGATATGTCAAATACATGTTCATTCATTTAAGAAGCGGGCGTATTTATGAATTTAATCAAAATCAAATCAATTTGCAGCATGATGATCTCTCTCTCTTTCTCTCTCTCTCACACACACATACACACACACACACACACACATATATATATATATATATATAATTATGTTGTAGAAATAATTAGTTAATAAGAGAATCAGTTATATGTTTGGAAAATTTTATTTTTAAAAAGACTGGAAGATTTAAAAGTAATCGCATGTGTTTGGTAAATCTTACTGTTAACGGACTGTAATAATGTAAATGACTAAATTAGATATAATGTTGAATAAAATTTATTTTAATATTTATAAACATGTATATACAATATTTTTATTGTGTACCTATAATAATTTTTAACTAATATATACAATATTTTTATTGTGTACCTATAATAATTTTTAAGTAAAATAAATATTTATATTGTTAATTTTATTTTTTATTTTTTATCCCAATATAATTGGTAATAATGACTATCTCTTTAAAGTTAATGATTTTATTTACTAATTAATAATGATAATTTTAGATTTTTATAATGTTTTATGAGGACATATATGGAATTGTATTAAGTATAAATATGATTTTCGAAATCAGATTTTGAAAAACTATTTCTTCCTTATTTGTTCAAAATAGGATGGGGTGATTTTCCCAAAAGTGATTTGTAAAAAAAATTTACAAAACAGCAAAATTAAATTTTACCTTTTCAAAATCACTTTTAGAAGTGTAATAGAAAATTTCGGAGACGAGAGTCCTGTTATATTGCATATATACATCTTACAGTAATTAATATAGAGTAAAGATATTTATTCTTTTTGGGAAAAAAATGCAAGAGAAATCAAATGGTAACATGTTGATAAAGAATATGATTATACCACACTCTAAAATTAAATAAAACAACTAAACAAGAATCGCAAGATAATTTTGATGAATATATTCTCTAGAAAAGTTAAATTTTGATGAAACCATAAAAAGGCCAAATTTTTATTAACATTGGACTAAATATATTAATTTGCATTTTTTATTTCTGTTCTGGACCTTTTTTTCTTCTTCTTCTTAATTGCACATTATCAATCTTAGACATATAACCACAGACTTGATTTTGTAGCTTGAGGCTGTGAGAGTTGGGGACCATTTAGAAAGCCACGCAGTATATACTTCAGTCTTTATTCGTTACGTTTCACGGTATCATGTATGATTTTCCAAAAATCCAAACTCACTTTCCCAAAAATCCAAACTCACTTTCCCAAGAAAATCAAAACTCAACCACATAAAAATGTAACAAGAATCTGAAAAAAAAATGTAAAAACCATTAATAAAGTAAAGCAAAAACCAAGTTATTAATATTGCTTTATTTTTATTCCATTACACATCAAACACAAAACATATATAGAGCCTTAGCTAACAAGTATATACTATATTACATTGACATAATATTATTGATCTAGGCAGCAGATGGGGCATTTCTTTGTTGAACAACAACACCATCTTCACTCAGAGCAGTGACGAAAAGGGACCCTATCTTTTCACTGTTTGTCGTCGCCGGCACAATGAAATTCTTGTAATCAAGAGACTCATCTTCATAAATATCCCACCATTTCTTGACAAGCAATTTGATGTCTGTCCTGTCCATGTTCTCTTCTTTTCCCGTGAACCTCCATGGCTTGGATCCCTGTAAATTCAATATTATCATAATCTCACAATATTAGTGTTTGTTTATTGACAAGGGCATGTCAATTTGTAATTGTTGTGCTTTGGAGACAAACCATAAGGATGTTGAAAAACAAACACTAACTGCCGTTGGTAATTTTATTAATTATGCCGAGAACAAGTAGTAGCATGACAGCTGATCGCTTGCTTCTATTTCATGAGAGTTCAAACTCAAACATGCACTAATTAAGGTTCGTTTTCATAAGTACCAAATACTATTTCAATTTAGCAGCTTAAAGATGATGTTAAAGACAAACAAAAAAAAAACGGTGACCGTTACTGAAAAGGTGCGATCAAAATATTAAAACAATCATTAACTTGTTGATGGCTATTAGCAAACAGCAATTCAGTTAAAAAACAAACCCTAACTAAATATATTTTGGTGTTGTTGATATTATTATTTATTGAAGAATGATTGACAAACTAGCTAATACTTACAGCAGCACAATAGTGAACAACTTTCACTTTGTCAACATCTACATTCTCAAGGTGGCGCCACAGCATAGCCACAACAAGATTGTATGTTGGAGGAATTGGCTTGTAAATATCCTTAAAGTACATGTTCAGAAAATCCTGCATGCAAATCCCAAAATAAATTAATTAACACAAAATTAAAATCTCAAAAACCCCAGATCAAAATAAAAATATCAATTAGTTAGGGTTATTAGTTAATTACCTGCTCAGCAAATATAGTAGGAGGAGTGACTTTGACGGTCTCCAAAAGATCATGGTAGGTCAAGAGATTAGGCTCATACACAAACATGCCGGCGTTGAAGTAAAGAGGCGGCGGCGAGCCCATCTCCACCGGCCATTGCACCTTTTCAGGGCACTGCTGGCAGTATCCGATCTTGAATTGCGGTGAATTACTCCAGGTTTTCTCACAGAAACAGTCCATGACAGCATAAAAGTAGCCGTCCGGTGCATCAAAAAGATGATCGATATTATCAAACACTTGTATGTCACCATCCAAGTATATCATCTTCTCATACTCCACAAACTACATACAAAATTTCGTCCAATAATTGTTAATAATTAACCAGCTGCGTGTAAATTAATTTAAATTTAACGAGCACGAAGTAAATAGCTAGGTTCAGTCGAATAGATATGAACTC
This sequence comes from Citrus x clementina, assembly GCF_000493195.1. Classification (NCBI taxonomy): domain Eukaryota; kingdom Viridiplantae; phylum Streptophyta; class Magnoliopsida; order Sapindales; family Rutaceae; genus Citrus; species Citrus x clementina. The sequence goes on from NW_006261964.1 coordinate 488,176, forward strand.
GATGAAATTATTTCTGATATAAAAAAAAAAAGAAATTAATAGACCAAAACATCTTGAATCGTTTAGTAGAAAATAAAACTTAATATTATTAGCGCTCAAGTTAGGTTAAATAAAAAAACAAAAACAAAGAGGGCATTTTCAGAGAGAAATGACAAAAGTTTTATGCAAAAAATTATATATGAATACATATAGTTTTTGGCTAATTAAAGCACTAGCAAGTTGCGACTTTATTTACAAGATGCATGCTGCCACACACGTGGGCATAAGTTCCACTACAAATAAGCCACGTGCAAATTTTGCATGGGATGATAACATGAACATAAAAATTTCATTAAGCTAATAGTATTATAATTATTACCTCCCAAATGCGAAGCTTCGAGTAATTGATGACATAGTAAGCCATGGCAAATTCCGTTTGGTTTTCCGGCGGGTAGACCGGCTCGATTTCCCGGACAATACAGCCTTGGGACTCGAGAATCTGGCGGTGATCCTCCGGGACATCGGGCAAAATAGCAACTACAAGAGGGTACTCAGATTTGGCCTTTCTTAAGCCCTTGGCCAAGCCAACAACACCTTTCACATAGTCACCATTGCCAGCCAAAAATGTTACATATGCCCTCTTTGGCACGTTCATTATTGGCTCTGTAATTTCGACAAAAGACATCTTGGAAAAAGTGCTAACAAAGAGCAAACAAGAAGTGATCGAGAAGGATTTTTTTTTTATATTAATTTTTTGTTTTGAATGTGATGGGATTTTGTGTGAAGAGTTGAGTGGTTTATATAAGCATCGAAAAGGGTGGTGAGAATGGCAAGAGCTAAAATTGTAGGGATGGATTTTTAATTTTGCAAATATTGTGATTCTGTTTTGCTAAAAGTGGCATGTAAATTATTTGAGGCCATTTGTTTGAAGATGTAACACCTGCCTGTTTGAACATATGACACATTAGAGAGATCTCAAGAGTATGCATAGATGATGGCTTGATTGGTGACACGTGGGACTTTAACTGTTTTTATTTGATCAACGGCTGTGGTGGATTTTTTATTGGATTCTTTGATTTCTTTATCAACTTTGTAGTCGGTGGTTTGGATAACTCATCTCGAATGCAAAGAAAAAAAACCCTACTTTTGAAAGCAAATAGTGCGAAGTTGAGAATGAATCATCAATCATGCATGCCACGTGTCCATTTGATTCTTGTGGAGACCACTAAACTTTCTGGTGGGTTCACGTGGCGGTATCTGTATGCTTCAGTCAATGTTATTTGTCGTTTCTCTGTGGAGACGAAATGTTAATTAGGGTTAGGGTTAGGGTTAGGGTTAGGTTAAATGATCGAGACAAAAATTTTAACTGAAATTTGATAAGTTTGGAAACTAAAACCAAAAAAGAAAAAAAAAATGTTTCCATAAACATGCATGTTGCAAGAGTAGTAATTAGGATCATGTTGTGCGATTTTTTATACTAATTTCCTTCTTTAATAATAGGCCATAACGGCAAAAAAATAAAACTTAATAAGTAAATCCAATAATATATTATCCAAAGATATATTTTGAATCTTTTAACGATATTATTTTTCCTAATTTATTAAAGATATTCAATATATACTCTACATTATGTCATTGTTTTGAGTATAACAAAGATACACTTACAAAATTAGCTTATTTGTAGATATTGATTATTATCTTTCATATATATAATTTAACACGATAAAAGAGAATAACCATTAGAGTTGTTTTCATGGCATTTAAGAGTGCTTAATACTTATTTAATCTCAATATTTTAACTTAAGTGTCAGTTTAGTTCTTATATTTTAAAAAATGCCTTAAGATACACATACTAAAGACCTGTTTGGGGCAGCTGCGCTACCACCGCGCAGCTGTTCCCCAGGCCAATTCTAGGAGAATATATTACACTTTTATAGTATTTTTCTTTGATTTTACAATAATACTTTTGTGATAATAATTTTGACATTAATTTTTAATCTATAAAAGTTAATTAGTAAGTTAACCAATAATTACTTATTAGCAAATTAAAAATAAATATCAGTATAAAACTATTGGTATTTTTCATATCCTTACAACAATCTTGCTAATTATTACTTATAAATAAATTAATACCAGCCAACTTAAAGCAAAGTTTAATACCTTGCAACAATGTTACTAATAATTTTATGTAAAAAAACAATTTACCAAATTAACCCTAAAAGTAAAATAAAAACAGCTAATTTTTATTTTATTTTTAAGGCCAATTTGATAAATTCATTTTTTTCACTAATATCTCCAAGAATAATGTTGGAAGGGTATTATTATATAAGTAAAAAAAAAGTAAGGGTAAGATTGTAGTATAATTACCAGCAAGGTATCTTGAGAAAATTTTTAAAGCACGAGAAATAAGTGGATACTCAATTTAAAATATAGGTACTAGTTAAGCATTTATCCCTATAACAAAATATCCTTTCAGAAAAAAATTAAAACAAAATTTTCAAAATCTCAAAGACATCTACACTATCTTTCTTCATTTTTAAGTATAAAAAATGATTAGATGTGGATGTCAACATGATTTTTAATTTTGAATGGGGCTCTAGCAATAGGTTAATAATAACTAAACTTTATAAACTTATGCACGAATTTTGTATTATTATAGTGTATTGAAATTTGTATTTTTTTATCATTATTATCCAATTCGTTTGAAATTTTAATCTGAATTTTTTTCTTTGAAGTATTGTTTGATGGCAACCCAAGCTCAACCCCGTCGATGTGAGTGCAGTACACTAGACCTTTGATGTCAGCCCAAAAAATTTTACAGACTAAGCTAATTAGCTGCCACGACCTTTTGAATATTAAACGTGATAAAAGGACTCGTTGATCAAGTATGATGAGTTAGTTAAGAATAAGCAAATTTTATTAGCAAGAAACAGTTTTTACGCAAGCCACTTGATTGAATTAGTACAAGATCAAAGTCATAACAATTCTTCAAAGTAAATTTATATACATTCAGAATCTACAAAGCACGCAGTTGCTTGCTTAAGGTCATTCGAGAAGAGAAATTATATGTATAATTCAATGAAAAGATTGGTGAAGAAATTGTTCCACACGATTCAAATACTGTATGCTAGACAATAAATACGCTTGAATCCAATGCATGCATTATTGTTGAGGATATATAGATAAATCATCAGAAGTGTAATATCTAATTTGCAAAAATGATGAGGACATCAAAAGTGTAATATCCTTAGAAAAAAGAAGAGGACACACACACACCCATGTCCTTTACTACAGCTCACAAAAGCACTGCTGGGTGGGTGTTGTTATTTCAAACTATTACATCAAAAACACTTCAATCAAGACCCGAAACAGGGAGGGGTTACCAAAAAAAAAAAAAAAAAAAATTCTTCTTGGTTTGAAGGGTTTGTAATTAATAATATTATGTTAATATTCTACATTGAGTGTGGAGACAACTTGGTAAGTATAGTGCATGCAACATTCATTCCATGATTATTAAGTTGTCGTGAATACAATATCTTTAAAGTAGATGATAAGCGCTGATGGTACGTATAAGTAATTAATTGTTGTAAAGACATGATTGTATTAAATTAAAGAAACGATTCTCATTTCCAAAAGTAACTTAAATTTTTTCTGACCTCTCAGCATTTGCTTTGATAGGGGGTAATTTCACTAATTTGGCCCTAAGTTATTTTTTTAAAACGTCTTCTAAAACACCTAAAGTGAATTTTAACTAATATAACAAATTACAAGTAATCATTCCCAATAACTAATTAGGATATTGTCAATTTTCCTCTACTGAAATCAATATAAACCACTTACTCCCTTACAATTTTTATAATATCCAAAAACCTTCCTAAGACCAAAAATTTAAAGAAAAATATGGACAAATGGGTCATTTACTTGATAATTTATCTTAGGAATATAGAATATATATTTATTATAAGAAAATGTATAAAAATAACAGAAAGTATAAAAAAAATCTTATTATTGATTTTTATTCACACCATAATATATATTTTCTTATTTTTAGTACCTAAATTTTTTATTTTAATTTCCATTGATATGATTGATTGAATTTATAAATGAATAAAAGTATATTTGAAAAAAAGAGTAATACTACAAAATTATGTTGACAGTAAATTATTGGCTATTATGAAAATAGTAAGAGAATAAGTGGTTTATATTAATTCCAATACATGGGAAACAAACAATCTCCCTAGCTAATTAAGTGAGTTTTAATATTTCAAGACTTTTAATAAAGATGTATTGTGTATATTTTTTTTTTTTTTTGAAAAAAATGTGATGGTGGCAATGAAGATGATGAATAAAAGAGTTGCAAGTCGAAATAATATGTACTTCACAAAATTGCCGAAAAGAAAAAGAAATTGGCTTTTATTTTACTTTTTTGCACCTTTTGATGAGAATGCAATTTTCAGTTTTATTCTTGATTCCAATATATTTCGACACGGATATATTGGAATCTTGTAAATGATTTTGATCTTTCTTGAAAGTAAAATGTGGAGAAAAAGAAACAAGCTTTAATTTGTTACCAATAATTTATTATCATATGAGAAAGATGTGCTTTCTTATTGTGTGCGATTGAGTAATAGTGGTAAGACAACTGAATTATTGAGTGATAAAGATTGAAGAGACAATGATAGTATTTTTTGTATGGTAGGTAATAAATGGTTTAAATGACAAGGTTTCGCATTAGTATTGTTCTATCACTTATAACTGATTATAAGATGTTTAGGTCTGAATAAAAAAGGTATATGACTTTTTTTTTTTAATGACAAAACATCTTAATGAAACTTTATTATTCTCTCTCGTTAATACCAGGGGCGATGCTACTAAAATTTTGAAAAATTTACAAAAATACCATTGTGCAAAGTTTACAAAATTGTCATTACTCTATTCTTTTATTTACAACTTTATCATTCTCTTAATTTACAACCTTGCCATTAATGTATAAAAAAAAGTGAGCGTTTACTTTATTCTTTCAAAACCTGCTCTATTTGCTCCTTGGGTTCTTGGTGCTAACGTGCTACTTCTTCTTCAGTTATTCGTTTTCTGTTGGTAAGAATATAAAATAAATTTATTTTTATTTAATCATTTATAATATATTTATTAATTATAAGGTAGTAAAGACTGTAGTTAGTTCTTATTCTAATTTTATTCCGTAAGATTAAATTATTGTTAGGTCAAATCATTGAATTCTATCAATCAAATTTTTAAATTGATTATTGATAGATCATAGATTAGAGATAGTTATTTCCATGGATGAAAAGAAGAAATTCAGGAGATGAATCAAATGGCCTGGTTTAGTGGGTTATCAAGACAACACTTCGAAATAAGATGGAGAAGGAGTTTATATCAAATTGTATGATTATCTACAAGAAAAGAGAATTGTAGACACTATCGATTCAAATTCGATAATAGATAAATTTAATGCTCGAAAGTATCATAAAGCACAATCTAAGTAGTTTTTAATTCTAATTGAATTACTTTTGGAATTCGATTTATTTTCTTATATATTAATGAACTTTTCATTAAGTTTTATGCTCTTAGTTGCGATAATATTTGGACTTAGAAAAAATTTAGCCAACCAAAAAATTTTTTTTGGCTTCACCCCTAGTTAATACCCTTATAAATTTATTTCATATTATCCTTTATTATTTTTTTTATTTATCCCTTTTTTGGTTATATGAGTGTATTCAACAATTTTTTTTTTTTTGAATGGGAATTTTAAATATAATATAACTTTAGGTAAGTGTGTTTTATAATAGGTCCATCTTTTTTAATTTATATTTACTATTTTCATAATAGATTTTAATTTTTTTTAATACATTAATTTTAATTCAAATGATTAAACAATTCTTGTTTGGCTTATGTAATTACAAGAAAATATATCAATATAATATACTAAAAATAACATTATAAGTATCATATATTAATGTAAAAAAAATACATGCATTAGATATATATTTTATTTTTCATGCTTTGTTAAGGTAAACATTATCAATTTTTTTAACTAATAAATAATTTATTTATAACTTGTAATATGCTTAACCAATAAATATAAGCATATTTAATATTTATGAGGTTATACATGTCAAAATATTATATTTTAGATTTAAAAAAATAACTTAACACTTATATTCAGATATTAAAAAAAGAAAAACAAACATATCATTCAGATATATATATTTAAACCTATTTAAACTTCAGCTAAATTCAGTCTCTTTCAAATTTCAAATAAAAAAACCAAATATTTTCTTAGTAATTACCACCTTCTCATTTTATCATTGAAATTGAGGATTTGATTATTTTAAAATCACTTCAAATCCCGATGGTAAATAGACATCTCTATTGTTAGGGCAAATTTCAAATTCAACTTCAATAAAATTACATCAAGACATATACTAACAAATTTTTACTACTAGTAAAGATCTATCTAACTCGATGTACTGCTACTGAAGTCTAATAACTCGAATAATTTCTGCCAAAAAAAAAAACAAAAATTGAAAACTATACTTTGTATTCTAACTTTCTAAGCATATTATATCCTCACTTCATTAATCTATCAATTAAGTAACTCAGAGAACCGACCGATGCGAACATTCAATTACGTCCTCGATTGTGATTTTGTCAAAATATAGGGAGCTTAACGTTATAACCCCAACATACATAATCTATAAAGAATATTAAATGACCAATATACCCCCTTCGGTCTAATAGCTTCCCACTCCCATTCCACGTGACCTTATCTGAGCCAAATCCAGAACCAAAGGAAAGCTAAAAACTTGGCGAGCTGAAGGGAAAGCAAGAATGGCGACCTTGGCTCAACAGTTCACAGGACTAAGATGCCCACCAATCTCACACACACGCCTCTCAAGAAGAAAATCGATTACCCAAATTCAACAAAAGCTTCTGAATAGCAGAAAAAATAAAACGATAGTGTCAGCAGTGCGATATCAAATGCAGAGACTAGAGAGAGGGAGGAGCTCAAGCAGCTCTTTGAAGAAGCTTACGAACGGTGTCGTACTGCTCCCATGGAAGGCGTCTCTTTCACTCTCGAGGAGTTTCACTCTGCTCTTGAGAAGTATGACTTCAATTCTGAATTGGGTACTAAAGTAAGTGAAATTTTGTTCCTTTCTTTTTCTTTTTCAATTTTGGTGTTTAGTCTTTTTTTAAAGATTTGATATGATAATGTGGGTTATGATAGTGTATCTGTTCATGCGTATGAGGCTAAATTGGGAATTATTTAGGTTTTGTTCTTAAAGTTTGATTTTTATTTTTTATTTTTTTTTTTGGTTTAAAGGACAAAACTTTTGATATTTATGTTGGTAAATGAGCTTGAATTGGGAATAATGATGTGAATTGTGCGGAATTAGGTATTGGGTAAGTTTGTTGATTCATTGCTCTTTAGGGACATTGGGGTGTTTCGCCTTTATCTTTTATCCAATGGTGAATGCAACTTGAGCCATTTTCTTGGGATATTGATAATACTTTGGTTTTCCAAATTTTGAACTTACAAGGAAGACGGGCTGTCATAAAATGGTTGATAGTACTGAGATCTTTATCTAATCATAATTCGCTAAAATGCATAACCTTTACCTGATTGTTTTTTATATTATTATTTCAGGTAAAGGGAACAGTTTTTTGTACAGATAACCGTGGAGCACTGGTCGATATTACTGCAAAGTCATCTGCTTATTTGCCTACCCAAGAGGCATGCATTCACAAGATTAAACATGTAGAAGAGGCAGGTATAGTTCCGGGGTTGAAGGAGGAGTTTGTAATTATTGGTGAAAATGAAGCTGATGATAGCTTGGTCTTGAGCCTACGGATGATCCAGTACGAGCTTGCCTGGGAAAGATGTAGGCAGCTGCAATCTGAGGACGTTGTTGTAAAGGGTAAGGTGGGTAAAAATAAAATGGTCAAGTAAAGTATGGGGACTTGTGAATAATTTTATTAATTTGCCATTCAGATGACAGATATTTTATACTTTTGCTTTCATGAAATATATTCATGTAGGTTGTTGGTGCAAACAAAGGTGGAGTGGTTGCTGAGGTGGAGGGCCTTCGTGGATTTGTCCCTTTCTCCCAGATATCATCGGTTAGTTCTCTGTAGCTGTACTACTTGCCTATCATGCATAGGAGGCAACTTATTTTTTCTTATGCAGTCTTATCTTGTACGGATGTACAAGTTCACATTATGTTGTATTATATAGGGTAACAATTTGTTCTTCATTCTTTGGGCTCGTGTTTTTCCCCCTCAGCATCGGAATTGTCATATGTAAAAGTTTAAAATTGTGCAGCTGTAATCATATTGTTTGAAGGTTTTCACTTTTCTTTTACGTGTCAGAAATCAACTGCAGAAGAGCTTCTCGGTAAAGATCTTCCTCTAAAGTTTGTGGAGGTTGATGAGGAACAGTCTAGGCTTGTCCTAAGTAACCGCAAGGCCATGGCTGACAGCCAGGCACAGCTAGGAATTGGATCAGTGGTCATTGGTACTGTACAGAGCCTGAAACCATATGGTGCCTTCATTGACATTGGTGGAATCAATGGTCTTCTTCATGTCAGTCAGATCAGTCACGATCGTGTGGCTGATATTGCTACAGTGCTTCAACCTGGTGATACTCTCAAGGTATGTCTATAATGCCCTTTGTTATTTCTTAATCAGAATTTGTTAAGGTAACATTTATTATATAAGTTCTGTGGTATAGGTCATGATACTGAGCCATGACCGAGAGAGAGGCCGTGTCAGTCTTTCAACAAAGAAGTTAGAACCTACCCCTGGAGACATGATTCGCAATCCAAAACTTGTTTTTGAGAAGGTAATTTTGTAGCGAGTAACTCGTCTTTCGTTGAAGATTACTGGTATATTTGGCATGTGAACTTACATTGTAAATGATCTTATTGGTTTTTCTTTTCTTGCTTAATGTTAATCATTTTTCTATTACGCGCGTCTCTACTTTGCTACTGAGCATATTTTGAGACCAGAACTAATCATATGTATGATGTCTATTATAGGCTGAGGAGATGGCACAAACATTCAGGCAGAGAATTGCTCAAGCAGAAGCCATGGCTCGTGCAGACATGCTTAGATTCCAGCCTGAGGTACCACTGTCTTTGCTTTTGAGATCTTCCAGATTGTGGTGACCTTAAATCAATTTCTCTTACCATTTCCTTTTGCAGAGTGGCTTAACTCTTAACTCGGATGGGATCTTGGGTCCACTTTCACCTGACTTGCCGGCGGATGGATTAGATTTGACTGACATTTCCCCAGCTGATGATTGAACTTAAATAGCAGTTGTATTGTATCTTTTGCAACCCAAGACATATTATTAATTTTGTAAAATTTACTGCGATTGAAACTTCCAGCCAAATATGCAACTTCAAATTTTTTCCTCTTGGTTAGTCCCCTAGTTTGTAATTTTCCTCGACAATTAGGAAATGCTTCTCCGCCTACCATATTATTGAACAGCTTCATACATTCATTTGTATTTGTATGGTTCTTACAACATACCGTATTATTAAACACCCTCATACATTTGTATTTGTACGATTCTTACAACATGGTATCAATTTTCTGCACTAATAGGATATGTTATCAACATAAAATTTTGTAAACGCCAAAAGGCTTTCAAAGCAGGCTAACTTTGTTGTTTGCCGGTCTTCTTGCCCTTCTTTTGCTTTTGCTTCAATTGAGTAAGACCTGCAGCTGCGACCTTCACATTTCCGATAATAGCAGCAACCAGTTCAGGATCTGTGCATGCTTTCATTAATTCCTTCTCTCTATTTGTTGCTTCAGGCATGTGGCTAAATAAATTCATTGCAGTCTTTGCGGCTACAAAGACATTGAAAAGGGAAAATGTCAAAAACCGGCGTCAGAGAAAGCATTAACAATAAGAGACTGTAAAATATCTGGATACCTTTCCCTTTCTTTGCAGTGCCAGGAATTATCTTCACACGGTATTTGTAAGATTGTACAGCGCTGTAAGGGCCACAAACTGGGATGACATATAAGAGGATGTCACTGGGCAGTGGATTCCCAGTCAGGTAATCCACATCATTTAATCTCCCTTTTTCTTCTTCCCCAATCTCATGAATATCCTCCTCCTCCATCGCCACCTTGTCCATCTCAGCAGTTTCATCTAAACCCACACAGGGATTATCTTCAACTCCATGGGAGGAATCATCTGGATGTTCTTTACAATCCTTAGACAAGTGACCAGCCTTTTTACATTTGTAACAAACTTTTGGGGCATCTACAGGACCTGCAATGTTTGAGGAAATGATCAGCATATACTAGTATGAATCATATATCACAAAATCGATACAAAATGTTTTCTATTAAATCCCAAAGTTATGCAGAATTTGTTTTGTAGGTCTTCTTCATGATATCTAATTGAATAAAAGAAGTATTATATTCAAAAATAGAAAATGAACTGGAAACATACTGATAGCAGGTTTCTTCTCTTTATGTGTAGATGCATTTTCATTCTGCGGATCTCCATCATTCTTTTGAACTTTACCAGCCGACTGAAAATTCACATAAACTATCATTTTCATTATTGGAACAATATGACATGAAAATGAACTTTAATTCATAACAATGCAAGGCATTAAGAATCAGAAATGGAAACCTTAAATAACTAATGAAGTAAGAGCCCAAAAAAGGGATAACTAAATGATTAATGAAATAAAGGACTACATAACAGCTTCAGCCATTCTAGGTAACACCTATGGTGCAAGTTAATGTACTCACAGCCAGTAATGCCATCCGAATGTTCCTCTCTTCCTCATCTTGATTGCCATACTTCTCCTTCATCTTCTTAAGTTTACCCTTCTGCCCACGGCTAATTTTTCCACCTTCTATCTTTGTCTTTCTAACAATACTTTCAGGCTGAGAAGAAGCATCCTTTCCTCTCTCCTTTTCACGCTCAACCTTTGGATCTACAACACTACTGCCCTGACCTTTCTTCAGCTTCCTTCTTTCAGCTTTTGAAATATAAGGTTTATCTCTGACTGTAGCAGTCCTCTCGACATGCTTATCTTCCTCTGACAAATCAAACTGAGTCGTTTCAATCCCATGTTTTGTACTGGATATAGAAGCAGATCCAAGCCCAAGAGCCCTATCAATGAGATCTTCAAGTTGTGGGGTGACTGGAGCAGCAACATTTCTCGCAATATCAGATATCTTACTATCAATACCATTTGAGATAGTTTTGTCTTCAGCAGGAAATTCATGAGAATCAACATTACTAGCATTTGTATGACTCGGGGCAGGATGAGCAGAATTAGGTACAGAGAAGCTTTCTGCTACAGGTTTTTCATCTGTGTCATCTTTCTCTGACTCAATATCAGAATTCTCTTTGTGATGTCCACTATCTTCGAAATCATCCATTCCTTCCTCCTCACCTCGAACCCTCCTTTCATTTAAATGCGACCCTAAGGAGCTCTCATCCAAGCGGAATAACAATCCAAAGCCCATAATAAGTGGATGTGGAGGAAGAAAATTCTTCTTCCCACGAATCATGAAGCTCCCAACTGTAAGATATTCTCCTGTGGGAGCAGTTTTACTAACTTGGTGAGGATAAACCCACCAAGCGCTAGTGACCATCTTTGAATCCCATGCCTGGCTGTGGCAGACCTACATCACAATACCAAATTATGAAATAAATCATGTTGCATGTGTAATTCAATCAATACAGAAATAAAAAAACATAAAATTGATATCAAGAGGAAATGAGGTGGAGACTAACTGTAAAACATCCTGCTTGGTTTAACGTGAGTGGTGGCACAGGTTGTTCGGGCCTGTGATTTTTTATCACAGTACTAGAAGCTCCATGCAGATCAGCATGAACATACCTGTTCCCAAGTCATATATTAATTGTCAAACAGTTTAGCAGACTCTAAAAGGTATTAAACCAAGTTACGTTTACATACAGATCATAATCATCTATGCAATATTGTAATAACATTGACTTACACATCTCCTTTTGACATATAGCGCTTGACTATCATCTCATTCTGCTGAGCATCACGCCCACTAATAACCAAATAGTTTTCACTGCTGATGAACCAATTAAATTTCTCGAACCAGTGAACTTTGCGCATATGTGAAATATTGGCAACTGTTTTTTCCTGCATAGTCATATTGTGTGGGAAGAGAGGGAGGGAAGTGGTGCTTGGAGTTAGACACTTGAAGCAAAGAAATTCATCAAAGTTCTAAATTTATGATACAAGACTAAACCTTTCAAAGCTACCATAAAAGAAATTAGAATCAAAGCAAGAAGAGTTAGGAAAAGGCCACTGCAATGTAAAACCTACCTGCAAAATCTGCAGACGAGTCTTCTTCTCAGCTGCTTTAAAAGCTTTTGAATGCGCTGTAATAGTCTTTTCCTGTTTGCTCTCCTGTTTTTTCTTCAGTTCATACCAGCGCCGAGCATTTGCATGTGCTGAAAGTGCCAAATCAACTTCTACCTAGAAGGTCGAAACAAATTGAAAAGTACTAATTACTGATAGTTTGAAACACATATGATCCTAAATGTCTACAAAACCAAGTAAGCCAAAGATGCTGCAGAAATCAAGAAAAAATGTGGGATGACAAGTTGCTTAAGTTTAATTCTAGAGAAAAAGTTTCAAATCAGTATAAATCCATTCTTAAATTGAAGTAGCACCTTTTCCACAGGGAGTGTCTTTTCTTCATCATCCATTTCATCAAGATTATTGCTCAACAGCAACGTCATGCAGTTCCTTTCAAGATAAAGCTTGTCAATCAAACCAGCCACAGGGTTCCCAGCTTTCCTCTCTTCCTTCACCATACGAGCAAGATCTTCCCAACTCATGCGGTTTGCAAGAGCCACACGAACAGCTAAAATAGCAGCATCCACATCTTCTAAGTTATATTCTATCAATTCCGCCATTTTAACAGATCGATCAACTTCCTGCTTCAGTGTATGCACACGGTTTTCCTAATGGAAAAAGTGTATCAGAAAAATATGCAAGGAATGGGCATAAAATAATTCACCTCATTGCCCCTAGAATATCACTTATACGAACTCAGCTTTTTCAGTGAAGGGTCAATTCAAGTACATAAAAAAAGCATGACAATCAGGATTGATTTGTATCCATATAGTCCATGAATGGTGCGATCAAATAAAACTGCAGAGTTGCATCAACCTCTATCTCCAAGCAAAGAAAGAGATCCAGTTGATATTTCAAGTCATTAGAACAGCAAGAGTACTTAATGTCAGTTTGCACTTTATATGGCATATCAAACTACAAAGGCAGACCTGATCCATGTGTATTTTGTTTAGTTTATGAAAGGCAGCATCCTCCTTTGCCTTGTGCTGTTGTTCTGCCCGTTGACTTTCAATTTTGCTGTAGAACTCATCCAAAGCTGCATCAAAAGTTTCAAACTTCACAAACTCCCTTGACCTGAATTGATTCAACAAGAGGGGGCAAAATTCATCATAGATCTGCAAGAAATAACCAGATAGAGATATCAAAACAGAGCACTTCTAGCAATACAATTAAGAATCCAAAACAGTTACCCTTATTATGTATGTTTCTCTTTGAAAAAAAAAATCAAAAAGAGGACCAAAAGGAAGAATGATGATTGTATTCTGCAGCATATAAAGGAAAATGAACATGGAGAAGAATAGTAATAACCTGGGTAGAACTTCCAGACTCAGATGGGGGATGGTCCTTTCCCAAATGTTTGTTCTGTGTTAAAATGTATCCTTCCGGAACTATATCGCCTGAAATAACATCCTGGAGCCAGTCCTCAAACTTTGCAACAGCTAAGACCAAAACTTGTATTGCATTATCTTCTAACTTGTTAACTTCAGAAAGCTTCATATTAGGAACCAACCCAGTATCCAAAATGATATGCTCGGAAAGAGCAGGTCCATAACCCAATGCCTCCCCAAGAACAGTCTTTAATGTGGGCTGTTTGGCACGAGCACCGTCATTACTGTTTTTATTTGAATTCTTACTTAGGTCAAAAGACTTGCCTCCCTTCTGACCACCTAGATTTTCCTTTGATGCATTAGACACATTATTACCATCTTCATTAACCTTATCAGGTTCATTAGCATCAGGTTCCTTAGAAGATGTCAGGGCAGCATGCAACTTTGAAGCTGTAGTTCGCTCAAAAACCCGACATATCTCAGTCGGATAACGATGTCGTGACATGATGGCAACCCCTTTATCATCATCCCTGACATTGGCAAATTGACATCATTCAACAATATTAAATTTCTAACATTAACACCAGAAAACCAGGACCAGGAACTCTATCATGCCCTACTCCCAATACTAAAACAATGACCTTACACAAGTTTCAACCAACATGCTTCAGCCCCTTGGGAGCGACAACATTCATGCAAAATGTTCAAATATTCCTGCACAAGCTATCAGCAAATAATGTTCTATTTGAAATTATTGCGCTTTTGCTTAATTTTGAAAGCACGGCATATTTAAAAGTGTCAAGTACCCACTATATTCTTGGGCAGCTAGTGTTAACTAACCATCAGCACACTTGATGGTTAATGATTCCATTTGAGAGTAGCAGTATATGTATGAGTGTGTTTTTGCATAATTTCTAAATGAAAACAAATATACAACAAAGAAGAAATCACCAACCTGTGAGACCGTAGAAGAGTCAATACAGTGAACTCAGAATCCGTAAGTAGAATATTTCCTTGCGCATACAGCTCCAATATAACATAATGAGCATTCATACCCAATCCAAATTGGAACAAGATAATCTAGTACAAAAAAGAAACAGATATTATAAGAGAAAAAGTTATATGAATAAATTTGCAATTAAGAAAACGATATAAGAATAATGATGCCCACCCTATCATACCCCAGTTGGCGAACATCTTCAAGCCTTCTGGTACGAATATGCTTCCTTAATTTTAAAGTAAAACCAGACGGAGTATTTTTCTTGTCGCTACAAGTAGAAAATGACAAAGCGTAGTGTAAGTTATTTTCAATTTTTTTTTCTTTTTTGAGGGGAATATCATTAAGAAATAATAAATACCGAGCATAAGCAGTGGTGTGTAACCGAACGCCGCTTTCCATTAACAGTAAAACCTTCTCGCTCTCTCCGGATTCGGTGACTCCACTGCTATTCATTAGCTTGAATATGTAAGTCTGGACACAATAAATAAGAAGAATCAGTCAATCAAATGAATTGAAATGTGAATAGAATTTAAAAAAAATGAAAAATTGATTGTGAAATTAAACCTTGGGGGAGAGATCGTAGACATTGGAACAGCGCATCCCGATTAAGCGTCGTAAACATTTGACCTCCGCGGCCACATCGGCGGTGTTCATGCGTACCTTCACCATGGTTAAGACGTTTGGTTGAGAAAGAAATGTGAGAGAGAGGGACAATGGAGAATGAGGTTCCTATTAATGAAGATAATTAAGGGAGTTGCTCTTTGCCCTTTTGCGTTTGCGGGCGTGCTCAAGCTTTGTTTTCTAATTTGTCTATGCGTCGTCGTCTACCCTTTGGAGAGCAAAACAAGTCTCGTTTGTGTCCTGGCGAATAGGGATGGCAAAAATCCCCACGGGGACGGGTATCCTCAGGGATTTTCTCTATTCGGGAAGGGTATGGGGATAATTTCATACCTAATTTCTTATTCGGGGAGGGGATGGGGAAATTTTTTTACCCAATTTCTTATTCGGGGAGGGGACGGGGATGAGGTGGAATCCCCATCCCCTACCCATTTCCCCATTTTAATTTTTTAAAATTACTAGTAAATAAATAATAAAATTATAAATATTGGCAAAAATAAAAAATATCAAAATATTTATATTATTAAACTTTTAGGCCTAATTAACTAATTAAAGTCCTAAATTTTTATTTAGGACATTAAAAAGACCAAGTAGATTCTATTAGCCAAATATTTTTTTTTTATTTTAATATTCTTTAAATATTTTTAACTTAAATCTATTTTTTATTTATTTTTAGATGTTATAATTGCCCACAGCGAATCACAATTTTAACATCTAATCTAATCTAATCTAATCTAATCTAATATTTGCTTTTGATTTGCTCCGATTTAACTATTGTGTTATAAAGGAAATAATCCACATTTATAAAGTGCCCACGCCACCATTGAAAAAGTTAATTTTGAATCTAAATTCGATTTTATTTGTAACAATTTTGTATTAAACTATTAATTTGTTCATAATAGTTTGTAAAAGAAGTTTGTATTCCTTGCATATTGCGTTACTTACTAATTTAATGTATGTGACTTTTGTAATAGATATTAATGTAAGATATATTTTGAACTTTACTTTTATTTTAATATGATTAACTCAAAATTGAAAAAAAATATATTAGTTAATCGGGGATCGGGGACTCTCGGGGATCCCCTGTTATTATTCGGGGAGGGGATGGAGATTCTCTCAAGTAATTCTGACGGGGACGGGGAGGGGACGGGGACATATGCAAAATATCGGGGATGGGTACGGGGAGATCGGTCCCCTCCCCTCCCCTCCCCATTGCCATCCCTACTGGCGAAGTTGGTGAGGCTGGATATAGTAGTAAAAGCCGTGTCTTTTTTTTTTTTACTTTTTTTTTCCCAGAGTTATCGTCTAATAAGGGTATTTATTTTATTAAATTATAAATAAATCAAAATATATATTTTAATATATTATATGATAAAATACATTAAAAGGATATATTAGTTTTTTAATCTTTAAAAAAAAATCTTTTATTAAAATATTATTTTTCTTTTATGCTAGAAATAAAGTGAGAATATCTTTATTTTATATATAGCCTATCATTACTACTACTCTCTGCCCGTTTCCATTGTTTAAACAAAATTGTTATTTTCTTTCAATGTACCTCATTTAAATCCTAAATAGTAAATAGAACAATAATGAGACTATAAGATTTAAAAATGGTAATTTAAGTCATGGCACAAGCTACTAGTGCACCTTTAGCTTAGTGAAAAAAGCCTTACACTCACAATTAAGGGTGGGCATAGACCCATAACTTATGGGTTTAACCAAACTCAAACCAAATAAAATAATTTGAGTTGGATAAATTATTAAAATGGGTTGATTTGGGTTTTTTTTAGAGAAAACTATTTCATAATAGTTTGGGTATGGTTAACCCATGAGCTAGATAAATTTGAGCTGTGAGTGAAAAATAAATAAAATATAAGTAAATTAAATTAAATTAATTCCATTATTTTCACTTCCATAATCTCGCATTCATCACTCCCCAGTTCATTAGAACTGTTCACTCTCACTGACCTCACTCTATCTTCCACAATCTCTGTCAACAAAAGTGCTATCACGAATCTCTCAATTGATTTTCATCAACTCTTGAAGACCCACTTCGATTACAGCCTTTCTATTGATCTAAGGTGAGGTTTTTTTTTGCAAAAGTTTCATTTTTTTTTTTCCAGTTATTTGGTAATGGGTATGCTTGGAATTAGAGAACGGGGAATTGATGAAACCACTCACACTTGAATATACCGAAAATAATTTGCTGATATATGAATTTGATTGAGCTCTTATGAACTAATTCTTTCATAGATCATTGCTACGATGGGATGAGATTGTCCCGTATATACAAGTGGGATAAAAAAATAACCCACTTTTATTCATTTTTTTTTGGAGAAAAATATGTCACAATCTCGTCTCAAAAGAGTTGAGATCCTGCGGGATCCCATCTCAATTGAAAAAAATTTCATCCTTAGTCGGCAATGAGACGGGATAGAACGGGATTTGTCAATCTCAGCCTCATCCTATATATGCAAGTGGAATAAAAAAATGTTTTACTCTCGTCCCTATATTTTTTTGTGAGACAAAAATATATTTTAATCCCGTCCCAAATAGGATGAAAAATTGCCATCCCTAGTGCTAGTAAGTTGTCAATTGTTGATAGTAGGAAATTTGATAAAAAGGTGGGGTTTTCTAAACTTTCAAGTGTTGCAAAGTTCAAACAAAGAATAGGAAAAGATGATTGTGTTGAGATAAAAAATGAAGTAGAGAGGTACTTGTTGGAGCCATGTAAACATGTTGATGACGACGACTTTGAGATTTTGGCATGGTGGAAAATGAACTCAATAAAATATCGAGTTCTTTCGCATATTGCAAAGGATGTGTTTGCAATTCCAATATCTACAGTAGCTTTAGAATCTGCATTTATTACTGGAGGACGTATCATTGATTCATTTCGTAGTTCTTTAAGTCCAAAGATGGTGGAAGCTTTGATATGCTCACAAAATTGGTTACGTAACACTTTTGTCCCATTACAAGATGAACCAACGATGGAGAACCTTGAGTTTTATGAAGCCATGATATCAGGTAACTACTATTTATCATAACAAGCGAAAATAATTATATATTTGTCTATCATTAGTCTTTTTTTATTAATTTATTTTTATTTAATATAGAGTTTGGATCAAGTGCAACAACGGAAGCATTGACTTTAGATTGATGTTATTCTTACGATTTTGGTATGAATCATGTTCCTTTTTAAATTTACTCATCTTTATAACTATTCAACATTATAATTTTCTTTTTTTGTTATTTATTTGTTGGTGAAGGAGCAGACTCAGTTGATCATGGGATCTTTTGATTAAAGTGCTGCAGGTGGAATAATTATGATGGATTGTTTTGATACTTGATTTGGATGTCTTATCTTATTTTGATTTGTATTGACATTATTAGAATTTGTATTGTAATATGGTTAATATTTAAGGACGAAGTTATTGTGAAATCTATTATTTATAATTTTTTGACTATATTTTTTCATATTTTAATATTAATTTAATAATTATTGTAATTTTGACATAATTAAATTTATCAAAATAAAAAATATTTTTATTACAAAATTCAAACCAAACCCAAATGAATTGGTTTGGGTTGGGTTAAAATTTTTATGGTTTGGTTTGAGTTGACATAAAATCCAACCCAAACCAACTCATGCCCACCCCTACTCACAATACGTGACAGTAAGAGTTCGAACCTCCATAAAAATATTATAAGAATTTGTTTCAATCCTTCATAATTGTTTGGAGACATAAAAATGTGATTGGAGTAAACCTTAAGGTTGTGAATTGAGTAAACCTTGTAATATCAGTAATAATCCCACATTAACGGAATTCAATTCGCAGGACTTTTACAAAACGCGAAACTGGGTTTCAGTATCATTGAATAGCACACCTTATCATTGAAACTCACTTGACATGAACAAACAAATCTATCTATAAATCCAATAGCATAAATTGCAATATCATTACAGTTTTCATCCCCTCCTTATTTTCCCCAAGAATGAAATTGGCACAGGAAAAAAAAATGTTGTGAGCACATCTACAACAACCACTTACATAAAACGACTATTCCTTCTCATTTACACAACCATATAGCACAGATACTTTTGATTGCATTTAGTTTACATAATGATCGACTTTGTAAGACCCAACAGCTGAGAGGTCCCAATCTATCTATATACGGCATATCCACCAAGTATAAGCTTCACAATTGAACATTATTGCAGCCGTACTCGCTTATGTACATGTTGTGATCAGCACGTTATCTGTGTTTATCGCAGCTTTAACTCTGCTTTTGTGATCTTTGCAGAAACTAAGACAGCACAGATGGTGCATCATACTTCGGAGCATGAACCAATAAATACAGAACTGACGTCTCCATGGAGTACGGTGTATACCTCTGTCCACTTAAGCACAAGGTTCCATCAACTCAGATCAAAACCAGCTTCTGCATTTATGGCGTACAGCAGTTTTGTCGACATTTGCTCTTTGCTGTATCACAACCATGCACCAACAGAGCGAACATGAGCTTAATTGATGGAAAACAAAAGGACATAAATAAAAAGATTTCCAACTTAAAATATACAAACCTCCTGTATGGTGGAAGCTTAAGAAGATTCATGCAAGTAGCCGATGTCGGTAACCGATCAAGAGCTTCTTCAGAAGCACTACCAGCGGCTCTGCATAAAAGATTTCCAATAGTATTAAGCTTTCAACATAAAGAGAAGGATAAGAAAATGGATTCAGCAATGATATCCGGCTAAGTAACTCAACTTAGTAACTCTGCATCAATTCTCATCAAATTAGATATGACTAATTTTACCTTTGTATGCAGAATAAAGGCTCGAGATATTTGAATCCCAGTAGTGGTCCTCGAGAGCACCCAGTCACAAACCTAGGGAGAAAATACTCACGTTATTTTCATTCTCAACATACGCTAAGCACTAATATGTAAGCAGAAAGAACTAAACAAATAGAAAGATAAAATAGTGACAGATTACTCAACTCACTTCAAAAATTTCTTTTGGTTTTCCAGTGAAAAGCTTTTGAGGACTTCCCAGAACATCTCGATAACATAATGCTCCTGTCGAAAGAAACAATTATCAGAATTTGTATATGATCAGTACGATTCAGATTACCAAACTATGTAAGGCATTCATAATCGAGTAGAGAAAAAACAAATATTATAACCTACTGCACTCATAAAAAGAATTCATTGACAGAGTTATGTTCCAACTAATTAAGGAGCAATTTACACCCATACATTTCCCACTCGTATGCTCTATTAACAAAATCAAAATAACGAAAAACAACTTACACTATGATAACCTCCCACATAGTTAGTGTTCTGTCTCAGGTCATCAAAATCCAAGCTATCGAGTGAACCTGATATTAGCAGCTGTAAACAAAATACATGCATCGGAAAAATGAGATCTTAAAAACTGTAATAATCAATCAGAAATGTGAGTGTGTATCTGTCTGGGTATGCCAGTGTTGATTCAGAGAACAAATTATGAACCTCCCAACTTGAGTAACATGTTAGAAGTAATTGAAGAAAAAAAAATTCAATTCAGAGGAAAGCTCTACTGGTGCTGACAACAAAAGGTATTCCAGTGAGTAGCAAAACTGCAAATGCTAAAATCAAACTTACCTGTAGTTCATGCTCATTAAACATATCGATCCAATCTTTCTGTATAAGCTGCTGAAAGCCTCTCAGGAAATGAGAACTTTGTTGACGTATCTGAAAGTAGTAATCTCATCATATCAGGATTATTAAATAGAAAGGGTGATCTGAGATTTAAATTGAATGAAGCAAAAGAACTAAGATGATGGTGCACTACCTGAAAATTCAGCCGGTGATTGGACACAAGATGAATAAATGTGATAACATTCTCATTAGTAACACGTATGTTCTTCCCTCCTGGAAGCAGCTCCTCTTCTGTTTGCTCTCCATATTCATTGTTCAGAATAACAAAGTAGAGTTCTAACTCCGAAATGTCAGCTTCATAATGCTGTAGATTACAGCGAATTGAAAGATTAAAAAGTGAAATCCTCAATGAAAACTGATACTAGCCCTCCACTCACACACCCAACCACCAACCTCCAGAAAAAAGAAGAATGAAAATTGCAATGACACAGTGAAAGAACTCAAAAGACAAAAATAAAAATTAACACCAAGTACCCAAAAAGTACACAAAGTTGGATAGAAACACCACCTTCAAGAAAATAAGGTGACGATATAATTCAGGATCTAACGAGGGCAAGTCATTCAAATAATTGTACCTTGCAACAAAAAGAAAATTGGGTGTGTTAATAACAAACAATGAAATGAAGGTAGCAGATATATCACATAAGTAATTAGTCTACAATGTTAAAATGCTCATTATTTATATGATAGAAACTACTTAGAATCCCTGAATCTATTAAGATAAAACATCTAGTCCATAAGGCAAATAGAGATGAAAACATAGTGAAAGAGCTTTCATGTAATCATCCACAAAAAGCAGCATAAAAGCATCTATGAAGGCAGGCCGGTCAGAATGTACAAATCCCATTAATCAAACTCAACATCTTATCAATGATTAAGTAATTGAAGTGTGGGAAATTTGTAACATCAGAAATTTTTTATTAGCATTCAAAACCCTACAAAGAGCACTCCACTTTTTTGGAATGAAGTATTCAATCTGAAAAGAGGTTATTACAATTTCTTCAACCTCTATAACAAGAGAAAATCACCAGCTGGTGGTAAGATTTGAAACACAGATTAACCTCATTACAATATGCTAAAGCAATAGTGTGTAATTCATACCTAATAAGATAAAGATGCAAAACTAATATTAACTTATCTATATGTACATACTCGTGCAGATCTAAACGCATACAGTATTAACCAAACAGCACACACTCTCCAAGATTATAGTAAAAGCTAATTTCCTCAATATTTCAGATTCTGCAATGCTATGTGGTAGCATAAAAACCTTACTTCTGTTTTAACTTGCTCAAGAAGAATGTTGCAAATGGGATATCAACAAGAATTCCTTCAAACATGGCCTGCATGAATGAGAGAGCATGTAGCCATAAAAAATTAATGGATACAAACAGGAAGTATTAGAAAAATATAAGAAGCCATTTAAAATTTTAAATGATATGCATATGCAGATCAGGATAACAGAGATGTGCAAAGGCAGGGACCTGGAAGATTGTACCAAAACAGTGGTAGCAAGGTAGCAACTGAGTCTTAAAATAAAAATAATCCAAATTATATTAAAAATTTATTGATTAATAAGTTTCTGCCAACATAAAGAAATCCCTCCAGTATGATGCCAACTCAGATGATAAGAACAACTACAAAGAATTGGTTAGGCAAGACTAAAAAAACACTGCAATCTATAAAAGCATAACCTTGTAGCAGAATAAATATTATTTTCCCAATAAATTAGATATTCATTATGAATTATTTTTTAAATTCAACAAATGTCAAATGAACCAGACATAAACATAATAAAATAACGAAGATTCTTCTTATCAATATCATATTACTATCAAGGTGAAAAGCTCAAAATTTTAGGACACAGGAGACCAGGATTAAAGAAAGTGCACTTCAGCATTACCAGGTGACAAATATGGCCTTATTCAACCGATCGGAGAACGCATAAAATTAATTTCAACCCACTCATGCTTGCCTCGCACAAGTTGTTACATACAGGTATCAAATAATACAGCAGCCAGATGCAATTCAGATTCACTCAACCACAGAAGCAACACGACGAGAGAAAATGGTTCAAATAACACAAAAAACACATCATACCTTTGCAAGTAGAATTCCAAGAAAATGAAAAAACTGGAGATGCTGCTCATGTATCATTCCAGATCCAGGATTAGGGTAGAGCAAGTGATCAGATGTTTCCTAGATGTAGTAGAAAGTCAGTAAAACATGAAGCATAATTATAACATATGCAACAAGTTTAAATCAGTAAAAATAAGCAGATTGTTAAGTATATTTGCAAGTGATCATCAAAGACCTTAATTTCTATTATATATTATAAGTGCAACAATAATATCATTCCAAGAAAATGATAAGTTATGACAATATCTAGAATACAAGGTCTTTATCACAGGGCATACATTGTACAGCTTGCCAAAAGGAGCTTATATGAAACAAAATATTAAATAGTTAATAAGATGAATTATATCAGAAACTTGGACTTTCAATCAGTAAAGATAAGGTAATAGAGTGAATATGCTGAAGCCCATTCTCTCACTCAGAACCGCTCATCTATTTGATAAAAATAAGAAATTGATAAAAACGATAAATGCATTTAAGACAAATATCGAAACCCCTCAGAAAAGCTTATATGACTGTCAGGAAGTCTAGTTCCAAAATCTATACCTATGTAAATATAACATGTGGATCTGCGTCCTAGTATTTTGCCACGTCATCAATATGTACAAATGGGTGTATTTATTTTGTGTTGAGAGAAGAAGAAAAAGTGAGAAACCTTGAATAACCCATACTGAACATCAAATGCTGCACGAGTAATGTTCTCCATGAAATCTTTGAAAATTCCACCCCCATCAATACCAGCCTCTTCCACACCAAGTTCATTAACAAATGTTACACGAATCTGTGCATAAACTTTTAAAATTGATTAGACTGAGGCAGACAGATAAAAGAATGCTCTTCTTCCAAAGGAAGCATCAAGAGGGCAAAGAAACATAAAACAAAAAACATTACCGCTCCTCGAAGATCCTCTTCAGACATTGTACTCATCTGACTATAAGCATCTTCCAAAATATGATCCCTCCGAATTCTGAACCGACTTCTAGTAAAAACTCCATGAGACCCATGTCTTTGCCTAACTGATGCTAACTGCGACTGGTAGATAATATTTACACATTAATACCAAATAAGATGAAAAGATAATGGAATCAAAATTTCTATTTGTTTCATTAACTTGCTGCAAGGAAAAATTTTGTTTCTTCAGTAAAGTTTATAAAACATTTTCAATTGTATTATTTCTGGTAGAACAAGTTCCTGCAAAAAAGTTGGGATGCATGCTTAAAAAATTCACTCACTTACTTGAAAGATCTTAGCCCTGCTTGTAAAAGGTACCAAAAAAGGAGCTTGCTTCAATATTTCATTTGCTCTGGTACCATCTATTGTAGCCTGGGGAAAAATGATGTTAGAAACAAGCAACACATCCCAGACCCTATGGATGCAATTAAGGACCTATTACCTGAGAAATGAAAAAATCATTGACACCATCGGCATGGAAGTCACTTGGGGGTACAAATTCTCGCCTATTGTTCCAATCTTGCAACTTCAAGAATAGTTTATATACCAAATTAGCAGATCAAACAAGAGATTACATCGGTTATTAGACAAGAATCTGGACATCTCTAATTCACTCAGAGATGAAAACTAATGCTTCCACAAACAACAATCAAAATAGTATGAAAAGACGACCCTTTTTTTTTATTTTATACGAAACAGAAATTGAATTGTAAAAGAATAAGGCAAATAACAGCTATTTTACACAAGTTCTCCAAGGAATACATTGAACAGAAAGTTAACTCATGCTTGCAAATACCTGTGAGAGGACCTCAGAGGCTACAGTGCTGACCCTATGTTGAATAGCTTCAGCTGGGAGCATCTTGTTAGCAGGAGGGGGGCTGGAGACAGATTTCCCTACATTAGGGTGCGATGTAGGATTCAACCATAGAAGATGCCATAAGGCCTACAGATATGGGTATATGTCAAAAATCAAAACAATATCTATCAGAATTATTCTATTTAGCGTTATCAATCAGCGCACATGAACAAAGATGACATCTGGCAGTCATGGTTAATGTACCGATATCAATAACAAACAAATTTATTTCAATATGATAGTTGAAAGCTACAGATGGCATAAGGCCACAGAAAATCCACAAAACCTCCCTAAATTAAACAACATCCAGCATTTCAAGACTTTTTCTAAAGGGAAAATTTTGTGGAGTGCTTAACATCTCCTTTTACAGTAACTTTAAACTAAACATTTATCACAAAATAATACCTCTCTCAGAATGACAATTAGATGTCTGATATCCTTCAATGACAATGGCTTCTCCTGCTCATAGAACTCCTCATTATCAACTATTGTAAGCATATGCCTGATCAACCCAAAACCATATTTACACATTAAACAGGAACTGCCATGGAATAAATAAATAAATAAATAAATGTTAAGAAAAAATAGAAGGAGCCGCCTTACTTGTACACTGGACAGAAAACAGCTAGAGGCAGAAGCCAACCAGGTGCATCTCCAGAGAGATATGGCAAGAAAGGCCATTTTCTAATCTCATGACACCGCTTCATATAGTGCCAAAGCAATTGAACAAGCTCTGTTCTATAAGCTAGGACAGTCATGATACACTCAAGAGGCAAAGTGTTGAAAGCGACATGCAGAAAAGCACAAGCAGCACCAACAGCTGCAACCTCTTTATCACCCGGTCCTTCATCATGCGGGCCACGAAGCAAATGGAACCCACTGAATAAAACATTTGTCTGCTCGAAAGAATAAATATCAAGAGTTGTTGCTTTAATATTTTAACATACAGCTTTCATTTCGAAAGTGATTAGTCAAGACAGCTTACCAATTGCAAAAGAAAGCGTGAATCTATAGCACTGGTAATCTGCTTCTCCAAATCCCTATTAATAACTGGTTCCATCACTTCATCACCAGCAGTCATATCATCATCACTGACCATAGAACCTAAAGTAGAACAACCACATAGGTATACATCTCATTCTAGTAGTTAAAGGAATAAAAGAAAAGAAAAGGAAAAAAAACGGGGGGAAAAAGCATGCAAGTTATATACAATACCAAATTTATATTGAGGGAAAAGCAATTCTCCATAAAAACACGGAAAGAAGGAACAAGAGTATTAAAAGAAACATAAAATCACTATTTTATGAGGTAAGACATACTTTCTCGACTCGATTTTATAGGAGGAAGGGCCTTTAACAAAAATGTTGTGATAGCAGCCAGGTCTACACCCTGTGAAACCAAAAAATACCAGTAAGGCAATAATACCATACTTACATAGTTGGAATACACGATTTTTTATGCAAATGATGTGTCGTTTACCATTGATTGCCACGGATAAGGTATCAATTAAACTTAATTATATACTACGAAGGTGCAAATTTTACAACCCTATCGAGTGACAAGTCATATGCCATATCAGTTGGAACATATTTCAATTATCATCGATTGCCATGGGTAAGGTATCGATTAATTTGACATAATTATACATAATTAATGTGCAAATTTTACATTCCATGGCATACGCCACGTCAGTTGGGATACATATATGTACATGTAATCAGAAACACATAAACCCGAACTAACAAACCAAAGTTAGGACAACGAACAACTTAGCAAATAAAATTGAACACGGTAAACATTTCAAATGAGCAGTTAAGTTAAAAAAAAAAATGAATACGTTCCTTACCATTTCAAATGAGCAATCAGGCTGAGATAAGGCAACCCCGGCAGTTTCCAAGATATTTCCAAGAAGACATGCATAACCAGGCAATTCCATTGAAACTTCGTGAGGTAGCACATTAGCATGATTTTGCACACACAACGCCATCTGATGGATATAATGCTGACTTGTCCTTCCGGTGGCAAAAACCTAAACGTTAAAATCTCACACCTCTTAAAAACACAAAAACAGGAAGTAATGTAAAATTGGCAATGGAAAGAAGTTTAAGTTTACAAAAGAATCACTTGGTGGCTTTTAGACTGCTTCATGCCACCAATATGTAGATTCCAAACAACCATAGATAGAAATATGAACTATATCAAAGAAAAAGAATCAGAGTAGATCAGAGGAGACTTACCTCCTTTATGTACGGGAAAAGATGCCACAAGAAAGGTATTGTAAGAATCTGTGAAAAGAAACTCCATCGCGGATCAATATTTGGGCAAATACAAGGCTTTTGACCAATGTGAGGAATTATAAGGGTCAGCACCCGCTCCAATGATGAAATTCTCCCATATGAATTGTGAATCTCCATACTTTCCTGCATAACATCAGTAGCTAAGCAAAAATATGTAAATGCCCAAGCACATGCATGTGTAAGGCAAAGGACACAGAGTACTAAAACATTTTCTAGAACAATATAATCCTCAGCGCAAGACCACACAAAAGTCTGTTTATAACAATTTAAACATTTTCGAGTTATATATGGATTTAGAATTCTACAATATTTTCAAAAATAGTAGTATAGTACAAAGGACAGGCCAAAAAGGACCATATAGTTTAACTTGTCTTTTTTAATGGACAAAAAACAAAAGCTACAAAGAACAGGTAACATAAATCCTTCTACATCCTCAAAATGAATTTCATTTCTCTGTCTTGTGCTAAATTCCAGAATTTAAGACTAAAGATGCTCTTTGCAAAAGAACTCACACAGAAATGCAAACTATAATAACTATATGGATTAAGGGGAAAAAATGCAAGAGATTATCCAGAATTAGAAACGTTACCTTTCCTGTAACAATAAGTTCCCTGAGCAGAGTGAAAACATTCCTTTCCAAGAGATAACTAACTACCTTACAAGTCCATGGAAGCCTAGAATCTATCAAGAAAACTACAGCTTCTAGCAAGAGAGTTGGTGGTGTATTTGATTCTTCTGGAGTCACAAAAAGTTGATCTTTCAATTCCTTTCTGTCCAATAAATAATCAGATTAGCAAACATTGCATTACAACTCAACTTTTGGAGGAAAACTAGCATAAGTTTTTAATTGACTGCAGTATAAGAATATTACAAAATAACTTGTGGTAGCAGCATATGCATCAAGCAAGATTGAAAAATCTAGAAATCGACTCTAATGGGCATAAACATCCCAAAGTGCCAACCTATTTTGATGTACAGCCTGAATACAGGCAAATGCAAACTTCTTAACTCTGAAATCCACTAAAGCGCGTTTGGATGAATAATCTATGCCAGCAAAGAGGCCAACAACATCCCCTGTCACATAATTGAAGACTGTCAGGACCAGCAAATAACATACCAGAAAGGAAACTGAAACATAAATAAGCAAAGAGAAGGGTTACATGATACATTGAACTTTTGGAACCAGGGTATATGAAGAGAGGTAACAGGAAAAAAAAAAACTAATTCTTTTCATTCGTTATTTTTAGGAAAACAATTGCAAAGAAATGAAAATTACAGTGTATTTCTCATCTTCCATCATCTCTTAGTAATTTTTAACCACTAAGAATTCTATGCCGACAAACCATTATGTCTTTTACATCAGGTACAAATATCTTGTCCCTTGCTAATTTTTATGACAAGAATTACGAATAGATGAAAATTAACAGTGTATTTCTCATCGTCCATCACAATCACAAAGAATTCAATGCTGACAAATCATTATGCTTTTTACATCAAGGGAAAGATATCTTGTCCCTTGCTAATACCTTGGATAATCAGATTCCATTAATCAATGGCACATGGACAAAACCTTGTTGATGATTTTAAGACATGAAGTTGTAAGCGAAATTTGAAAGAGAGAGAACTCGAATCCGTGCATAAAACATATTACTTTAAATAGCACATAAGAAAACCTTTAAAAAGTATAACTCATAAAAATTTACCACTCTCTTGAACAAAATGCTTCATTAACCGGCATGTTTCCACAAGGACTGAGATATCACTAACATTTCGTGCATTAAAGAAAAAAAAAAGTTGGCGGAAGAATGCTGATTGTGGACCAAAACATTGCCTGAAAGCAGAAAGAAAATTTTAACAAAACAAATAAATCAGGCAGGAGAAGAAAAAAAAAAGGAAAGAATCGTGACATAATTATCCAGTCAAAATAGGAATCCACCATGCTACCTGTTTACATTTTGGATATGTCGCCCATAAGTTGCAAAAAACTGCTCTCGGACCTTAGAATGTTCAATTTCCATTGCTTTTTTCCCTCTGAAGCATTTCTGTAGATAGTATTTAGTTAACACTTGGCAAAAATTACATTACAAAGATTTGAATTGCCCATCCAAAGAAAAGATTCACTCAACTAGTTTATATAAGTTACCATACACTGAGCAAGCGTGTCCTTGTGACACCCACAATTATAAGATAAAAATTATAATCGTGATATGAATAAATTACAGACATGCACATACACATAGATAGCAATCACAACTTGGAGAATTCTGAAGTAAATGATTGAGCCAAAATTTCACAGAAAATTTATGTCAAACTACTAATCTATAAAGCTTATCCACAAGAAAGTGAAATTACACTTCACTAAACTTGTCCATTGCTAGAAAACTACCAGCATCTGCGAAACTTTCACAAGGTTTTCAATGTTCGGTTCACTTGACTAAACCTAATTGCGTAGCTTCAACCTTACGATAATAAATGTCTTTCCAAATATAACTTTAAAATAGATAGAGACAGTAAAACGACAAACATAATTAGTCACCTCCAGTGCCAATCGCGAAGACTCTGTTCATCACTCGATATGACAAATTGGCCGTACTAAAATTAGACCATCGCGTCACTAAAATACAAAACCTTCCACATATTCATTTTGCTTCTTATAAATTATTCTTGGTGAGATCAACTAACATTCTTTTTCTAATAATTAACACACATTAACTTTATTCACATCACATTTCATCATAAAATAAATCCAAAAAAAAATACCAACGTAAAATAGTGAATAGAACAAGTAATCTACATACACTAGAACGATCATTGCAACTTGGGCAAATGCAAATAGCATCACATACACATGCAATGCAGCAATGTAGCAATGACTATTAAATTCAAATTCAAATTCGATGAACCCGACCTGTATCTTGATGGCGGCATGGTTCTGCTTACGCAAATAGAGGCGACGATTACGCTCCAACCTCGTCTGTTCTAAAAGCTTCTGTCTATCTCTCTCCTTCGAACTCCTGCCTCCTAAATCGACTCGCTTCCGAGTAGTCGGATCGCCAGAGAAAAACATATTCACCTAGTCAACTAGGTCGAAACGAAACGCCAAAAGAACGAGGTTAATCCGGAACTAATCAGATTGCGTCACTGTAGTATTGTAGCCCTAGAAATTTGAGAAACAAGAGAGGAAAGTGAACGAGAGAGGAGATGATTGGTTGGAGAGAAAATTTTGATCGGAGGAAGAAAGGAAAATCGGAAAGATTTTCTCGCGCTTTTTCTCTTTCAGCTTTGAGTGGGGCAAAATGAAAAGGTAAACACAAAACACGACTGCAAGACAAAGCTGAATGTAAATGCTAATAAATTACTTAGCGACCAATTAACCGAGCTTATGGTAGTGAATTAAAAAACTCACCGTTTTTTATGCGGTCGAGAAACTCTTTTTTTTTTTTTTTTCTTAAATAAGCACTAAATAACCCCTTTCAAAAAAAAATAATAAATAACCTTATGAAAATACACGGTTCATTTTTTATAAATAAATATAAAGCAAGTTTACCTTATTATACAATAAAATGTAACTTAAAATTCTTATGAGCAAAGGACAATATGATTTACATTCAAAAGATTTATTTAAAAAAGGGACCGACAATCCGGTTTTTGTGTGAAGATTACTAAAACAGAATTTTAAATTGAAATTTATTTATTACTTTATACAATAAAATTCTTTTTTTTGTTTTTGATAGAAATACAATAAAATTCTTAGTAAAGTTAAAACTAGCATTGGCAAAACTCAAGTCCAGGTCCGGGTATTGCAATGTCCAAGATACAATTTTTAGATGCTCAGGTCGGGTTTTTTGTTTTAATTCGAGTACCTGGATTTTATATTTTTTAATATTATATGTGTATTTTTTTGATAATTTTATAAGTTTTAAATTTATTTCAATAAAATTTATCATTTGACATGAAAATATAAATTTTAAGTATTTAAAACTTTATATATGTGTAATAAATGTGTCAAATAAATATAAATATTTAAAATAATATATATTTTTTAATATTTTTTAATAAAATCTGGGTTTTGAGTTTATCAAATGATGCCCAAGACCAGCCCGGCTTCATACCCGGGCCAGATAATAGCCAACCCACAACACCTCGGTGTAGTCCAGGTCCAGACATGGCGGGTATTTTTGCCATCCTTAGTTAAAACCATTGTGTTTTTTTAATAGAATAGAGCTATTGGCACCCCTCTAATATCCTTTAAAAACCCCTATTATAAGTACACCCCATTAAACAATGTTATAAAATTTATATTTATTATTAACACCCACTTTAATTCCAAAACTGCCCTTCTTCTAAATTTGATTTTCTCTCAAACACCCAACAATAAACATCGGCAATATTTTTGTCGCCTATCTCATGTCATGCTTTGGCTCTCTCATTTATGTAATTTCCTAACCATCTCTTGAGTTCTTCTTTTGCAATTTTGCTCCTTGATGAATTCTTTTAGTCCCAATCCTTGATTTATGCTAAGCCATTGGACAGTTCTAAGGGTTTTTAATAAAAGATTGTTGCATGCATAACATTTGATTCAAAAGATTGTTGCATGTATAACATTTTATTTTGGTTTTCTAGATGCGTAAGACTCAAAACAATTCATTGATCTTTGGAATGGGATTGATGATGAATGCCAAGAAATCATAACCAATTAAAAGTTGTACTTATGCGGCGTATGGCAGCGTTTGAATTTTAGCGAGAAAAATATAATTGATACATTTGTCCTTAAATGTAATTATAGAAAATAGGGGTTTTATAAGTTCAATAAGGGGGTGCCAATAGTGCCACTCTTTTGAACAAAGGACTAAATGACCTGGCCCAAATTTTTAAAGGGGTTGAAAGCCCATTGTTCTTAGGTGACTCAACCCAACGAAAGTAGTAAACCCACATTTATTTGCCCATAAAATTGGAAAATGGGTCACCATCGTATGGATGGGCTCAGCCCAAAACAATAAAAGTTATGACTTTGAGATCAATATTTAAGGATCTGTGTGTGAGAAAAGAACCAATATGCAAACATTAAACACTGGAGAATAGCCTTGTTTTTATATCATAATTTATATCAATTCCATCAAAGATGACTCTGGGTTCTTAACAACCAAAAGAGAGAAAAACGGAAAGATTGGAAATTAAGAAAGGGCTCCAGAATTCTTTTAGAAACAACCTAACAAGATTGATTATCCCTTTCTTTCAAAATGGTGCAACGGAATTGGATACAAATCCACCCAATTAATTACAATGTCAAAAGGGATTAGGTGTTAGTGCAAATAAACAGTTGCAAATTAATTATTTGGAAGTGCTTCATTCCAATTCAATGAGCAAGATGAAAAATTAAAACATTACAATACCCTTTGACTACAGCAACGTCGTCAATGGTTGCTGAAGAACGAGAGCTGACCTTGCCTATTGCTTCATCCACTTGGGGGATTGGTTCAAATTTTTGAAACCCAGATGACTATTTTTTAGCCTTTGACTTTCTCCTTGGTAAAACTTTGCTTCTGACTTGCTAACCTCCTCCTCGTCCTTCTTCAATTGTTGAAAAATTCTTTGTTAAGGTTGAGTTTCTGGCCTTATGGTCAAAATTTGTGATAAAGTAATAGTATTCGGTTAATAATACATATTGATTGAGAATATATTTGAAATTGAGGCGCTGTGAGTTTTAATTTATAACTGCTTACAATGAAATAATTATTAATACTTATAACATAGAAAATATATTTTTTTAATACTTTCATATTTAATTAAGTTGAAACACAACAAATATCATCTACAGTTGCGTGATGGAATCAATCGCTGCAAATATAAGTAGTTTTTCAAAGCTAGTTTTATTGAACATTTTAGTTGTTCTACATTCAAAGATCAGCAAAGTACAAATCCTCCAAAACATACCTTCTGTTTGATGGAGTTTCTTGAAACCTTAAATAAATCGACTTTAGACTTCTGAACTCAACAACTATTTTGTCCTATAATTGCTTTTTAATTATTGCACTTCCGTTCGGAATATTGGCTCAAATTGGGTTCTCACTAGAAAAGTTAAGAAATCTTCTAGGACTTGGTTTCAACTTTGAAGAATTTAAGATGACGTACTTTGGCCATAATTAAATTTATACTTTAGTCACATTCCAATTTCCAATCAAGCTTTAAAATAATAGTTAGTTTGAAAAAAGACAGGCAACTAAACAAGCGCATGAATGGTATGTTTATCTATCGGCTTTCAACTTTTTAAGTCGCCATTAAAAAAAAAAACTAATGATGCATAATGCCATAAAGGTTAAGAATTTCTTAATAGAAATTATTTGTTTTGTTCGTAGTGTTTGATAGTTTGAAATCAGGGGCTTGTAACATTCACACTTCACATTGGGATGGGGTTAGGTTATCGGTAATCATATTTAATTACTTTAAACAAGGTCCTACATGGGCATTGGTTCAACTTAATTCATCATAATGTGGGGCTTTAACCAACCAAATGTTTCAAAACACTAAGTACAAGTTAAATAAAGTAATGCGATTGTATGTTTAATTGCTTTCCACTTATAGGGCTTGCTTCGTCCAAAATTAGCAACATGTTTCCTTCACCCAATTCCTTTAAGGATTCATGCACAATCAGCTTAGACGTGTCAATCACCGACTAAAAGGCTGGGGCTTTGCCTCAGTTTTGAGAACCTTTTGTTTTTTTGGGCAGCTTTTGTATTGGCATTATTGTTTTGCTGTAAAGCATAGAAACCAACATAGTTAATAACAATAAAATGAATGCTTTGGATCTGTTCTAATGACCGTATGGACAATCTACACATTATAAAATCTAATCGTATGAGCAATACGTTGCCGTGGCTTATGCCTTAGCATACCAGCATTGTTTTTCAGATTATAATATTAAATATGAGAGCAAATTCATAAATTCATAGAATTAGGATTTATTGCACTTTCATAAATTATGAATGTAAGTTTCTAACTTGTATTAAGAAAAAAATTCAAGTAGGAATGTTTGAAAACATCACTAACTGTCAAGAAAAAAAAATGTTAGTTTAAATAAGGAATTATCGATAATGACAGTGAAAATTATCATATCAAAGTCAAATTATAAGTATTTACCCAATATTTTGACAACTTAACTTTAACATCATAGTTGCCAAAAGGCTAAAACAAATGGAGACACTCTTAAGTTTGATGGTCGAAGTTAAAAAAAAATATATATTCTGAAAAATCTGGTTAGAAAGAACTATATATTAAAGGTAATGATAAATGGAATTAATTATCCAGTTAAAGCATTCACATGCATGCAATTATATATATATTGAATAAAAAGTTACAATTATACATAAAATTCTTGAACTCCTTATTCGAAGTCAAAAGTTTCTTACAACACACGTGTAAAGACAATTTAACTTCACAGAAAAGAATATTATCATTGTTGTTTTTCTTCTTTTGTTTGTTATTGACTTTGTGAAGTCATTGGAAGTCCCATTAATTCAACTTTAATTCGTTAATTAAACTACAAACAACTAAAGCTTAATCAATTCAGTCTTCACGATTATCAAAACAATATGGAATTTTACTTAATTTTCCAGCTCTCTCTCTCTCTCTCTCTCTCGAAATTGCACCAAGTGGGCTCTTTTAAATCAACCAACACTGAAAGTAACATCACATAATAGGACTTCCCCACGTAAAATATTTCAAAAGTTGAATGATAAAAGAAACCCAAAAAAAAAAAAAAAAAAAAGCATTTTTGGAAGTAACAAAAGATGTTGAATAAAGCAAAAAGCAGAAAGTAGAAAATAGCTTCAATTGAGTGGTCGTTTTCGAGAGCGTGGACTTGATCTTATTAGAATTAAGGTGTGCCATTGAATCTAGACTTATAATGTACTTTTAATTTCTTTGATTCTTGGTCACATTACTCACCCTTGCTAAATTTCATCTTCGATCAATCACAATCTTAAGCCTTTCACGTTATTTTCGCTCATGTTGATCGATTTGTTGTTATTTATCCATTACTATCAAATTAATCATCATCCTCATAGTCTTCGTCGTAGTCCTTTTTGTAGCTATTTTATCGTCATCTTTAGTGTCATTAATCTTTTTGTTAAGAATAGATTTAATAGCATTAGACTCAAGCAACTATAACCTAGTTATATTCGAAACATATATGATATCTAAACTCTAATAATTGTACACTACATTAGCTATTAATCTATTTAAATACTAATGTGCCCATCATTTATTATTATAATTTTCTCTTTAAGATTGCGTTTAACCAAAATACACATTGAAGTAATTACAATGTTATTTTGTTTTAAAGAGAATAAACAATACAATATTATTTTGCAACAATATAACAATAAGGACGAAACCACCTTATGACCGCAGGAGAATCAAGTGTCAAATGCGTATATGCGCGCGTGTGTACGTATGTATATCTAACATGTTTGTTCCACATTTCATCTAAACTTACAAAATATTCATTGGGCTCAGTATATTTTAATCGTAAAAGTTTTAAATAGAAACTAAATATGTATATATTATTTGTTACCCAAAAATTAAAATCCGTCTCATATTGATGCTAGTAAATGAAGGCACCCGTAAATAAAATTCGCGTCAGTTAAATCTGTAATTTTCATAGTGTAAAAGTTCGTACATCGGAGTCTTCAAATATGAATGACGGGTGTAACAGGGTAACGATGATGTCAAAATTCTCAAATTTGAGAGAAGGAGAATGACGACAAAAGAAAATTGAAATGGATGAATCGAACAGGAATTTTGGTCCCGTCGACACGTGTTTCATTGATATGGCTTGAATGGATGAATCATAACATGATTGATGTTAACTAATGGTCAATTTTCTATACAGAAACGTAACTTTGGACGGTTAACTAGTTATGGGTGCCCGTATCTTCGATTCTTTTGTCAAGTTTATGTGAAATTAGGACGCAATACTCAACAAAAACAACCCAAATCATAGTGGCTAATCTTCCGCTTACAATAATCCCACCATATCCGTGAAAATATTCACAAGCCAATCCGCATTGGACACGATATTGCGTAAGATCGCAGAGAAATTTGGCTGCTTAAGATACTCTTAATTATATGAAATAGAGAGCCAATAATGAGTATCTCTTGATGATCATGCTGCAGATTTTCTCAATCAAGACAATGAGTTCAAGAATTTGGCGCATGATTTTAACTTTTTTTCGCATATACAAATGTATACAATTTCATGCATAATTATAAGTTTGATTGAAAGGGACACTGATGCGAAGCGGAGGTGAGTGGTCCACATCATGACCCATGTACCAATGAACATGTGTCGAAGCTACAATCCCGATACACCGACGTCTAACACCTGTTACCGCCACATCATCCACCGTATCAGATCTCTTCCGACATCGCCTGTACGTGTGAACTCTGACTTAGATAGGGGACAGTGAAATGTTTGAACAATCAAATCCAAAATCATTAATCTCAGTAAACAAATGATAAAACTTTTGCTTAGTGGAGCCAAGACACGAGCAATTGCAATAAACACATTCTTAATTAATTAATTAATTGAATAAATTTAAGCAAGTTGCAGAGTTGGAAACCAACATAATTACGTATACTTAGGGAACAGAAATGATGTAAAGTAATCTTAAAAACTTGGCTTTTGTATGCAGGCGTGCGTCTGATAAATGAAACATCATGGTATTAGTCTTAGTGCTCGTGTTTATCTTTGGTTGCTGCTGGCTTTTGGCTTTTAGCTTTGGCGGCTTTGAACTTGCATGTTCATATGTGTATACAGCTATAAAAAAAATTATTCACCCATCTAGCTGACTCTAGTTAATTGCACGAAATTGAGATTAATTTATTGGATTGTTTGGATCTTTTTGCAAGTTTTCGATCGTTTCTTTATTAATTATTTTGTTTAAACTTTGTCACGTGACAAATGTATATGCACGTATGATTCACGGAACGAGTAGTTGATACAGCTTGCTTCCTTCTGATGTATGCGTCGTTGCCTTATGTTTGTCATTTTTATAAGACAAAATGTTTAAGAATAAAAATGAAGCAAAATACTTCTCAAACAAGCATGTGAAAGAAACGATTTATTAAGAGAAGATATTGAAAATATCGGTATAGCCAAGTGGTTTAAAGGAATTTAATTGAATGTCATTTTATCAGAAATTTGGAAAAACAAAATTTCTTAGTTAATACATACATACGTACATAAGATTATTATTTTTATCCAATTCAGACATCCACATATTATAAAATACGAATTTAAACTGGTTAAGAGTAAAATATTACGTTTACGCATTCTCGTTGTTATTTTAGTATAAAATAAAATTGAATATATATGACTCTTAACCAGTAAATTGTGAAAACAACATTGCATTATTCTCAAGCTCAAGCATGTATATGGATGTTCCGAGTGAAAAATTACTATTTTATTAGAAGATATATATATATATATATATATGAAAAATGAAAATTCCATAGATAATATTTTAAAAAGGTCAAGCTAAGGTTAATTAATTAGGAAAACAGTTGGATTTGCTCTCCTAGATTCATGAGTATGGATATTGCTTCCATCAACTAGATAGGCAGTCGTATAATATTGATTTTTATACCTCAAATAAGTCATCAAATGTGTCCATTTCATGGGATTATATCTGAAAAATAAACAAAACTGCGATTGTGTGCAAATACCATGTAAGATACAATGGATTGAATTAAAATAATATCTTTTGTTAGCACACTTTTTCAGAACTAGCTAGAAAATATAAACACCCTCGTGAATTCAAACAAATTAATGATAAAAATTTAATACCTAACAAGCTTAAATATACTGCTACTGAAGAAAAATATACGCATGCAATCAAATAGGTCAAAAGTTATATGGTCAGTCGAAGAAGTATAAAGGTTACAGCATATGTTTGGGTCAAAGACGCTTCGGATAATTTAGCAAGCTACAAATATTTATTAAAAATTAACAGAATAATTGTATCCATGAAGCTTTAGGAATAGTTGTAATAATAAATAGAAAGAAAAGAGAAAGAGAAAATGGCTTAGTTTAGTTTCTTTATATGGATATGATCATCAACACCGTCCAATATAAATGTCAACGCCATAAATCCTGAAATTCAGGGTTGCTTTTGACAAAAGAAGAGGTAAGAAATGGATGCTGTCGCTCTCATGAAGCCAAGATTAGTCACTCGGTCACAGGATTTTCATTTGTTAGAATATATAGTTTAACTATCTTAGAACTAATTAAGAGCTTGTTAATTAAGTTGAAATTTTTACACAATTTGTCTTGACTTTATTTCCCTAGTTCTACTTGGTCTCAAATCGATAAGTAAATATTCTATTGAGCACTTAAACTCTTGTTTATTAACCAATGAGAGGTAGAAGCTAAAAATCAATTTAAA
This sequence comes from Citrus x clementina, assembly GCF_000493195.1. Taxonomy (NCBI): domain Eukaryota; kingdom Viridiplantae; phylum Streptophyta; class Magnoliopsida; order Sapindales; family Rutaceae; genus Citrus; species Citrus x clementina. The sequence continues at coordinate 526,886 of NW_006261964.1, forward strand.
CTTGGTGCACTCTCTTACCTTTTTAATTTCAATTTCTTGTTTGGCTTTTTATTTACTATACATGAACTCTTGTCTTTTAAACATTTCAAGTAAGAGAGTTTGTTGAGACTTGTTTTTATACTATTAGTAAAATGTCTACTATCTATCAACTTAAACTTTTAGATCTAATGGTTTCGCTAACATATATAATTCAAGAACTAATTATATATTAATTTTATTATGAAAAGAACTAATTAATCCCGACCAGTACTAGTAGCTAGATATCTGACAATTTTAATGTCAATAAGTTTGAAAAAAAAAGGAAAAAATTGTTTGTGACGATTTACATGGATCGAATAGTCCAAAATATAAGAAAACGAAGGAGGAGAAACAAATTGTTGATTTGGCTACTTTGTATGACTAAATCAATATTTGCTTACAGCTTGCTTATCAATTTACATTGGCAAATAATAGTTTGGTTTTCGGCTATTTTCTTTAAGAAGGCAACAAAATATATACAGTGGCTGTATAAATCAATGGGCTTTCCAAATAATCATATCTAGTTATTTTAATCATGAATTAGCTTGATGAATGTGAAAAAATAGCGGCTCTAACTCTGAAAATGGACCTATAATTGATTGATGGTAGGTTATGGTAAGGAAGGTGACAACATGGTGGTGTTTAAGTCCCACAAGAAAGGATAATTATTTTGTGGGGCACGTGTCAAGGATTAAGAGTTAATATTAAGTTAGCTTTTGTTTTGCCTTTTCCCCCTCCAGGTTCCTTTTGCGGGTACATTGGAACTCAACAACACAACTCTAGAAAATCTCTCTAGCGGCCTTCACTTTTTATTTTTTTTTCCAAGTAATTAAATCTCCCTTTTTTTTAATATATATCTATTAATTAACGGAATTAACACTCTTTTTCTCTTATCTATTCGATATCTTTTTAAAATCGATACGAATAAAATTATTCTCTATTCAAAGTTTTTTATATGCAGATTTTAAGGTCAGATCATGTTTATCGAACTATAATACATTGTTAAATATTAATTACATGATGTAATTGAGCTTCAAATTTTTATTTTAAAACTTGAGGAGAGTTGAGAATTCATTAAAAACAGGGAAAAAAAATAAGGATCAAAACAATATCAGCAAGAATCAAGACAAATCTAAATCTATGAAAGATGATAACTCATTTCCTTTTGCTCTTTCATTTTTATTTTTTATTTTTGGTCATATATAACTAGAGCTATTTAAAGCTTGACTAATAATGGGAAAACGACATTATTTTTTCTGGTTAATTAGTGATTGCAATTATCTTCGTAAACGACAACAATATTGCTGTGAAAATGAAATTATCAGCGTATAATTTTCTATAATTTTTAAGAACCTTATATAAAAAGGACCCTGAGGTTAAATAATATATACATGTATAAATTTCCATTAATGTTCCAAAACATAAGAGAGTAAAGTAGATGATGACATATTGCTCCTTGAGCCAAAAAGTGATTTGTTTCCAGCTGCTTCTTTGAGAAATAACCAACTTTTTTGTATTATAAGTTGATTACATGATCATCAACATACGTATTAGGGCTTACATCGATCGAATCTAAACATATCGATCAGTTCCCTCGAATGGAATTTTTCTTCTAATTAATTTAAGCAATTTTAAATTATCTAGAAGCATGAGCGTGTATATATATATATATTATGATATCTTTACTGCTTCTTTTCTAAGAACATGATCAATTACACTAGCAGCATCAGCATGTATACAATTGAAGTATTTCGGATTTTTGATTAATTAATTGACAACTGAATTAGCCAAAAATAACACATTAACATAAGCAATTAAGCATTATGTCGGCCTTAATGGATTATTTCTTTGTTAATTTTTTCCTATTTTAAATATTATCCCTACTTAAACTTTCATGATTGTTATAATTATCTTTTTAGTTCACACTAATGGTTTGGCTCCTTCAATTATATTAAGTATCCAAATCACTTACAAATGGATTAATTAAGCAGTGAGATTATAACTGGGTGGACAATGGGTCCCCTTAAAACTTTTTTCCCCCCTAAATATTCGTCTTCTGAGTGGTTCACTTTCTTTTGCTTTTTAGTAGATGCAATGAAGCTAGCAAGCTTCCAATGCCTAGTGGCATTTGATACTGATTCATCACTAAAATATAGCATTAAAAAAAAACCTTCAAAACCCTTCCAAAAAAGAAAAATAAAAACAAAAATACAACTATCCCTTTATAGAATTCCTCCGACCAAAGCCAAATATACCCTAAGAAAGAGAAAAAAAGATGTCTCGTACCATAATAGACAAACAAAGTATTGGATACTGATCAATAATATAAACTAAAAAAATAAATAATAATAATACTAATATCCTATGCCACCAAATGTCCATGCCTGTATATAATATATGCATACTCTTTTTTGCCATAGCACGTGATCATCAAGCCCTTAAATAATTCTCCCATATTTTTTTCTTTACATTAAGCCAAAGGTATCAGGAAGACATCCAATATTAGAATTAAGATAAGTCTTAAAATCTCTCCTTGTGAAATATGTCTAAAGATCGCGTAGATTTTAAGAGTTTGAGCAAGGTTGAAACATAACTTAGTTGTGACAAACTGAACACGAGAAGGTTCAGAAATTGAATTTTGATTGGAATATTAAAGGTAATTTGGTAATACTGTAACTTTTAAAATATTTGTTTTAACTGTATTTTAGAAATAATTAGATATAAAGAGAATCAGTTAAATTTTTGGTAAAATTTATTTTAAAAAGTGTTATGAGTTTTAAAAATAGTCATATGTGTTTAGTAAATCATATCGTTAAACTGCTATAAGAATGTAAATGATTGAGTTAGACATAATGTTGAATAAAATTTTTTAAACATGTATATATATATTTTTTCATTGTGTACATATAATCATTGATAACTTAAATAAGTATTTTATATTATTAATTTATTTTTATTTTGTTATCTCAATATAATTAGTAATAATAATAATCTTGTCTAAATTTTGCACAGTATACCGACTCCCTAGTAATATAATTATTGTTTGCCACGATAAACACTTTACACTATATTTATTAACTAAAAACTCTCATATAATATTAGTGGTTTGTCTTGACTCAGTATTGACAGAAAATGCATCTAAGTTATTTAGTGGACGGTCTCACCACATTGTCGATAGTAGGAATATTATCACTAGGCACAACGTATACTTGGCACCACTTTTAACAAAAGATTATTTCCCCTGACACAATGAGTGCTTGATATCATATTTACCAAAATGAGGACTATGAGGAGTAGAAAGCTACTCCTTCTCTACTTTTTAAAATCTCTTATTGGATAGAGTGATTTACCAAAAATGATTTATAAAAAAAGTTACCAACTACTAAAATTAACTTTTATCTTTTTAAAATCACTTTTAATCCTCTGAAAAGTAATTAGTCAGACCTTCTTCTACGTAATTGAAAAAAAAAAAATCTTCTCCCATATATATAATACACAAGAGATATTGAATAATTGAATTTCTATCCACAATTATAAAAACAAAATGATTTTCCACCCTATTTATGAGGGTTCCCAAAATGAAATGTTCTTGTCTCGTTAATTAGATAAGTAGAAAATATAAGTAATAGTAATTAACAATGCATTTGATGTTGATTGGGTAATGGCTAGTCTTAAAAAGAGGGCGGTAAAATTTAATTTAGTCCTCCGCTTGCCATTACTTCGAGGCTTTTCACTTTCTAGAGAGGGCCTTAATCACATTAACCTTACAAGAAAAAATTAATTGTTTTTGGGACAGGCATGCACCTAGCTAGCTACCTATGTACTGAATATTGAATTACCACTAGTCGGGTCCGAATCTATTCTAGATTTTGTGATAGAAATTTACCATAATTTCTTTTATTGCAATAAAATATGAGTTTTGATGTCAAGACGTGTATTTTTTTAAAAGCTAAATGTATATTAAAAAAACAATAAAAGCATGTTTAATAACCCAATAACTCGGTCGTGGATCCCTTTTATGTGTAAGGTTTCAAATTCCCTGTTTTATATATTAATTAGGGTCGATTTTTATTAACCCAATAACCCCTCGTTTTATTGACATTTTTGGGTGATAGAATTAAATACCATAATGAATTAGAGTGTTACATACACGTGTAAGTTCTAAAGAATTAAAGCTTTTAATTTATTCGGCTAAATGATCCGTTTTCGAAATTCATGTTGTCAACTAATGTTTCGTTTCGTTAATAGTCCAGGCTCGTTCATTGATATATATAATACTGGCCTCAAAATTTAATAATTTTATTTTTTTATTTTTTTAAATAATAACAACCATTTCATCTGATTCCGCGCTTATGAATTTTTTTTTTTTTTTACTTCACAAGAAAATATATTAGAGATAAAAAAAATCTCACCCACTAAAATACTAACTCTTAACTCAATTATAACTCATATAAGGTGATTGTGTGTGCAAAAACTGAAATAAAGAACGAAGTTTACAAGGGGGCTCGTTCTTGAATGTACATTGTTCTCTAGATTATTAAGACATACTAAATCACTATAGTGGTACAAAGAGAGAAGACATGATTTTTTTTTTAGTGTATATCTATTATTATCAACTTGTCAAAAGTATTAATAAAGCTATGCTTATACAGTTGATATATAATATTGATGCCACAATAATACACACTGAAATCTCGTGTATTATAGAAAAAATATCGCACATTAGTTAAGAATAAATAATGAACTAATCTTATAAACTTGAGGTATAAAAATATTTTTGAGTATGAATTGTACTTAAGACCCTCTACAGTGTATATGAATATTTTTGGTTAATATATCATCCATTGACAAAGGATTAAAATTTGTAGAGGAGGAGACGTGCATCTCAAGATTACATTTGTTTTTTTTTTTTTTGAATGAAAAGTGAGTCATCACATCTAAATTTATTCAAATTGCTATGGCGTGGCAAGAGGGAACTAGGATTTACATAAACCCTAACAAAATATTTTGGTGAACAATGAGATACCCGTTTTTGTTTTTTCTTATATCAGTATAAAAGCAGAAAATAAAGTGCTTCTAAGCATCACTTAATAAATCGGTGATTAATTATTTTCCTTGGTCTGAGTTCCTGTGTGCAGCATTAATTAATGTAGTTGATGTTAATCTAAATATGCAAAAGTAGATCCAATTTGTGTTATATCAAAACAATTAAACTACACCTTCATTGATCTACAATCAAACAATCAAATTGCACTATCATATAATTGACGCATGAGGTTTTTTTTTATATATCTTATAATATAAATATCAATGGACTTGTAATGTAATAGTCAATGAGAAAAAAAATAATTGTTTTTAATTTAAGAATTTTACTCAAAATATCTAAGAAGGTCTCATATTTACATAAATTCTATGTGTTTCGAAATATTAAGTAATATGTTAAAAATTTTGTCACACGTGTATTTATCATATAATTGCTCTAGACATGCATCTTACTCTAAAATATATTAAGAAAAAAATTATAATGGGAGTATCCAAAATATTCTGTTAGATAAAACAGTTACTTAAGAGCAAGTTGCTTTTTTGAGAAGATTAACCTATTTCCACAAATTCGATAAACTCAATTCTTCCAAACACGCACTGAGATTTAAAAAAATGAAAAGAAAAAAAGTCAAAGAGTCAAACTTCAAACCCCTGTGGCTAACTATAATTACTACCGAAGCTTAAGTGTTAATTAAATAATAAATTAATCAAAGAAACCAAGTTCCCTATTGCGGCTTGCTCTCCTCCCACATGCTATATCTTTTATATATATATATATATTTTTTTTTTTGTTTTAAATTCAAAACGTATCCATGTACCTATAAAAACCCACCTGCTCTATCTTCCCCCTATTAAAATCCAAAACACTCACTCTCTCTCTCTCTCTCTCTCTCATTTCTCTTTTATTTTCTCTTTCAAGAATTGGCTATTTCTCTTTACATAATCTGAAAGAAGGGATCTTTTTTCTTTCAGTCACTCAGTTTGTTCATTTAAGGCAACCCAACCGAAATGGAAGTTAAAGGGAGAGCTTGCAGAAGCAAAGGCAACTCCAAATCATCAAGCACTACCATTTCTGAAGAAGACCTGGACTTGAGAAGGGGTCCATGGACTGTTGAAGAAGATTTTAAGCTTATTAATTACATTTCTAATCATGGTGAAGGCCGATGGAACTGTCTTGCTCGTTGTGCAGGTAATTTTTTTTCTTTTTCTTTTTTAATAAACTCCCCTAGTTCTGTCGAGATAATTCTCTCGTGAAATGAAATAAACAATAATAATAATAATAGACGAGGAAAATTTGACAAGTTGATGATTAAATTCATCAACTTGTTCGTGCCATGTTTCTATCTCCATGTCTTTTCTTGGAGTGAAATGGGCTTTTCGTTTTTTCTTAACGAAAGAGAAAGATCCTTATTATGCATAATCGACACGGCGAAGTTTTTGCTTCCTTTTCCCTTTTGTCGTTTTAGTGTTTTTCTTTTTCAAAAAATTTTGCCTATTTGAAGCAAAATATAAAAGCTGCATGTTTAGCGTAAAAAGAGAAATCGTATTAGCTAGCTTTGTTTTTGTGTTTATCATTATGAAGTTGGTGATATTGATATATATGATGAGATGATAAGATGCAAGTTGATCTATTAAATAAAAAGAGCATATGTGTTGTGGAAAGTCCTTAAGCAAAAAGCACTTCTCATGAAAGCAAATTTCCAATTCACGATAATTTTCTTTGACAACTTTACCAAAAAAAAAGAAAACAAAAAACAAAAAACTATCATATATCTAAGCCAAATTCAATGGAACAGGCCTCAAAAGAACTGGAAAGAGCTGCAGATTAAGGTGGTTGAATTATTTACGACCCGATGTTCGACGTGGAAACATCACTCTTGAAGAACAGCTTATGATTCTAGAGCTTCATTCTCGATGGGGAAACCGGTAAGTAAATTAAATTAATATTCATTTTAATGAACTTCACAAACTTTTCATCTGGGTTCCTTGTTTGTGTAACCTAATGATTATAAATTTGATGCCAAATAATTTGTTTACATACGCATACATATGTATACAGGTGGTCGAAAATTGCTCAACACTTGCCGGGCAGAACTGATAATGAGATCAAGAATTATTGGAGGACCCGAGTCCAAAAGCACGCAAAACAGCTTAAATGTGACGTGAACAGCAAGCAATTCAAAGACACCATGCGATATTTATGGATGCCAAGATTGATTGAAAGAATTCAAGCCAATAAAGCCTCGGCGGCCCCGGCCGCAACGGCCACCCCAATCGCAACTACGGGAGCCACCTCCGGCAGCTTCACCACCGCCCCCATTGATGAACCGGCTAGTCGGTTCTTCAACAACATTGATGTGGGCACGGAGCAAATGGTCATGCAGCCATTGAATTGTTCATCACAAGTTACAACTTCACAAATTACTACTTGTCATTACACCCCGGAGAATTCAAGCACGGGGGCTTCATCGGACTCGTTTGGGACTCAGGTTTCATCTGTCTCGGACTTGGCGGAGTACTATGCTATTCCGGTTAATAATAACACTAATCCGGATTATTTCCAGAGTCATGTCGGTTTCGCGGAATCGTCTCTTATTAGTCCCACGGGTTACTTCAACCCTGGCATTGATTTCCAAGCAGCTTTCGAGGCCAATAATCCAATGATGGACGGTGGAGATGCGTCTGATAATCTGTGGAATATGAATGTTGATGAATTATGGTCCTTACAGCAGCAATTCAACACCAACATGTGAAAAGGGAGAAGAAAAACTTATGAAACGGGAACAAGATAAGCTTTAGGACATATGAATTTCTACGATCTGTAATTTTTTTCTTTTTCCTTTTTTTTTTTTTTTTTGTGGGTGGGGGATAAATTTGTAATTTGAGATTTTTAATCTCATTCTTTGATATACATTGACATTGACCCGGTAGTAGTAGTTTTTTTTTTTTTTTTTTGACTTTTTCAAGCAAGTGATTGCAATATAGGAGCATGTCTTTCGAGATAATTTTACTATTAATATTAATAAAATAATAAAGATGTGAATTATTTGGTTCCACAATATTATAATTACAAGTCATTATTCTAAGCGTTATGATTAGAATATAGTGTAATCTAAGTCATGCTACTTTTGAAACAATTGTCCATGGGGCGTGAACCTGTTTGTAGAGAGTGAAGAGGTTCCAAAATTATTATTGTCTTGTTTCTAGAACGCAAAAAGTGATCAAATTAATTACAAGTAATTAATGTTTTTGGGAGACGTGGCGCTTTAGGATTCATCAACTTATGGGTTAAGTTGGCCATTAGGGACTTAACTTGTTTAAAAAGATCATGTTAGATCATTATTGATGCTTGTTGCCACTTAAGTACGATCCCAATCTTTACATTCCTTTGTTCATCATCGTACGGACATTTTGCTTAAGATTAACCCCATTAAACCAGACAAACTTCACATAATCATCCTATACAAGTAGTCCATGTTTTTCTAAAGGTAGTATAATTAATAAAATTTGTATATATACTATGCTCTCAAACCCTCCTTTTCTTCGATTATATCTGGAATTATATGTCGTGGTTTTTAATCAATAACTATTTTAAAAAGAATCACTTCCTAACAAAGTAACAAGCAGTGTAAACCGTGAGTAATTGTTAATATTAATTTTTTTTTAGAGGGACGTTAACTAATTTTATTTTAAAAGGTTTTATGAGCTAAGCAAATCAACTAGCTAACATCCATTATAATTAATATACATTAGTTGAAATGTAAAAGTGGATCAAATATTTTTATTAGTTCCATTTCAAGATTTAACAAAATTAGAATAATTGATAAACAAAGATATACAAATCCCAAACGACAATGTGAACTCACACAATCGATAAGAGTAGTTATTTAGGACTTAAATTCGTGCTTGATTGATAATTTGTGGTTAATTTCATTTTCAAATACTGATTTGTGGAAGTTAAAGATCAAAGACTGAAAATGTGACTCCCACGTGATGGAATAGTAGCGTAGTTTGGAGAGACTGAGAGAGGTGGGAGAGAGAAGCGTGGCGGCGGAGGGAATCTTTGAAGGCCGCGCGCCTATAAGAGAAGCCATCAAAGTGGTCCCAAAATAAGAAGTATGTTGAGGAGGTGCCACGTGTTGCGTCAAAAAGATTTGTATTAAAACAAAAGGATTTGGTTAACAGCTAATGCTGCTAATGCGAACGCTAATTGGGTGGGAGTTTGGTTAGGCTTCCTGGACTGAAACACTCACCACCAGCCGCAACTCTTGAAAATGAAAAAACCCCTCTATGCAATACGACCACGTAACACTTACACCACCACCCACGTATTAATGCATGTGCACAACCTTTCATTCTCGCTTGTACACGTGTCTGTGTATTTTCTTTTTATTAATTTATTTCACTATAATTCCGAAAAAAGAAAGCAATTCATTTTACCATAGGTTATAGTCTCTGTCATAAATCATAATCACCCGTGTCTCTTTCTTCAAACGAGAGTTCTTTCTTCAATTTGGTTGGCACTTTATTTTTTTTTATCTATAATACAGAGGATTCGAGTCTCGAGTAAATTTTTTTTAATTAAAAAAAAAAAAAGAGTTCTTTGGCCACATTAATCTTCATCTTAAGATGCCATATCATGTTAATTTGAATTTACATAAGGAGTTTATTTATTATATTATATGTAGTGGGTGGCTAGGCGCATAATTCTAAGTTACAACTTGATAAAGTATGAGATTGTATATTATGATTATATAGATCTAGGCTATCACTAGACTCATTTTTAAAAATTCATTGAGATAAAAAGTAATTTGAGTAGATTTACTTATAAGATTATTAATTAATAAAAAGGATTACTTGGCTGAAAAGAATGTGTGTAATTTATCAAAAAATAAATAATTAAAAAGACGTGCATAATTTGTTTTAGATGGGAAGAGTTATTTTTGTGTGTGGAGGTACGAAAAGAATGTCGAGCTGTAGTCCACAAAATTGCGAAAGACAACTGTCTTTGAGCCACGTTTCTAAATATTTTCCATCTCCTATTCAAACTTACAAAACTCCAATCACTGACAATCTTCTTCTAGGGGATGCCCATGCCCATACCGCTCATAACGACCACGACTTCACCCGGTCAACATGCTGGGGCCCGCGCGAGAATCCGACGTAGCATCGACGTATATGTGGACGGCTGTAAGCAGTTGTCATGTTTCTCCGTCTTATGATGACTATGAGCGTACATGGGACGGGAGAAAAGCTTCGCTTTGCATAGGAGGAAATAAAAAAATATATATATATCTCGTACGCGTGGCTGATGTTATGGGTAATTTTTAAAAACCTCCCATGAGATTTGGATTTGTTGCAAATAGATGACGAGAATTAATTTATTTGTAAAAAATCTTCTACCCTCAGTTAATTTTAACATTGACCGTTAGTTGACTGTGCAAAGACAACATTACCCTTAACAATAATTTGTAGACAGAAATAACTAAAAAAAAATTAAAATTGTTGGCTATTTTACCCTCTTTAAATTATTGATATTTTCTTAAAGTTCCTACAAGAAAGATAAAATTTAAAATTTAAAAAATCCTTTTTAAATGATTGATATTTTCTTAAAGTTTCTACAAAAAAGATAAAATTAAAAACTTGAAAATGAAATAGTTATAATCTTTACTTATGATATTGTAAATTTTTGGAATTGACAAGGATAAAATTGTCAAAAAATAGGGTTTGTGCTTTTCGCGCCAACAATTTTAATTTTTTTTTTAGTTATTTCCGTCTACAAATTGTTGTTGAGGGTAATATTGTCTTTACACAGTCAACTAACGGTCAATGTTAAAGTTAACTGACGGTAGGGGGTTTTTTACAAATAAACAGATTCTCACCATCTACTTGCAACAAGTCCAAACCTCAGGGGAGGTTTTTAAAAATTACCCCTGATGTTATTCTTATTCGTGTACCCTCAGTAGATATTATCACGCAGAGTGTTGTTTGATTGATTTGTGTAGTTTCAGCAGTTATCGCCACGATGGTGTGACCAAATTGTCTTTTCGCTGCAGTTTTTAGTACATATATATTTAGAAGTTTGTAGCGTAGCGATCGAGGTTGCTTACTCTATTCTTTCATTCATGGATTTATCTCTTAGGCTTAAATGTGGATGCTAAGTCTTTTGAAACGACGCTGCAATACTGTTCGCGGGACTATTTAGTTTAACTGCTTCACACGCTTAACAAAGAGTTTGAATTTAGGCCGGTGCTACGTTACGTTACATACACGCACTCACAACAACAGTATTAATTTAGTCCGTTATTGTTGCTGTGAGTGTGTGTATGTTACGTTTAACGTAACATAAGGTGATCCTTGAATTTGTATTTTTTATAGAGTAATTCTATGATCCCAACAATCAAGTCCTACCTTGAGTTTCGATTAATACGGTGAAATTTATTTAATGAATGTTAAAATATTAATTTTCTTAGATATAAAATTTATTATTTAATATATATAATAGATTATAATTGAAATTTAATTATTACAATCTCAATTATTATTGTATTTTAAATATCTGAATATCCACTCCAAAAAGTAGATACCAATCTTTATGGCTGTGCCAGTCTATATAATAATTCAACTTTTGAAGACGATGAATGCATGCATACCCTAAAAGGAGATAAAAAGTGATTTTTATCTCATGCTAAATGTTAAAATTGGACCAATAACTTTAATTCTCAATTCATTTTGGACTATTCATTGGCTTTTATCTATCCACTTGTTTTGGACTATTCATTGTTGTAGCTTATAATTGAATCCACGTGTTTGGTCATGAAAAAAAATAATTATCACACATAATTATATGTACCATTTGGTGTTTTGGATATTTTTACACAACACGTGAATCATGTTTAAAACGTTAGTCCTCCAACTTACTTTACATCATTACATATGTCATTTGTTATTAGATTTAATTCAAAGATTTACATTTTTACGTATATTTATACATGTAGATAAAATATTTAAAACCATAGGGTGGTTTACTAAAGATAGGCAAATGGTGATCTTAGAAAAAAAAAAAACATGTAAAACTAAAGATAAAGAAATGAACCCACTTGATTGTGCACCGAAACGAATTTGTTTGTACATAAATTTGGATCAAAATTTAGTAAATGTGATGACACATTTGCTAGAAACTGTACTTTATTCTTCCCCTTTTACTACCACTTTATGCCAATTGACGTATCAACATCCTTCTCAATTCTCATTTTAACGTTGCGTGAAATTTTTGTATTGAAAGCGAGGTGATGGCTAAATTAATAGTGCATATGATACATCGCTTTACATGTACCATTTTTGACAAGCTGTGAATCTAGAAATTTTGGGTGCATGTTTAATAATTGAAGAGAGTTTTTGGTGTCATCCCTTTCAATTAATGAAACATGGCCGAAAAAGGATAGAAGAAATTTCGGACCCGTAAAAAATAAAGTAAGTGCTCGTGTGGGAGTTTTGTTATAAGTAACAAAGTAAGAACATAGTTTTTGTTTTTGGATATTGTGCTTATTCATGTCAGGAAATTAATTTTGATGGGCAGGTTTGACATGATTGACGTTATACATTTTAATTTTTCTGTCTCTTAATGGCATGTTTGGTTCGAAAAAAAATATAAGGAGAAGAAAGAAGAGAAGAGGGGAAAAAATAAATGAAAAAAATAAATTCTTTGTCCATCCAAACAATAAAAATGAAATTAACTTTCTTTTTCACTCATTTTCTCTCCCCTTCTTTTCTTTCCATTCATTTCTTCTCCTACCATTTTTCCAACCAAACATGAGTTCAAGGATTAAATTTTCAGCTTCATCATATGATCTACCCATGACATTGTTAATTTATATTGAACGGTAGCCGGTTAGATCCATCTAGCTATAATATAGCATTGATTAAATCAGTTAGTTGCTTATCGAGTCTAAATCTGTATTTTAAAGCGTGCGAACATCAATACAAGGGAGTTACCATGTCTATGTACAACGGAGCCTAACACATCTCAAATTAATTGACGAATACGATTAAGTATACAACTTGTTGATATCTTACTGAATGTGGAATTGAAAGATTCCTCATCTAGAGTTCCATAATAATTAGATGCTTGTGTATGTGAATATTAGTTAGCTGCTAATTTATATGACGAAGCATTGAAGAATGCAAGTTCTTTGATCTCAGCTGGCCGGATTTGGTATAAAAGAGACCAAACTATGAACTTTATATTTTACGTTCGAAACAGTACAATTCTTTTTGGCCTCAAAACGTACGTTAAAGCGATATTTGCACTAGGCTTTAGTGATCCACCATTGATGATCACTTGATACAATGTGCTTGGTGATGTGTTACTTGATGTTCCATCTTCCTAATTAATTGCGTTCATAACATCAAATGCTTAATCGAAGTTAGATTGCCCATGGGACTCATTGTTTAGGTTTGTGTCTATAAATATAGTGAGCACGCAAAAGTTTATTTTACTTGATTTGCATGGTTAGGCATTGGAAGTGATTTAACATAGCCAGGATCCGGAGCTGGAATTATTTAGATGATTATTATGAGTCAAGAAAGTGATTGTTGATTTAAAATTAAGAAGGAAAATGTGTGGTAAGAATAGAATGATAACTCATAATAAGTTATATTTTGAGAGTTATTAGAAAGGCCATGTCAAATTGAATACAATTTTCTATTGATGGAACGTGGTGTGCAAACACACCACCTAAATAATTAATGTTAGTTGGCTAACCCTTACAACCGGGAGCTAGAACACTTCCATTTCCATGCAAATGAATAGGGATTTAAGTCTCTTGTGTGTATTTTAAAGAAGATTTTCTTCTAATTATTAAGCTTAGACATCGGGCATATGCCATTATTGAAATTTTTCTTAATAATGTTTATCAAATATTTTATTATAAATATGAATGGACTGTAACATAATATTTAAAAAAATATATGTTTAAATAAGTCATTCTCTATCAAAGACGTGTGTATAGCTTTAAATGTGAACTATTTTGACTTATTACAATTTATCATCCATTCACAACTAGTAGTTACAGTATAGCTTCGAATCATATACATATTTCAAAAACAGTAAACGTTTCTATTTTAAGATTTTTTTTTTCTTATTTTCTGAAGAGCCTGAAGATCAATTGAATATGTATATCTCAAGCCACAAGCCCGCAATCTACTCACTCCGGTAAACTAAGACTAGTAACTTGTAAGACATTTTTGTGACATAAATTAATTTATTTTAAAGGCATTAATAGCATGATTTAACATAAATTCTTAATACATGAAATGCACGCCCTCGACACAATTGATTAATTAGCACTATAAAGTCATCCACGATTGAATAAAAAACTCAATGCTATTGCTTAATTGATCACTATCCTAAAGTTGTTCTGAAAATTATTTATATATATAGTTAGATTAGCGGCCTAGACCTCGACAACTACTAAAACCATTATTTAAAGTTTAATGCCTAGAAAAACACTAGTCAAGCAATGCATCCGGTGAGTGAGAAAATAGATCATTGCTTACGATATCAAAGATGGCGATTAAGTGAAAATTATTGACTCATATAATGGGTTTATTAAAATTCAGAAGATGAGTAGCACTACACATCTCAAATTTTTTATTTTAACATGACAATTATTATTTTTTTTAAAGGAGGGGCGAGGGAGTAGGTAAAGCCTATATTCATTTTATAGTCCTTTACCTCTCTCAAGATTCAAACTTGGGTGACCAGTTAAATACAATTACTTAGAAAAACGCTCGGCTACACTTTTGGGCGCAAAATACTATTTGGTCTCTAAATGATATAGTATTTATCAATTGTTTGGTAATATAATAAAATCAATTCACTTAAATCTTATAAAAAACTATCAGCCACTCAATAAACGATACATCATTTCAGATGAAATTTCAGATATTTATCATTACTCTTAAGGAGATAAAAATTTGATACAAGATATAAGATAAGATATGATTATATGAAAGTAACCTCAGAGACTTGACTAAGTTTCAAACAGATTTTTTTTTTTTTTTATTGACCATCTGAATCCAAATTCAAGGAAGGTCGTGACTAAAAAAATCGATTTGAGATTAATTCTTTTATTATCAACGTCATTTTTAGAAAGGAAAAGATAAGATATGAAAGTCTTTTACTGTAACATCATGATTGAATTATATTTTTATAAACCCTCGTAATTAAATAGCCCATGGGAAGGTCTTAAATGGGCTTCTATTCGATTACTATTTGGTATGAACCCCAATGGGATAGTTATTAGGATTCATTTTGGCCCAAAAGTATCAACTGGGCCATTTAATTGACTCCAACGGACATTCATGCACGGCATACACCAACAAAAGCAAAATATCAGTTCACGATATCGCGATATTTCGAACAACGAAGAGATATCTTTTGGAGATATTTTAGCCTTTTGGAAACATGCGCAATAGAACTACGGTGTCGTATTAGCCAAAAACACTTGATTCCTCTGATGTCGTAGCTGTTAGTTTTCGAACCAATCATAAATTTACACGTGTAAATACATGTATCGTTGCTTCTCTTAAATGTCCTTTTTCAAAAATGTTGCTTTCTCGATTTTTGCACATTTATTTAAGACCGGAATACTAGAGACTCAACCGACCAATCTGATCCATTCGTAAATGTAAAAATGATAAGACGATTTTACCCTCTTTTCTGACGGACCCGCTTTAGGTATTTGGAACGATGCTTGCGCGACTTGTTCAACAAAAGCAAAAAGGGAAGTCATATTTGAATTCGTTGTAAATAAAAATTGTATTTAGATTTATTTTTTGACGTTTAAAATTCTTCGGTACAAAAGCTTAAATTTAACAAATTTTGAATAGTTCAAGCCCCTCGCGTGTGAAAGAGAATAATTTATTTTAAACATTTAAAATACATATTTAATCCATTTTTTTTCAAATATCTTTATTGTAATATTACATAGTTAATATAGATAAGATCTCAATAATTTTCTAATTCTAAATATTAATCTCTAAAAAATTGAATTCTCTCAAAGAGTTGCTTGTTTAAATAATTCTTGAGGGAAAAATTAAATAAATTTATCCTTTTCAGTTATATATTAAAAATTAAACATAACTTTCTTTGTACTATAAGTATTTTAATTATTGAACTAAGTATATTAAACAAGACAAACTAAAAAAATGTATATTTTTTTCCATATTTCTTTAAAATATATATATATATATATATATATATATATATATATATATACACGTCAAAATGTCCCCAAAAAACGTGGTGGTAAACTGGTAATAAACTCATTCTTCAAGGACAGACTGAGAATTCGATCTCAACATTATCCAAACCATTTGCACGTGCAGGGACAAAAATGTAAATACGTATCGTCCGAATCATCCACGAACTTTCACTTTACGCTGCCTATAAATTCCCGTTGGAGCAGCGCCACCAATATCTCCCAAATCTTCACACATTCTCTCACAAGCTGAATCTTCAAAGTCGTTTCTCTAATTGTAAGTAAAGGTTTTAATTCGATTTTTATTTCATTTCATTTTTAGCTTCTTTTTTCTCCCTTTGTTTTTAATATTTTAGAATTAGCAGAGCCTTGTGTATATAAAAAAAAATAAATACCATTTTAGTTAATAGCTTAATTATAATTTATAATTGAGATAGCTGTATTTAAAAGGAAAAAAAATGAATACTAGTAGCTGTATTGGAATCTCAACAATGAAACCCTGTTGTAGAATCTTGATTGGTTATAGAATCTCTTCAATATTTGGAGTTTCTCATATAAGATCAAATCATAAAATTGTAAACAATTCGTCGAAATTACATTCAAAATCGAAGCTTAGTTGTTATAATGATGCCAAGTGTAAGGTTATAGGGCATAAGAAGGGTGTAATTGATTTGAACCGGAGGGCTTTTTTTGCCTCTGGTTCGAATTGGGGTGAATCTAAGATCTTAGGTAAGAATAAGCTCGGTGTAAATAAAGATAGTAGCAGGGGTATTTTAGTAATTCCCCACGTAGCGTCGGATTTTAGGAACCACTCCACGTCTATTGATAGCCATGTTAGTGAGAAGGGATTTGAGAGTATTTACATTCAAGGTGGTTTGAATGTGAAGCCATTTGTGATTGAAAAGATTGAAAATGGAAATGAGGTAGTGAAAGAAGATGAGAGTAGGGTACAGGTTAATGGGTCAGGTGTAAATTTGGATATTTTGAAGGATCTGAATGAGAATGTTGAAACTGAGAGTGAGGCATCGAATATTGAGAAGGAGGCTTGGAAGTTGCTTCGGGATGCGGTTGTTAATTATTGTGGGAATCCGGTGGGGACAGTTGCAGCCAATAATCCCGCAGACAAGCAACCTCTGAATTATGATCAAGTGTTTATTCGTGATTTTGTACCTTCTGCACTTGCTTTTTTGCTCAATGGAGAAGGGGAGATTGTCAAGAATTTTCTTCTTCACACATTGCAATTACAGGTAACTTATGATCTAAACCTAATGTTGTGTTGGGATATTAACCATTGAGATGTTGGCTTTGCTTTCTACATGGGCATTGGCATTTCTTCGAACTTTTAATTTATCAAATATTTCCTTGATTGATTCCAGAGTTGGGAGAAGACTGTGGACTGCTATAGTCCTGGCCAAGGCTTGATGCCAGCAAGTTTCAAAGTTAGAACTGTGCCTCTTGATGGAGCCGATGGAACACTTGAAGAGGTTTTAGATCCTGATTTTGGAGAATCAGCCATTGGTCGTGTTGCCCCTGTTGATTCTGGTAAGATAATGCAATGTTCCATATACTGTACACTGTTTGATAACCAGTAGTTTGTCTATGGCTAATGTTGCTGGAAAGTTTTCATCATTGTGGACATTCTGCATGTCTAGATATTAATCCAGTGTATTCCCAAATTAGAATACTGTAGTTTTTTAGAGTTTCTTTTAATAGCATACTTGGAATTTGATTGAGATGTTGATCTCATTGATAGGGTTATGGTGGATCATTTTGTTGAGAGCTTACGGAAAGATCACCGGTGACTATGCATTGCAGGAGAGGGTGGACGTCCAAACAGGCATAAGACTGATCCTTAATCTTTGTCTAACTGATGGATTCGATATGTTTCCTTCTCTGTTAGTCACTGATGGTTCCTGCATGATTGATAGACGCATGGGTATTCATGGACACCCTCTTGAAATCCAAGTAAGTCGAATACTCAGATTTTGCTGTGATAAATGTCTTTTCCATTTATCTGACAACATGTGGTTGATGCCAATGCTTTTGTTGTTAACTTTTGATTATTTTGGGAAGAATAGGAAAAAATTAGTTACTTAACTAATTTTGCCTACCATCTTCACTTGATTGATTTTTTCAAATTCTCCTGTGTTTGTGATTTGTTTATGTTTGTTTGCCTCTAGTTTATTTTGTGATTTGCTTGACGCATCTGATTTTACAGTCATTATTCTATTCGGCATTACGCTGCTCTCGTGAGATGCTCATTGTCAATGATGGAACTAAGAACCTGGTAGCTGCAATAAATAACAGACTTAGTGCACTCTCATTTCATGTCAGAGAGTACTATTGGGTGGATATGATGAAAATCAATGAGATCTATCGTTACAAGACTGAAGAATACTCTGTGGATGCCATCAACAAGTTCAACATCTATCCAGATCAAATTCCTTCATGGCTTGTAGATTGGATACCTAATGAAGGTGGCTATCTTATTGGCAATCTAGAACCAGGTCACATGGATTTTAGATTCTTCACTCTTGGAAATCTTTGGGCCATTGTTTCTTCTTTGGGTACCGCAAGACAGAATGAGGGTATTCTGAATTTAATTGAGGCTAAGTGGGATGATCTTGTTGCTCATATGCCTCTTAAGATCTGTTACCCTGCTTTGGAGTACGAGGAATGGCGAATAATCACTGGCGGTGACCCAAAGAACACGTGAGGCTCTTGTTTTGTGCTTTATAACACCCTTACCTTTTCATTTGAATAAATTTATTAACACATAGCCTTGATTGCATGCAGTCCATGGTCATATCACAATGGTGGATCTTGGCCAACACTCTTATGGCAGGTAGGGATTAAAGTTCTTCAAGTATCCTTTTCCTTTTTTTTTTTTTTTTAACTATCAATAAAAGAAATGATTACACATTAATTAGGTTTGGTTCAAATATGATTTTGGATATTCACTGATGTATTTGCTGATTGATATTCTAGTTCACCTTGGCCTGCATCAAGATGGGAAGGCCGGAGTTAGCAGAAAAGGCAGTTGCAATGGCGGAAAAGAGGCTGTCAGTGGATCAGTGGCCTGAGTATTATGACACACAAAGTGGGAGGTTTATAGGCAAGCAATCCCGGCTTCACCAAACATGGACAATTGCTGGTTACTTAACCTCAAAGATGCTTTTGGAGAACCCAGCCAAGGCATCTTTGCTATTCTGGGAGGAGGACTACGAGCTTCTTGAGAATTGTGTTTGTGCACTTAGCAAAACTGGTCGAAAGAAATGCTTACGCTTTGCTGCAAGATCCCAGATCCGTGTCTAATGCAAAACATCTTGTGTGAAGTTAAGTCTTCACTGCCTTTTGCAGCCTGTACTAGCATAGCAGAAAAAGCATATGTTCCCAGAGAACTTCATTTTTTAACTATGAACATTCCTGTATCTGACTGTTTCGATTAGTCGGCTATTTTTTTAATTGCCGCTAACACAGCTACAGATTCATTTGGATAATGCACATTACTTTATATATGTATTTGCTCTTCTTTCATGATGTGCCTGCTAAATTGGTTGTTTCAGCTTTAGTTTTGAGGTATTGTAAGTAGTCAGCAACAAAGAGCAAAAGAGCGAGCATTGAACGGAACATTTTTTGCTTAACAGCTAAACTACATCGATTACTACAACGCCATATTTTCCTAATCCCATGTACTTGTTCCTGTATGCAAAATATATAGGTAGCAATAGCATTGATTGATTATAAACAAAACTGTCCTTCCGTGGGTGGCCGGATTCAGAAGATGCCTCAAAATTCATCAATCGAGCAACTTTTTGTGATCATCATCTTTGCAATTTATGAAGAGATCAAGGCGGTTGTCTCCAAGGCTGAGGGAATAAGCAGTTGCTTTGTACTCGGCCCAGGTGAATGGCTTATAAAGAGAAGGCCTGTTGGTTGTCACCATTTCTGGAGGGGCACTGACCCTCGCTTGTAGGGCTGGTGCCCCGAAATAGGCCATTGACATTCTCGACTGGCTTGAGTAACTTAAAGCCCTATGCCTCACGCTTACGAACCTCCCATTGGTCATAGCCTGCAGCGAAATGCAATAAAAACACATAACGGCCGTAACTTAACGTCGCCCACAGAATCATTAACATTGATTAAATACTCAATTTCCATTGGACAGAAACTGATGGGGGACCCACAGTTTCATCGAATTCAAAGCTGCAGCGTAGATTTCGCAAAAGAAATCTGATTCCCAATACATCAGTTCCACAGTTTCCAATCAGTCGAATCAAACTCAACTTTTTTATTTTGCTTTTGTTATGATTACCACAAGATAGAGAATCTAGATTTTACCTGTAGCACGTCACCGACATTTACACAAAACGCAGCGGAATCAGGAGCCACTGGGATCCACACACCATGATCAGGAGAAATTTGCAAGCCACCCACGTCGTTGGATCTCAAGATAGTCAGGATCTGAGGATCAGAGTGCTCCCCAAATCCAACCCTCGTAGTGTTGTTATTGCAACAAGATGGGTAGTGATTAATTCTGAAAAATGAATCATTTTCAACGTCCCTGATCATCTTACTGAAGTATGATGGGTCACGGACCCACAATCCTTCAGCCATTAGATCCAATATCTCACATGCTAACTCTCTAACTGCTCGTATGTAATTATTCATCGCTGACCTGTCGTAAATAATATCACACGTTAAACAAGTTGCGGTAGCAGCACCAGCAGAAGCAGAAGTAGGGTTAGCTATACTGTATCAGTATAACGGTGACGAAGCTGATGATGCCTGTAATAATAGTTTGTTTAAAATAAAAAATAAAAAATAAATCCCTTTGCCTTTTTGGTTCTCACCACATGCATCTTGGCTTTGCTTCTTTTGGTAAGAAGTCTCTGAGAAGAAACTGCTGTTACTTTTTTCTATTTTTTGGGTTCAAAATTTTTGTTATTCATCCTTGATTTGATTGAAGTTTATTTCTAATAATTCACTTATATGAATTTTAAATTCAATTCTATCTTCTAAACTATACGCTGCATCTTGAGTTTTTATTGTTATATCTGAATTAATTATTTGTAATTTATATACTTCACTATTATTTTTTCTAATTGAATTATTATATATTATTTCTAAGTGTTCTAACTCTTCTACTTTTTTTTTCTCTTTTGCTCTCCTCTTTTTATTAGCTGATTTATCTATCATTACTTTAAAAAATTAAAGTAAATGAAGGTAATTGAATCATTACCTCTTATTTTTAATTGTTCAAACTCTTCTACTTTTTTTTCTAATATCCTCAGGCCACTCCTCACATTCTATGCATTCTAATTCTTTTTCTATATTCACGACATCTTGCAAGTATTCATCTATTTCATTATCACTTAAAATTTCTCAGTCTTGGTTGTTGCTTTCGTGCTTGTTATTGTCGTGCATGCAATTTTCTAATTCTAGGCTATTATGGCTAGTTTCATACTTTCATTTATTAGCTTATCATGGCTATCATGGCTATCTAGATTTTTAGTGCTTTCTATCTTGCTATCTACTGTATTTTCTTCTTCCAATAATGAGTAAAAAAAACGCAATATCTATTTCTTTTTCTATTGCTAGTGATTTCTTTGCATCAGGCAAAATATGTGTCTCAAATTTAGCTTGTACTAGCTTTACCTATCTCTGACTTACATTCTGTAAAAGTGGATCAATCTTTTCTCCTCTTTTTCACCCACTGAATGACTAGTCCCTGTGTGTTACACGGAAGGAAAGTTTCTCTGACAAATTCAATCCAAATTTCCGGGAAAGTTTTTATTTATCCCATATGACTCGTTATTCATTGAATTTAACCCAAAAAAAAAAAAAAACCAAGTTCATGTATGTAGACTGATTGCGTTGATATGACAATCTTGGTCTAGAACAAGTTCATATTTTCCATCTTTTTATCTAATTCAGGAAAAGACATATTCTAGTGGGTGTTGGTTATGTTTTTTTAAAAACAATTTTCTGTTTTCAAAAAATAAAGTTCAAGGAAGGGAATTAAAGTATATACTAATTAGTTAGGGTTTTTTTAAAAACAATTTTCTGTTTTCAAAACAAAGTTCGAGGGAGGGAACTAAAATACTAATCAATTGAAGCATGCATGGATCAATATTATATATGCATAGACACTTTCAAAGTTTTACATGTGTATGAAACTTCACAAAAATCATGCCCAGCTAATTACCATCACCAAGATTTACAAACTCATCAAGTTGGACAAGCAAAGCAAAGCTGGCAACAAGTATGTACTATGTAGATTAATTCCATTAATATGACAATCTTGGTCCAATATTTTATTTTATTTTACAAAAAGAAAATCTATAATAAAACCATCATAACATGCATGAATAGGACTGATCAGTATGACCAACTTCTTGCCATGTACAAAACTTAAACAAAACAAAAGGAGAGTATGCATGCAAAAGGAAGGGGAAAAAAAAAAAGAGAGAATAATTAGTTGAGGGTACCCGAATTTTGAAGGGTCGTTAGAGATGGATTTGGATCTTTGAGCAATGGAGAGAGGATTTGTATGAAGAAGAAGAAATTCAACTTCGCCCATATCACCATTAAAACCAATATTTTTGCAGCCATAACCAAAAGGATTAGCAGGGCCAGCTCGTTGCTTTTCAGCTAATGGCTTTTCAAAGAAATTAACACTTTCTTGTTCCATTTCTGCAATAACACCCTCAGGAACCCCATGATTTATCACCTTGAAAAAACCATACTCCTCACAAGCTCTCACAATGAGCTTTCCCACCTCTGATCTATCAGCTGAAAGATCAATCATAGGAAGATCAATAGCCAGGATTTTCTCATTTCTCACAGGATTTGGTGAGGCTACCACCATTGCTATTAATTGCATGAAATATCAAAACCTTTTTTCGAGTGACTGATATAGAGAGACACACAGAGCGAGTGAGGGAGAGGGGAGATTTATATAAAAATGAGGATTCAGGAATCCTGAGACTTGGATTTGGGTGAAGTACAACTAGCAAAATCCTGTCATAAAAAGCACGTTGACTTTCTACGCTTTGAGTTTGACTCTTTTTAATTAAACCTTTTTTCTTTTGTATTACAAGTCTATTGAGAACTGTGTCAGAGTCTCTCGAGACAAGCTTTTATATAGTCAGGTTGAAATCTAATTCGGATATGCATTAATAAATATGAGGACGTGTTTTGATGTATACAGCTCACATAAGAAAAGTATGCTCTAATATTTTTTTGTTTTTTTTTTTCAAAGGTACATTTATTTTCATAATGTATACCAAAAAATTTCAACCTGTAAGTATAGGTTTAGGCAGGCCTATGGGATGATTTTCTTTTCGTTGCCTTTTTAAGATGCTTTTCTTGACCTAATTTTGCTTTTAATCACCTTTATGTTAGCCAATTCTTTGACTCGCATAACACATTGCCTCAAGTTGTTCATAAAATTGAAACCTAACCCCTCCTCTCTCTCTCTCTCTCTCTCTCGGACACATTCCATGCTTCCTATGCAAGTAAGCTTTTTCCGGGTGCTCGTTTCTCGAGCCTAGAATTGCAAACCAAGTCTATTGATTCTTTCCATTTTTGTTTCAAACTAGGGTTTCAACATCTCTTCTAACCCCTTTTTTTTCCCGACGTTTGTTGTGTGAAGATGTAGTCTCATTTGGTGGTTGTAAATCATGCTTGATCGTAATTTGGTATCTGACTATACTATTAACATATAGATTTAGATTTGAGTCTCCCTAACTTATATGGTTTGCGTGAGTTACAGCCCATAAATTTAACCAATCTAATTAATTACTATTTTTTCATAAATTCAACCTCATCTGTCGGATTGAACATGCAATAAATTACATGAAACATAACTTAAGAATTGCTTTTAGCTTTTAATATATGAAGATTGTATCATTAAAAAAAATCTCTAAAAAGAATTATTACTATAAAATTCTTGTCAAATAAGTTGATTTTGAGATTTTATCATTAAATCTACTTTAATGCATATTAAATCCGAACCAATAAGATAGATATGACCAAATTTTCATTATTTAATAGAGTCATCACAGGTTTAATGATCCGAAGTAATTATTAAACTATAGACCATAGGTGTCAATGTGAATAGAAAAATAAAGTTAATGCTTATACATGACATTATCTAAGCAAAAGTAAAGTTAAATTTTTATATTATCAGTGGATAAATATATATTTAATTTGAGTGGATAACGAGGTTGATGAGCAAATATGAAACAATAATGGATTGAACTTTATAATAAAAGAACTCTTCTTAATGTGGCAATTATTTATAATTAAGATAATTAATTATTGATAGATCAGGGACACCTAATCTCTTTCTAAAAATAGAATATGCCTTAAAACTTTGGGATTAAAGTTGTTGTTGACTTTTAAACCAAGTCTAGGGTTTGCACATTCCCATAAAAAAATCCCACAATCCCACATTTGCCTTGTAGGAATTAAAAACCAGAAGGTTCCTTCTCTTCTTCTCTCTTTTTAGTTCAGAATCGGTCAGTTGCCACGTTGCACGATGATTTGCAAGTGAAAATTTAGAGTTTCCAACCCCCGTCAACAATAATACATTTACACAGAGATGCATGCTAAGTATTTATTAAATTTTCATTTTGAAGACATCCAATAATTGTTTTTTTTTTAACCCATGAATCATTACAAATATTTCAGGATAATTTTTATATTTTCGTCATTAATGTTATTTTATAAAGCAACTCTATTTCGAAGAATAACTGCACTCTTTCTCTGCATTAAAAAAAAAATGACAAGATTAAAAATATTGAATTTCTTTAGATATTTCTGTAAAATATTATGGCACAATAACTTTTGAAAAGTTTGATTTTCATAAGCTGAAACAAATTTAAAATTGGAAAAAACAATTAAAGACAACAACAACTGATAAATTTTCATACACGTTATCTCACCACCTAACTAGGCTTTAATCAATTGGCTGTTTAACAATCATATTCGAAATGGTGACCAATTTTTATTTTATTTTATATGTTCTTTTTAAAAAGATAAAACTAATTTATTTATATTTTTAAAGGTTTTTTTTCCTTCTTAGCTCGAGCCTTAAAGAATGAGAACTAAGTATATAAAATAAAAATAAAAACACTATTTTTGCATCATCAAGAGCTGCCAGCTTCTATCTCGAGATTTGCTGTTGCATAGGTACAATGTATTATAAAATTAAACGATATGTTATTATATTAATATGTTCATAAAATATTAATTACATAATGGCTATTTTATTATTGGAGGTTAGCAAATGTTGAGTTTTCAACTTCTTTTTCTGAATGAAACATCTGGAAAATGATAGAAAATTGATGGAATAATATCAAAAATATTAATGTCTTTGTCATTTGGGTAGTTGATAGTTGAGGAAGTTTCAAAATCTAAAATTAGATTAATTAAAGTCAAGTTTAATTAACTTAATTAATCTGATCAATAAGTCCACATCAAATCCATTTTTGCTGCTTAATTTTTAGCGTGCGCGCAATGGGCTACTTCATAGATCATGCAAATAGCTATTAAAAAAAATTATTGAAATTTAAGAGATGGATTCGTGTGGGTGTCTTCAATCAAATGGATTTTGTTTAGTTGCCGAAGATATTTGAAGCTTCTGAGTTTAAAATAATGGTCAAAATCATTCTATTAAAGAACAATTAGTGGTTTCATTTTCCAAGTAATTTGATTAATAAAATAATCTTCCTAAAGATTCAAGATTAATGGAGCTTCTAACATCCCTTTAAAACTCTCATGAAGTCCCACTTAACTCTTCCCTTGATGAAAATTATAAAAAGACAAAAAAATTACAATGGCACTTTAATTACATTCTTATAGCATCTAAAATAAACTAATTAAATTATAAACCTACATATCATAGCAAAATTCCTATCAATAGTTAATTTATTTTTTCATTGTGTTTCAAAATTATTTTGGATATATATGTGTGCGCGCGCACACACGCGCTACTATTTACTTTCAGGAAAGTTTTTCAAATGCTACTCTACATATTTTTTTCTTGTAGTGGTGTGTGTGGTGCGTGCGTGTGTGTCTCATTGATCATGATTTTAAGATAGTTGGGGTACTAGGGTCAGATTTGTATATGTGAAGACATATTAATCAAGTTAAATTAATATTTGTGAAAAAAAAAATTCATATTTATCAATTTATATAATTTCCTCTGGCAATGTTTCAAAAATAGGGCGCGCGATAAGGTTACTGGTAACAATATGTAAAAAATGGGCCTTCATTGATTGGGTTTTAAAGTGTCATGGACCACATAGGAAAGCCCAAAAAAATTATTCTAAATGCACCACGTCAGTTCTCTGCTTCTCTTGTTCCAGGCGGATAGATTGCAATAATCATCAATACATGTGAGCTGCTTCATTTCCTCGCCCCCGCCTCTCTTTTTTTTTTATTTGCGTAGAGGAGGAGTTTTCAAGATTGGAAGAGTTTGATTCTGGCCCGATTGATTTTAAAAGTACAAAAGTTGGCCCAATTGCAAGCCCGAATGGGAAGTGTATCTAGGATAATAGTCGGGTGCTTATAGCAACAGTCTCCAGGACCAAAAAGCTGAAGGGGACCTAAAAAAAACAAAAGGACTCACCAGAATCGGCTAAAATGCGTACACATATTTCAAATTCGTGAAAGCAGCTTCCTCCACCAGGTTTTGTTTTATCTTTCGGCTCTTCTTGTGCTCTGTTGGCAATATTTACTCTTTTTTTTTTTTTTTTGTGATTTTTCTGTCTTTCTTGCTTTATATTTTTCCTTTAGTTTTAATTAAACCTCATTATGTTTTCTCGAACTTTGTTCTATATTCTATATAATAAATAATTATATCGTTTTAAGAAAATTTTGCTGATAAGTGCGACCTAAATGAACTAGATTTATATATATCAACAACCCAGCATAAATATAGCTACAATTACTTAATCTGGCGAAGAAAGAAAGTGGTGACAATTTTCTTGGATACTGTAATTGAAACATACATGTGAGCTAATTTCCTTACGAGAAACACTTGTAATTCAAAGCATCTTGTATCATCACGAGTCACCTCTCTCTCTCTCTCTCTCTCTCTCTCTCTCTCTCTCTTTCTTTCTGTCAAAATCAAAGCATTGCTGTAATATTTTCTTCATCAAGGCATTATTGAGAGGTCGTGGAAGGAATGATTTGAGAAAAAAGTAAATAAATAGAAAGAGGGCATAATGAATGAGCCCATGTTAGCATGCTACCCAAAGATGGTAAAAAGTTTGAAAAACAACATGGCCCCCAGTTGCTGCTTGTACCTAACACAAAGTGCTCAATCGGGATATAAGGGAAATGATGGGTCTGCTTCCTCCCTCAATTCCCATTCAATGATTCAAAAGTGATCATTCTTTTAGCTTTTTTATGTTGTCACATTTCATTTGCTTCATTGCATGCCAGCAGAAAAAGGCAAAGAGGGGTAAAATGGATACTATTCAGTGAGGGGACGACAAGGCACAAAGGCATTGAACTTTTTCAAATGCCCACTTGTGGACACCATCATTTTGTGCTTGAATTCACTAAATCTATGACTCCTTTCTGGGACTCTAAATTCTAAAAAGTAAGAATAACAAGATGAAAATTGACTGGAAAATGAGACCTCAGTTCAAAGTATTAAAAAAGAAGTCATCATATATATCGAAAGGAGATTGTTGTAGGTCCTAGAAATCTATGTTAACATTCTCGTTAGCTGATGTTCGCACATAATAGAAAGTAAATTGGAACAATACATTATCTTTCTGTGCTAAAATATTAGTCTATATTGTTCTATTTTGCAGCAAAACACCGCTGATTGTTCTCTTTTGCTACAAAACACTATTGTATTCCTCTTTGTTCCAAACCATTTATCTATTACATATAGCTTAATTGAATAGATATTGTAATAAGTTTGGTACGAGGACTTAGATTTCATGTTTGTATAAAATGTAAGATTAACTAAATCTGAACCATGTTTGTATAAATGCACCCGTAGCACATGATATTTAAAACTTTAGTACAACTCAAATAAGCATAAAATCCAAATTTTTAGACGTAATATCTACTGAAAGAACAACTACATATTGAAAATAGTTTCACAAGTTCGTGATTTCACACAAGTTCATGAATAAAGCTTTGGGAAAAAAAAAAACAAATCTATATTTAGTGGGGCTTTTATGCATTTTTTTCCCCCCTATAACAAGTGCCGTGAATAGTTACCACATGAACTGCATATCTACAAATTTTGAGCAGTGAAAAAAGTATGTGGATAGTATTCATTTTGCGGGTAATGGGTATTAATGATCAAAGAACATAAAATGTCATAAAGTTTTCCATGTGACATGTCCGAGATATAACATCACTTAAATTTTATCCATAAACATCGCATTCACTATACAAACTTATTGTATTTTTTCATCATGGGGTTGGGGACACGTCGAATCAAAATATTCTCTCAGGTAGGGCATCTACCATTGTTTACACGAATAATAATTAAGAATTAGGCATAATAAAATGGCCACCTATTGAAATTTCTTACTATATTTAAACCATCGATGTGACATATTTCCAATGTTGTAAGGGAATCTTTTAGGATAAAATTATGTCAAGTTGAATTGGGAAAAAAAATGATAAATACAAGTTCTTGGAATCATGAAATATAAATCCCCTCAATTTAGTATACGCAAACAAATATTAAACAAAGGGTTTTTAATTAAGTTAGAATTTGATTTTTGACCAGACTAAACTATAAAAAAAAATTGTCATGAATTATCATTATATTTGAGTGAAGATCAGATGAAAATATATATATTTGTACGTAAATTATTAAATATCAGGCAAAAATTAAAGGGATCTATATATATATGCATGCATGTCTATAACTTACAGTTTGTAAAACTAACCTGTATCTATACGCATGCATGTATATGTTATTTTAATAAACACTACTGTAAATTTGTAACAAAAATGAGCTTACAGTTTGGGACATGTCAACTTCCAAAGTGAGAGCCAACTCACTTTCATGTAACTTGTCTTGCATAAAAGAAGAAAATAGATCAAAAACAAGACAGTCAAAATAAGTAAATTAACTCAATTCCATCTCTCTTTCATCTTTTTTTGGGTTCAAGTTGTTATTATTTCCTTTTAACCCAAGAAATATGGCTCTGACCTCATCACATTAATGAGGAGTGGAAAGCACTTTCAAGGAAATCAGCTTTTTCTGAAGAACGTTTCTTTGGTATAAAAAGTGCTTTTGAATTAATTTACTCCCCAATAATACTGTACTGTGGATATCTATGCTGCACATACAGGAGCAGTCACGAGGGGAACTTGTTGCGCAGACAGATCTGAAAGAATATTTATTCTCTCTTTCTGTTTAATTCTCATACAACAACATAAAAAACAACGAAACTGATGCCTGGCAGCAGCATAATATTTCTGCACAAATGATAACAAAGATGATAAAATTACAAAAACACTTTTAATTAATTCATTCATTCATTCATTCATTTATTACTCATCTTTACATACAATACAACAACAACTCTTCGAAGTTGAAACATTTTCCTCCTAATTTATACATTAAATTAATGAAACCTCACATTGGAATTTAAGGCCTTCATTGAATTGGATAATTGAGGAAAGATGCGTAAATTATTTTTACTATGATTCAAACAGCTCAGGAGGGATAGACAAGGAAGGAGAAGATGAGTTGGGCGGAAACGGGGAAGAACGGAGATTAAATCCTATATCAGAAAGTTGAGATACAGAATTTATAACGGAACGAAAAATAAACGGAAAGAACACAACACGGGGTCTTACAAGGTCAAGAAAAGGTCTTACAAGGTCAAGAAGACACAAAAGAAAAAAAAAAACTTGAAAAGAAATCAAGAAAAGTTATTGAAAAAGCTCAGGTAGGATAGCACCAAATTAGGATGAACGGGAGGCAGCTATTGAAATGGATACCCTAGCTCCCAATTCAAAGCTGGCCATCACGAGTCCATCCCTGGCGGCAGCTGCTGCTGCTTTCTTGTTTTTGCTTCCATGCATGATTTTTACTGTACGCAAAACAGAAGTACATGTACATCAAACACAACATCAAGTAGTTATATATGTTTATTTACATGCCAAGCAAGAACATAAAAGTTTTTTGCAACTATATAATAATAAAAATAAATAAGAAACAGAATACAAGTGTGACGTTAGTGCTAAGAATGAAAAATTTGGCATACCTGGTAAAATTTTGGGTCTTTTTTTCATTTTTGAGATTTTTTTTTTTGTGAAAAGAGTTAGAGAGAGAGAGAGAGAGAGAGAGAAGGAAGAAGGAGAATAATTAGAAGAAGAAAGTGAGCGAAGGATGGAAGGGAAAAGTGGGGAGGAAGCAAAGATTTATAAGGGGGGGGGAAAATTGAGTGTGGGCGGCCACAGGCACTGGGCTGTGCACTGATGGACGCTGTCAGTGACAGGTCGAAGGCCCAGAAAGAATGTGTACGTCATTGGCAGAGATGGGCCTGCCCAGTGAAGCTGACCGCGGCTGCCCGCCTTACCGTTCTCTTCTTCTCTGTCACTAATAGCTCGGGTTTTTAACATCGGAGTCCCTGTTTTTTTTAATATATATTTTCGGAATAAGAGCATGTAGTTTGTAAATTTGTATAGAATAGACTATCACTAAAATAGAATTTCGATTTTCGCAATTAATTTATTCGAGTAAATAAGTTGATGAGACAAGGTATTTTAGTTATTCAAGATAAGGGACTTGATTGGATGGTTTAAAAAAATAATAATAATGAGGGACTTGATTGAGTATTCTTCTTATTTAATTATAAGGAATGAGTTATTTATAAATATTTATTTGTAAGTGTGAGATTTATAGCACAAACTTTTTTAAGTTATACATATTTAGTAAACTCTTTCTTCTTCTTCTTCTTCTTCTTTTTTTAAATAAAGTTTCAATAGAGATAGAAAACTTTTATATATATATAAATTTGAAAATAAATTAATAAAAAAGAGAAGAGTTATAAAATTCTCATGTACAAGAGGTTAAGTTATGAAACGATACTTAGAATAGCCCTACACATCATCAAATAACTTTTTCCTCATAGCCATTGGTGGATAATCCCATTAAGTATACATGGAACAAGAGAAGCCCAAGTTAGCCAAGCAATTTGCTACAAAATCTCCTTCTCGAAAAATATGAGAGCTGCTGAAAACTATATTTTTAATCAAGGTACAACAATTAATCCATCTATTATGGATGCGCTATGGAGGAGCAAATTTAGGATTTTGAAGATAAGACAGTGCAGCAGTAGGGTTGCTCTCTAACCAAACATATTGCCCTCTATTAGCTGCTTCTTCAATAGTCACAATAATATGAAATATTTAAGCATAAAATGAAGAATGAAGACCTAAAGGCATTGCAAAGCAACCTTTAAAGGCTCCATTAAGTCCCTTGAAAACAGCATCACAAGCTGCCTCTCCGAGATTTCTTTTACCAAGGTCATTTGTATTAATTTTAACCCAAGGAATTAGAAGAGAATGCTAGAAAACTAAAACTACATTCGGAGCACATCACAACGGCTTCTTTATGCCCAATATATCATAAATTGGAACCTAGGTAGCTACATGTCCTAGACAATAAGAGTTTAATAAAATAATGTGAGAAGAAATGATGGCCTTTAGTTGAGACAAGGAAAGTACATGATTTTCAAAACGTAATAAGTTTTGAGCTTTCCACATATAATGAAGCAAGTTGAAGTAAGTCATGCACTAAAGGGAGGCCGTGTGATGAGAGCATCTATCATTAAGAATTAACTTTCGTAAACTCACAAGATCTCCATTCGTGGGAAATATGACTCTGAATAAAGAAGTGAGCCACTCCCAAAGCTGTTGAGAGAACATGAATAGAGATAGAAAACTTGACTTGTTAAGAACCAGCTCTTATTTTTTTATTATTGTTTAAACTCAAGTTACTATAAGCGTAAAATACGTTCACAACCAACTGAGTTACACCAATAAAGTATACTTAATTGATGTATGTATGTTTTTATGAATTTAAATTGATTGTAGACTTATGATTTTGTTAGTAAATTGTATTATTGTAATATAATATCGCTTAAGAAGATTTTTTGATAATAGTGGATTAATTTAGTTTATATTAATAAATTAGATCTGTTTATGTAATAATATTTGACTATATGGACATAAATATTATTATCCGAAGGTGAAAGAGTGGCATTTAAAGAAACCATACAATTCTTCATCGGCCCGAAAATTTTTACTGTAGGTTACAGTTTCGGGAATGTCCGTACAATTGGATGATTAAGATGATATCCCGTCTTGTTCCACACGCGGCAGGTTTTGGTCCGTTCGTCTTCTGATGTGCTCGTGTGGTTCCAATACCCCCACGAAACTGAAAACACCCCTTGTAGGAACCCCAATTTCAGCATTTTTCTCATTTTTACTATATCTAGGATCCATTTTGTCACCCCCCCCCCAAAAAAAAATATCCTCATTAAATAATTATATTATATATATTCATTTATTTATCCAAATAAAAAAGTATGAAGTCAAATAGTACACAACAATTTAACTAATTTGAATTGGTTTATTTTTAATGAAACAAATAACATACCTAAATACTTCTCTCGATTATTAATTTATTGATAATTTTGTCAATTTAAGGTCGGCTATATGTTGATTAAATTACAATACAAGATTAGACTAGCGAAAGCTGGTTACAGTTATCTAGGCAGCAATAATTTTATTGTACAAGAATTTCTTCCATAACAGTTCATGCAAAGTAAACATTTGTAAGGAAATTGGAGAATAATTACAAAGCCAACTAAATTGAATGAGAATCAATTTGGAGTTTTTGTTTATTGCCATTTTGCATTCATACAAAGCAAGTGTAGATACCGGCACAATAAGCTAAATGCAAAATCCAATGTAGGACAGTGGGAGTTGGGACAACGAAATGGGGAAATGGGAATCTAGGTAATTGCACTGAACCTTAAAACTGAGAGTACGGGCACTTTAAAATTTTATAAAAATTGTGCTTTTAATTAATTAACTAAGAACTAAATAAAACAATTTTGTCGAGATTTGTGGGAAAATGGAACCTCAAGGGCGTGCTTGTGACTAGTGAGGCTGACGAGGCCTTTAATTTAACATCACAGTCTCCAAAGATGGATTTGGTCAAAATAATATAATTACGAGCAAATCTCACTACCCAATTCCTTGGCCTGCGTTTTGTTTGTAGTATTTTAACCACATGAGTATCATGAGTTTTAAATTCCACATGCTTTGACTCCTCTTAGGAGCCAGCAAAGATTCATAGATGTCGTGTACTGCCTATAAATTTTCCAAGTTAAAAGCTAATTAATTATGCACGAGTGCTTGCAGCGTTCACTATATAACTATAACCCATTAATCGTCTAACACAACGCCCCTTATACTTTGTTAAAAACTTTAAACTCTTTATTACACTCCTAAATTATTCGTTACTCACCCTATAAATTTTTGTATATTATACATATTGTGACGAAACGTCCAAAGTTGAATAATATAATAATTTTAAATATCGTAAATTTATTAAAATAAATAAATAAAAAATATTATTTTATAATAAAATTCTACTAATTTAAATGAGAAAAGTAAAACAAATGGTGTCCAAATCTGAAATATAAAAAAAATCTTAAAAGAAACAAAATTTTTTTTAAGACTAAAAAAATCACAAAAAAAGAAGCGAAATTTCCAGTTTGATCATCGAATAAAAGGATAATTTTTAAAAACCTCTCATGAGGTTTGGACTTGTTGCAAGTAGATGGCGAGAATCTGTTTATTTGTAAAAAATCTCCTACCATCAGTTAACTTTAACATTGACCGTTAGTTGACTGTGCAAAGACAATATTACCCTCAACAACAATTTGTAGACGGAAATAACTAAAAAAAAAATTAAAATTGTTGGCGCGAAAAGCACAAACCCTATTTTTTGACAATTTTATCCTTGTCAATTCCAAAAATTTACAATATCATAGGTAAAGATTATAACTATTTTATTTTCAAGTTTTTAATCTTATCTTTTTTGTAGAAACTTTAAGAAAATATCAATAATTTAAAGAGAATTTTTTAAAATTTAAATTTTATCTTTCTTGTAGGAACTTTAAGAAAATATCAATAATTTAAAGAGGGTAAAATAACCAATAATTTTAATTTTTTTTTAGTTATTTCTGTCTACAAATTATTGTTAAGGGTAATATTTTCTTTGCACAGTCAACTAACGGTCAATGTTAAAATTAACTGACGGTAGGGAGTTTTTTACAAATAAATTAATTCTCGCCATCTACTTATAACAAGTCCAAACCTCAAGGGAGGTTTTTAAAAATTACCCACGAATAAAATGGTATAAGTTTTAAAACGGTATATTATATTAAAAAAAAAAGACACTTAAAACCTAAGTTATGACGCACGAAAGACACCCTACTCGTTCCATGCAACCAACCGACATCATAATGATTATAAGTAGAAGTCAAAATGAGAAACTCGAGAGCATAATTGAAAAACTTAGGAACTTCAATGGAAATGTAGGTGCTTCTAAAAAACAATGGCATTGCTATAGTCATTCTCCAGTAATGCATTAAATAATGACTAAAATTCTGTAGCAA
Source organism: Citrus x clementina (assembly GCF_000493195.1). Classification (NCBI taxonomy): domain Eukaryota; kingdom Viridiplantae; phylum Streptophyta; class Magnoliopsida; order Sapindales; family Rutaceae; genus Citrus; species Citrus x clementina. The sequence continues at coordinate 561,906 of NW_006261964.1, forward strand.
AACAAATGGCATTGAAGTTGAAGCTGGTTGTGCGATTATTGGCCAAGTCTTTGACATTTTGCGAACACCAGTATTTGCATGATCCTGTCCATAATTCTTCTGGATCAATCATACACAGACTGCAGCTGCTAGCCAGCTAGCTCATTAATTGACTTCCCCCAACCCATTATTTCCTGTCCACTTCACCCACGAGGCGGCTCTTAGTGTACATGTGCAGCATAGCATGCCCATGCTTAAAGCTTTGTCTTTTCTTAAACATGCCCGTCCTCGTAACTAGCCTACTAGTTTGAATTAAGAACATCTCTAAAAAAAAACTCCAATAATTTCACTCTTAAAATAATTATTTATTTACTTACTTATATGATAAATAAAAAAATATATTATTATCTAAAAGTCTTTTCAAATAGAAATAAATTAATATTATTTTAATTAAATAAATATTTTTTAAAAAATAAGGATAATTAAAGTACTTTTCTCTCTCTATTCAATAAAAAATAATAAAATATAAATTGAAGAGGGAAAAAGTAACTCTATAAAATTGAAGATAAAAAATTATTTTTTTTAAAAAAATATTAATTATAGTGTCTTTTAAAATCTTAACTGTTTGTGTGACTCTTTAAATAAGTAATAAAATTTTATTTAAAGAGTTTTTTTAAAGATGTTCAAAGTTAATTATTGTCTGTTAAAGTTTAAATATGATTGTTGGGGATACTTACTGACGAGTTCAAGTTTCGTTCAGTAAACACTATCTATTTTATTTATTTAGAATAAAAAGGTTTCAAGAGAATTAAGCAAGTTTATGTAATTAAGTTACCGTTTTGACTTAAAGCGTAATTTGATAAAGGCCCCAACAATAAAAATATTACAGTCTCTGCGATTTTTTTTTTCCTAAAAGAGTTAATTAGAATAGGCATGTAGACATGTAGCTCGTACTTAAGTAGACACGTCACTTTAATAGAATTTTATGAACTTGTCATGTGACCAATATCACTTTTAGAAATTTAGTTCACGTACCAACGGGCCTTTGGTCTAGTGAGAGAGTCCTTGCACTTAGAATAATGAGTGTAAGAGTTCGAGCCTCCATAAAAGTATTTATGAGGCTTATTTACAATCCTTCCTCAATTATCAAATAATTAAATGGAGACAGTTTATTCCTCACAAAAGGTGAGTAGAGTGGACAGCCCTCGAATATTTGAGAGGATTTAAAGAATTTGGACAGCGCTTCAAAAGAGTACATGCCACGATGAAGGTCTCAATTGTAAAATCTATTTGTAAATATTAATTGTAATACCTACAGTCTTGTATAACAATATTAAAAAAAAAAAAATTAGTTCACGTAATCCGAAGTGATCCAACCACAAGACGCTTTGGTCAAACTTGACCCAGTACAATGTTGATTGAAAACTTTATCTCGAAGGTCACAAAGATTCCAATAGTGGTTCAACCTTGGTCAATAAAATGATTCGTATCACTTTGCAAAAGAATTAATAGAGATTTTATTTGTCCCCTCGAGTAGGTGTAACTTTTTTTTTTTTTCGTTTTAATTAACAAAATTTCCCTCATCCTATATGGGATTTCTATACGTTGGACAACGTTGCTCAAAATAATTAATAGCAAGAACAATTGTACATCAATATGCATGGGCATGGGCCAGGGGCCAATTGTTTGGCCTCTGCTAAAATGGGCAATCTGATCTGACAAATGAGCCTTCAAAATCCGTAACAAGGACCAAATTTGGCTACAGACATGCACTACTTGGGAAACATGTGTCCCTCTGAGAAGTTGCGTAATTCGCATTGCTTGTTTGAAATTTTCAACCCCGAATTTAAAATTTCAATTTTGTGACCAAATCAGGGAAGCAAATAGCAAAAAAGCTACTCTGCGTGTAGAGATAAAAGAAGAAATGTTGAATTTTTTTTTTCTTTCTTTTTTTTAATTTCATCATGTACATGTCAGATGCCGCCAAATTGGAGCCATTTTTGCTTTTTGGTGTTTTTGAAAATAGCAAAGACAGGCCCATTTGGGCCAAGAAACATACAAATTACAAAACCTGCAAAGATTCTTGCAAGTGTGTGAATAATTGTAATTCAGGTTTCATGGTCCAAACTACAGGTCTCCAGCATCCATGAAATATGATGACACCCCCAGCTGGATTTGTGACCCTTTTAAAATTTTTGAATTTATAAGTGGGCCGTCATAATTTTTTTTTTGATAATTTCAACTATAATTTTAAAGCGAAATACACTTTTTTTTTTATTTATTGCGAAAACCTATTTAAGATTGCTAAATGGTAACTAAAGTATACTATCTTTTAATCTTAGATTTTCGTTTTAAAAAGTATAGATATCTGCACTTAATAACTTGTAAGATTATTACAAACTTTCATCCATATAACAAATGAACGATAGTGGATACAATGCCTGAAAAGCCTATGCATGCACATCATAAATATAGAAGAGTAAATATTGAAAAAGAAATCAAATGGTGAAATGAAATAATGGAGAAGAGAAAGTACGTTATCTCCGAGATTGTGATACTTACAAATGCTTAGTCTTCACTATTCGCACCAACAGGTTTAGGGTGTCAATATTGTTATACATCACAGCATATATGCATATTGTAAAACTGAATCTCCTAGTAATGATATATGAATTCATCACCTAATTTTGCCGCCGAATGAGAGCATGTGAATTGTATAACATCTACATTGTTTAATTTGTAAAGCAAACGAATTAGTGGTAATAAGTTCTTTATATAATTTTATTTTCAAATGGGCAAATAAACACTCAAGTGATATTGATGTTGAATATTTTTGAAAAATGATACTTAAGACTGCCGGCCGATGCCGGTAACTCTGTATGAAGTATAGGCGTCTTGATCGGATAGTTCACAATCAAATCTTGTAGGCCTCTTTCACGTGATTCTATGATTGGTGTAGTGGTCTCTGTGTGTGTTTTTTTTTGTTTTTATTATTTTGGGGGGCAGACATTACTATACGTATAAAGAACAGTAAAAGTTCTTTTTTCATAGAAATGGATATGGGGATCAAGCCACCACCATGAAATCTAAATCAATCTATGTTAAGTGTGAGTGTATGTCTATAAGGTATTAATTATTACTAAGTAAGTTTTTCTTTTCCCCCCTTTATGAAGCAGTGTTATGCACATGGTGTGATCCTTTAATTTGCTTGTCCTAAGCTAGTTATCTTGCAGAAAAGCCTAATGCAAAGAGAAGGTGAGAGAACTGCTGCACAGCTATGGTTTCGATTGAAGGTGAAGCGGAGCGCGAGCCCTTTCTTTTCCCCCATTAATTTTCTGTCTCGTTTCTGAATGGACTGATAAGTAATTATTTACTTATTCTGGTTTATAATGTGTCTGTAATGACACTGTCCAAATTATTCCATAGTGACAGCCCTTTCTACTTTCTTTAATTTGCTTTCTTCTTCTAAAGACCGACCTGCTAGGCCGCAATGGAGATTTAATTTGATGTACGTAAAGCTTAAGCTTCTTCTGGAGTTTTACAAGCTGTAACTTTGAATTATAGATGATACTCAAAAGTTTAATCATTATCACTAGTCCCTTTATTTTACCCCTACTGTATTACTATATTGTTACAGCAAACTGCATGTAGTTAATCATCGGCTTCAGTATCATATACTTTGACTTGAGCCGCCCCTCAATACTTGCAGGCTTATTTGTGGTCATCGTGCTCCAACATAAACATATCAACAATGTCAAGAACTTTTTCTCTATTTATATTCCGCCATTCACGTCTACAATTGAACGAAGCAAATTCAAAGCTTTAAAGTCTACTCACATCGTAAATATTAAACAATAATGTTAGAGATCCTAACGTTTGAATTCCAACCTAAATTCTAATACTATATGTTACTTATTTATTGGACGAATGATTTCATAACTTAAAAAATTACTTAACTATCATCTAATGTCACATCAAATAAACAAAACCACTGTAAAAAATGAAAAAAAAATAAATGCAATCGAGAATAATTTTTCAATAAAATAAATAACAACTCATGAGAAGGAGTGAGATTTTAAAAATTTCTTTTTCCTTATCTTAATGTCTATTTATCATGTTAAAAATGCTTAATTTCAGTTTATCCCTCTAATTAATAAATTAACAATCTTCAAAATCCTCTCAAAATTATTTAAAAATTTACTGCTAACAAAAATCGACAAAATTGTCAAAGTATTTGAGCTGAAGCGGTGCCTTTTCACCCTCCAAAATCTAACGGCCATAAATATGCGGAAAGCTCGCAACAGCACTGCCATTAGATTGGATGGACCACCATTCCAAATAATTCTAGGACCACACGATCATTTCCCTTTCAAACAGCATCTTTCACGCGCTAAAGCAAGGGTCCGTTTGGCACGATGCACTCTAGCCATTCATTCAAATATTCAATCATTCCCCATGGCAATTGGCAAAGATCCGTTAAAGCAACAAACACGTGTTGCTCACGCGAGACAAAGACATTCTTGCTATGTTTCGCCTACCACGTGGAGATCCAGTAGGCTCGCCCCGTCACTGTACTCAGCTTTCATTGTCTCAGTATGGAACTCAATCTAGTTCAAAACACCGTGATGTATTTTTCTTCTTCTTTGAATGAAATCGAAAATTGAGATAGATGACAATAGTAACACTGCTTGTATCGGCGACGCAGCTCGCCGGAATCTTAGTGACGGTGACTGTGGCGGCGAACGCCTTCTCTTTTTCGCGTTATCGGAAAAAGAACCTCCTGCCGTTGCGGTCTCCAATTGACGAGTCTGCTGATATTCTGGCCTCCTTCAATGTCGACGGTTAGTGAATGAACTTCTTTTTAGCATTTTTGGTATTATCTTCGGACCTTTATATTGCAAAACGATGTCGTAATAGCTTGATTAATTTTAGATTAAGCATTATAGGCTTAAACTTCCTCAGGCACCAATCAATGAATTTCCATAAGTGATGCTAAACGATGTCGTAATAGCTTGATTAATTTTAGATTAAGCATTATAGGCTTAAACTTCCTCAGGCACCAATCAATGAATTTCCATAAGTGATGCTAAACGATGTCGTAATAGCTTGATTAATTTTAGGTTAAGCATTATAGGCTTAAACTTCCTTAGGCACCAATCAATGAGTTTCCATATGTGATGCTAAGTGATGCCGTAATAGCTTGATTAATTTTAGATTATAGACTTAAACTTCCTTAGGCATCAATCAATTAATTTCCATGTGTGATGTATCAGTAATTATTGGCTTTATTATTGCTTAAAACGAGAGATCCTTTCAAACTGTTTGTAAAGTGATTACTTGTCTTAACATCTCATGGACTTATATTAGGGCCTAGTGTGGAATTTGCATCCAAACTTTACATGTATAACATTTTCTCATAGTTGGAATGCAACTATCATCGATGATGTCATAATAAAGTTGATAATCACTAATACATGATATTTGTTGACTAGTGCTGCATGGGTTGAGACTTGGAAACAATTAATTATCACTTTACAATGCTGTCTACAGTGCTCAACCCGACTCTCTATTGAAAAAACTTAAGCTGTCCCCGCATTTTCATTCTTATCCCACAACTTATTAAGTATTATGTAATAATCAAAACACTTATCTTAATGTGTCAACAACAGAAAACTTGGGGTATAATGGAAAGTTTGAGGTTTTCAACAGGCAGTGGTAGGGTGCTCAGAATGTTGCATGTCTTCTTGTTTTGAAAGTGGCTAAGTATTTTCAGTTTCTGTTAATCAAAATTTTGTTTTTCTTGTCTTTTGTGACGCAGCGGAAGGGGAAGATGAGTTTTTCTTCGGATTGGCTACGGCACCAGCACATGTTGAGGACAGACTTAATGATGCTTGGCTTCAGTTTGCAGAAGACGAGCCAAGAAAGAAGTCATATAAGGAGGTTTTGGAACCTGCAGATGCATTAATGGGTGCAGCTGCTGGTGATGTTGGGTCTCAGCAAGCTCCATTACCGAGTAATGAAGTTAATAAGACGAAGAAGAAAAGGAAGCCTGTTAAGTTAAGCATAGAAGCTATGATTAGGGGATTTCAAAAGTACATAGAAGTAGATGAAGGAGAAGAAGTATCGGGAGAAAATGAAGTACCAACAGAAAATGAAGAAGTCCATCACAAAGTAACTGCATGGCACAATGTTCCTCACCCGTAAGCTTAATTACATAATCTGATGTCTTGAATCTTTGAAGACTGTTTTTATTAGGAAATGTATCTAGCATAGGTCTAGCCCAGTATCATTTCTTTTTCAATCATTGCATTTTCAAAACTCACTCTTTTTTCCTCAATTCAATAACTTGATATGTTGCAGGGAAGAAAGGCTACGATTTTGGTCTGATCCTGATATAGAACTGAAGCTGGCAAAAGACACTGGTGTCAGTGTCTTTCGGCTGGGAATTGATTGGTCAAGGATCATGCCTGCGGAGCCAGTCAATGGTCTTAAAGAAACTGTAAGTCTTATTTATTTTTCATATAGCTAATGCATTTGATTGAATCTTTGAACCCTGGTTGGAGACCTAAAACAGTTCTGACGTTTAACTTACCATTAGAAAATCCACCCAAATTTCATACTCTTGACATTTTTTGAGCTGTATCTTTGCTTAGCTATGTTGCATGACTTTCTTTCTAGGTTAATTTTGCAGCACTGGAGCGATATAAGTGGATCATCAATAGGGTTCGCTCCTATGGAATGAAAGTGATGCTGACCCTGTTCCATCACTCATTGCCAGCATGGGCTGGTGAGTATGGCGGTTGGAAGCTGGAAAAAACTATTGACTATTTCATGGATTTTACCAGGTTAGTTTTGCTTTAACTGTCGACTATTTCATGGATTTTTCCAGCTGTTCAAGTTACCATCAATTTTCTGAAATGATGAAGGTTGTATCAGTGGCTGCTCTGTGTTTTTATCCACCTTTCAGGAACAAAATGATAGTAACACAAATTTATAGTTATTCGTAAATCAAAATTAAGTGAAATGTACCCTTAAGGAAAATGATTTCTAGTAATTGATTTGGCAATGGCAATCAATTCCGATGTATGCACGTGGTTTCTTGCTTTAGGGAATGACTAGTATTTTTCTTATCAGCCTTGCAAGTCTTACATGTTCTGCTTTTCTGCAGGCTTGTTGTCGACAGTGTATCAGATATCGTAGATTATTGGGTAACATTTAATGAGCCGCATGTCTTTTGTATGCTCACTTACTGTGCGGGGACTTGGCCTGGTGGTAATCCTGATATGCTGGAAGTTGCCACTTCTGCCTTACCTACTGGTGTTTTCAATCAAGCCATGCATTGGATGGCCATTGCACACTCAAAGGCCTATGATTATATTCATGCAAAAAGGTTTTTCTTCCCCTTATAAGCTTCAGAAAAGAATCCTGCACTGAATTTTTCTTGATAGATGGCAAGTTGGAACACTGAGTAGTTAGCACAAACACACAAATTTATTTTATGATTCTTGTGTTTCCTGTATAAGCTATACATTTTGTGGACAAATGACTTATCCATCTCAAATCAACATAACTGAAAATTCCTTTAATTCAAAGTAACTGAGGCTGTTTACTGAAATATTTTCGTCATCACATTTGTCTCTGTGTATATTCTTTTCTAAATTCTGAGCATTGTATCTCTTCTCACAACTTACATTTTTCTTACATCTCCATAATTGCTTGATAAGCGAGTTACTTTAATGCATCCACTAAGTTTCTATTGCTTTTCCATCATATCAATTTTACCATTACTTTTTCTTTTACTTTCAGCAGCACATCAACAAAGTCGAAGGTTGGGGTAGCACACCATGTATCATTTATGCGACCATATGGTCTCTTTGATGTTGCTGCGGTTACATTGGCTAATACCCTTACCACCTTTCCATATGTGGATAGTATCTCTGACAGGCTGGATTTTATGGGCATTAACTACTACGGACAGGTGCTTTTTTAGCCTCTTTATTCAGTAAGATTGTAAACAACCCGGTCTTACCAATCAATATTTCTCTGTGCAGGAAGTGGTCTCTGGTCCTGGCTTGAAGCTAGTAGAGACTGATGAGTACAGTGAATCTGGACGTGGCGTATATCCTGATGGTCTGTTCCGTGTGCTGCACCAGTTCCATGAAAGATACAAGCATTTGAACTTACCCTTCATCATAACAGAAAATGGGGTTTCTGATGAGACAGATCTGATTCGTCGACCATATCTTATAGAACATTTGCTTGCTGTTTATGCTGCCATGATTACAGTTTTGTCTCTTAGCTTTTCACTCATTGAAATTTGGTTAATTGATTATATAATCGTCATATGTTAGACCTTATCATTGTTGATTTACAGGGTGTCCCTGTGATTGGTTATCTTTTTTGGACTATTTCTGACAATTGGGAATGGGCTGATGGGTATGGTCCCAAGTTTGGACTCGTTGCAGTGGACCGGGCAAACAATCTTGCCCGCATTCCTCGTCCTTCGTACCATCTATTTACCAAGGTAACAGTTCATTTTTGTTTTGCATTGACTATCTTGGTCCTTCTGGAAACTCTTGTGGTGTTTATCAATGGTTTAGATCAAATCTTGATTTCAGGTAGTCACTACTGGTAAAGTCACACGTGAAGACCGAGCACGTGCATGGAGTGAACTTCAATTAGCTGCTAAACAAAAAAAGACACGACCATTCTATCGGGCAGTTAATAAACATGGATTGATGTATGCAGGTAAATGAACTCATTTCATCTTCTTGGAATTTACTCTTGTTATTCATTATCAATCACTTGCATCCAAGACTCTTGCTTGTTTAATTGTACTCCTGTATTCTTAATCTTTGCTTTGTTAACAGGCCAACTAGATTTCAGATTTTCCCCTGACTAAGAAGTACTAGTAGTATGAAGAGCTTGGAAAAACATTATAAATTTGTGTAGGCCAAACTAGTCATGTGGAGCATAAGTATCATACATGTATCTGAATCATATTCCTTGTCAATGGTGGTAGTTGTAATTCATTTTTTTAATTATTTTTATTGAGATCCCTCTAAGTAAGGTATGCAATAACATTCATTTCCTTCTTTTGACAGGAGGCCTTGATGAACCAACTCAACGGCCTTATATCCAACGAGATTGGCGGTTTGGACACTATCAGATGGAAGGTCTGCAGGACCCACTAAGCCGCTTATCAAGATGCATTCTGAGACCATTCTCTATTATAAAGAAAAGAGAACCTCAGAAGGATGATGCTGAATTGGTTGTCCAACCTCTTCAATTCAGTATCTAAGTGCCTATCTCTGCTGGCGATCTTTATGATTTCCTTCTCTAAAGCTACCGAGGTATGCCAACTTCCGTAGCACCTTCTTTTGTGTTAGTCTTCCAAACCTACGAGATTTACGACGTGCTGTTTTCCTTGTTTCTTATTTTTGTTAATCTGTGTTATTAGAGAAAAAAACATGCTTATTTTGTGCATAATGCTCTCTTTTTTTTTTTCTTTTTTTTTTGGGAATTGATAGGACATGATTCAATTGCTTAAAGGTATCTGTTGCAACAGATAAATGATGTTCATAAGGATGTTGGCGCCTGGCGGTCATATATTATTGAAACAGATTGGTTATTTTTCTTAGAAATGATGCAAATGAAATGTTGTATAAATAATTAATTTGGAAAACAAATTACGTATGTAAGAAATCATCTTAATATATAACAATTCCCTCTGTAGATTTCCTTTATTTCTGCATCAATTTAGGATGAATTTAATTTATGCTTTTAATGCTGAGAAGCAGATACAGACGGGTGAACCGTGCAAAATGCCATCTCCAAGATAAAAAGGACAAATCATAAGCTGACACTTAATGTCACGCGACCGATGTGCCTTCTAGTCCTGGCAACCTGTGAATTTTTTTCTTTCAAAAAATATTTTGAAAGAGCAACTTGGGATTGTAAATTTTGTGATGGCATTTTCTATTTGCTTTCTTTTACAAATTTATATTCTAACCCCTATTAGTTATTATATGAGGAGTAAAATAACTGCTACATTCAAGATTGTTTTCGTCCCATGTCATATAAGTGATTTACAAGCAGAAAAAACTTCACTATTTTCATATTCGCACTTTCAAGTGATACTACCAATTGTGTTGTGCCACGGCATATTATTAAAGAAGTGATGATTGTGTATAATAGAAGAAGATGTATACATATTCAATTTCGAGTTTTTGATTGGTACGATATCAAACAGTGAAAGAGAAAGTTAGTTGTTGTACAACTCCCCAGTACATACATAAAGTCCCTCTCATGCATTAGTGAGAAGGAATACAATAAACTCTATTTGACCACTCAAGTCAACGAAGGAAAAATTGAGTGTTTGCTATTAGTAATCATCTTAAATTACGTCCATTGCTTAGCTTTCCAGATGGATTGGCTTTGTCTGGTTGACATTAGCTTCATGACAAACATCATTTTCTTAAACACCACGTCCCTTTACTTGCGTAAAAGATTAGAATCTCGATTCTCAAAGAGAATACTTAAGAAGATTTCGCAAGCATATTCCTAAAATAAACCACTAGTGTTTCTAAGCCTATGCTTCTCTTCAATTCATTATCACACCCTTGAAGAAAACCAATCCAATAATTATCCTCTTGAAAAAAGCTACACGTCGATTACTTCTCCCACTAATCTTACTCTAAGCTCAGTCAAAACCAACTCGTAAACATAATTTATTAAAAAAGACAAACAAGAGCTAATAACAGAATCAGTCGCCGAGATCTTAATGAGATAAGTACCTAGTTGGTTAGATTACTTGTCATAGGTTTAGGTTGGGTTTGGAGATTAACTTTAATTAACTCATCTTTGATCAGAGTGCGACCAAGACAACAATAGTACTGCACCGGATCTTTCATCTGAACTCTGTAATTAGTTTAGTAAATAGAATACAAAAATAGGGGGTTTGAATCCGTACACACTAGTCTTGGAGAGCCTGTAAGTGTTTCTGCATGCACGCACATACAGAATGCTGGGTGTGTGATAAATAAAAAGCAAAAACAGAAATGTAAAAGAAAACACAACTTAATTTAGATATTAGCTACAAACTAAATCATCGATGTTATAATTATTTATTCAATTAGCTATACAATTGTCTGAATAATGTTGTTCAAGTTGTTTACACTTGAACGCAAATTGCTCTTCTTTCCTTCGTCTTCTTCAACTTGAACGCAAATTGTTATTCCGATCACCACGATCATCCTGGAACAGCGAAATCGGAAAGCTCTTAGACAAGCCAGCAGGAGTCTTGAAAGTAATACTTCCATTAGGGGAACTATCGTTGACATAGATTTCACACAATGAAATCCAAATCAAGAACTCTTTGGCTTTCACCCCAGTGGGATTCTTGATCTTGTTCCTCTCAAAATAAGCTGTAACTTCGGTATCAAACCAAACGACGACGTTCTCGAACTTGTGCTTTTTCTTTTGCTTATGCTTCAACCACACAAACCCTAGTTCCTTCACATGACCACATTCCTCTATGTCCCCAAGTGTTAGCAATCCAACGGGTAACCCTATGCCTGCTAACAGAAGCATAAATTTTCTTCTGCAAACTTCATCTCCATGATACACTTCAGCTCTTGCTTTCATCTTTTCGGTTACCAGAGTCATATTGTTGTTGCTGCTGCTCATGAGTTTACTGGGGAGGAGGTTTTGTGGTAACATGATGGCGGGAGGTTGTTTTTAGTTTAGTTTTTGAGGGGCTAAGCCAATTCCAATACGGAATATGAGATGGTATATAATCGTTCGATGCTTGTGTGTTTTGTAGTTTTTTATTTTGTGTTCTCTTTGGTTTCCATCATTGTATATCGCTATCAAATGTGATTATCTTGACGCCTTGTTGCATTAGAAGTTTTATTTCATTCTTAAGAGTTCATGGAATAATAGTATTAATAATTTAATCATGCCTTTAATTCTGAATTAGGAATATCCATTTTCGCCTTCTTTTGGACAAGTGTTGCTAGATTAATTTATCTCAATATAGGCAGGAGACGTAAGATTTTGCAGTAGCTCATTCAGGCTTTGAATTCCACGACGCACCATAATTAAACTTATTTTGAGGTTGATCTGCTAAGACACTTAACTTATGATGTAATGTTAGCATGTGATATTTTAAGAAAACTTTAGAAATGCAGAAAAAATATATTTATTTATATGTGTTCCAAAAAGGTTTTAAAGCTAATTTAACTTGTCACGCACTGATAAATACTTTAATAAACTGTAGAAATGTTTTTTTTTCTTTTTTTAAATGAAAGATGGAAAGATAGATTGGAGAAATATAATGAAAAGTTTGAAGGGAACCTAGTTTTGTACCATACAACCCTTATGGCCATGACTCATAATTTATTAGAGAGTTCGTCTATCTTATAACAACTGTTTAATCATCACCATTTTTTTTTTTTTGGGTTATTCTCAACAAAAATAAATATCCCTAATAGTTCACGGTTAAAAGTGGATGTCAAATAGCTTTACAGTTAAAGTTCCCTCTTATACTCCTAGTTGCTCTGGTCATCCGCCTAAGCTTTGGAGTGGCACTTGGGCTTTTGACCTTCCTGCCAAGATCAAACACTTTGCTTGGAGAGCAGCCTAAAACTTGCTACCAAATTCAGACAACTTAGAAGAAGAGAATCCTGTCAATCTCCAATTTACCAATTGTGTAGAGAACGGGTGGAGACTGCTTACCATGCTCTTTTGAGGTGCAAGGTAGCTAGAAAGCTATGGAGACAGGCCCCTTTCGTAACTGCCATCAATATGGATATGTTAAGGGTTCTCCAAGATGTCTCCAAGAATCTTAGCAAAGCTGAAACTGAATTTATGATGGCCTGCTGTTGGGTTGTGTGGAAAGCCAGGAGCAAATTCATCTTTGAAGGCAAGAAGATGAATCCTCTTACTTTCCTTGTAAAGGTAGAATCTGTAGTGGATGCTTAACAGAGAGTGGGATAACCAGGGATACACATGCGGACAATATGCTTAGCAAGAAAAAAGCACAATGGACTCCCCCTTCGATCCAAATGTTGAAGCTTAACGTTGATGCTGCAATTGATAGTGGCAAGCAAATGGCTGGACTGGGTGCAATTATCAGGGATTCAAATGGCAATAGTGTGGCTGCTGCTGTCAAAACGTCCCATTTCTGGAGGGATGTATTTCATGCAGAAGCTGAAGCTACGGACTGGGGCCTGCAGATGGCAGAGCAGGCAAACTTGAATTCATTAATTGTGCAGTCTGACCGTCAGGAAGTGGTAAGTTGGTTCTTTGCCTTACTCTGCACATAAATAGCAGTAAAACAATCCCATTTTTCTTTTTCTTTTTTTGAAAAGAAGATAAAACAACGTTATGTTGTTCTTTCTGTCAAACTTCTATCACCGTGCGACGTTCAGTGCTCTATTTTCTATCACAGTTCTGTAGTACAGAATAAAAAGACTTCCTTTCTTATTCTCTTTTCGGCTAATTTTGTGCTTCAACGCTGCTTTAGACAAATGTTTGGATCATTTTGAAAAAAAATAAAAAATAATAATAATAATTATGTACTTGTCTATTTTTGGACAGACATCAAACCTCTTTAGCCCATTGGATCAATCTCATATTCCATGAGGCCCATTACCCAATTAGTCGTGGGCCAACATAATCTATCTTGTCCAAAACCGAATCACCACCGTTGACTTCGTCCACCGAACTCGAGTTTTCTCGCCTTCGCTTTCTTGCAGAATCAAATCTGATCACAATCAAACAAATCCCTGAGCATTCTTTAACTAAACCCCTCAAATACTCATATTCACTTGACCGAATTCATCTTAATTTCTTCGACAAAATTTGATCTTTTTCAATTTTTTTTTTTTAAATTGCCGAAATGACCATTTGCATCAAATGAACTTTCATTAAAAAAGAGAAAAAAATCCTCCAAATTTCCATCTGGTAAGCAAATTTCAGTTCCTTTTTTAATTTTCTCAACTGGGTTTGTGATTTTTTTAAAAAAAATTTGTCTTTGTTTAAAGATGGGATTTTTTCCTGATGAAGTGATACAACAAATTCTTGCAAGATTGCCTGTTAAGTCTCTATTTAGGACCAAAACAGTGTGCAAACTTTGGAACAAATTGACTTCAGATAAGTATTTCATTCGGCTATACAATGAAGTGTCTTCTAAGAATCCAATGTTATTGGTGCAGATTTCGGACTTAATAGAATCGAAAGGTGTTATTTGTGTTGATAATTGGAGGGGAGTTACTGAAATTTCCTTAGATTTTTTACATGATAGAGTTAAGGTTAGAGCTTCATGTAATGGCTTGTTGTGTTGCTCTAGTATTCCTGAAATGGGTGTTTATTATGTTTGTAATCCCATGACTAGAGAATGGAAGTTGCTTCCTAAGAGTAGAGAAAGGCCTGTAACTAGATTCTATCCTGATGGTGAGGCCACTTTAGTTGGTCTGGCTTGTGATTTAGCCAAAAATAAGTATAATGTTGTGTTAGCTGGCTATCACCGCGCATTTGGGCACAGACCCGATGGTACTTTCAAATGTTTGGTATTTGATTCGGAGTCAAATAGATGGAGGAAGTTTGTGTCTGTTCAAGATTATTATCAGTTCTCTATCATGAACAGAAATCAAGTTGTGTTTGTTAATGGGGCTCTTCATTGGTTGACAGATAGTTGTTCTTTTATACTTGCGTTAGATCTGGAGGGTGATGTTTGGAGGAAGATTTCATTGCGGGAAAAAGTTGGATCTGAAAGTAGGTCTTATTTGTTGGAATGTGATGGGTGTTTGTCGGTTATTGAAATCTCGGATGTGTGGATGGAAACTTGGGTGTTGAAAGATTACTATAGAGATGAATGGCATTTGGTGGACAAAGTGAGTCTTAGATGTATTAAGGGTATGGTGCCAAGCATTTTTCCTATAAGTCAGACTCGAGAATATGTGTTCCTGGCCACTCATAAGCAGGTGCTGGTTTATCATCGGAATGGTAGACTCTGGAAGGAAATGTACTCTGTGAAGTACGGCTCTACTCTCCCATTGTGGTTCTCTGCTCATGCATTCCGGAGCACAATATTATCTTGTAATTAAGGTTTGTCGACATAAAAGAGAACTGCACATAAATTTCTTACTTGTGGTATTATTTATTTGGTAATTTTCTCTTGTGATTTTACATGTTCTGAAAATAAGATGAAATGAAATGAAATTATACTTGTACATATGAAGCTTACTATTTTAATGCTATAGTGACTAATTTTTTCTTCTATGGAATATTTGTTGATAAAGTTTGATATCACATTGCAATTTTAGTGTTGTGTAGTAGGGTCTACATCACTTTGTGCCAATAAGTTGAGGTTGTGGCAACAAAAAATTCATCACTTTTTAAGATGGATATATATTAAAGATCTTTTCAAATCTATGCAACTTACTGCAACCTGATACTTATGGTCTGAGAAAAACTTCAGTTCGTGTAAGAAGTATCCCTTTTCCAGAAAGTAGAACTTTCCAGTAATTGTTGTATTTAAGCTAATATCTAGCACATGTCATGTATAATAATATCACAGCTTATTGTTCTGGTTAGAAGCAGTCAGGTGGCGAACCTTTCATGTGGTTCCAAGTAAACAATATTTCACGTTTTGATTGCCAGAACGTAGTTTTGTTGCATATTGCATACAAATTGGTTTGTTGATGATTTCTTCGATAAAGGTATTCAGTATACTGCTGTCAAGTGATACCTCTGCAGTCTCCAGTTCTCATAATTTTGAAGCCAAATTATGGGTGATATGTTTGCTATCTCAAATGGCTTTCTCTGTTGATCAAAATCTTTATATCTCAAATAGCTTTACCTGTTGATCAAATGTCTTTATTGCACCGATACACATTTAAACTAAACTACAGCATGTTTGAAAGTTCTAAACTATTGTGAAAGCGTAGAAGCTAATTTTTCACTTTGTTGTCGATGCTTATTAATCATGCACTTGTATAAATAGTGTATCCATTCAAAGATTCAACAGCCGTGGATTAAAATGGAACAATAGCTCAATCCGAAGCATGCCCCAAGTTAGGGACTAGTTGAAGTTACTTTTGTAATATGATTAACCTACTCCTCCATGTACTATCCATTATGGTATATACTTTAAAATAAGAATGACTACAATCTAGCGACATTTGGTAAGGCGCCCCTCCCTTCACTTTTCATGAAGAACTTCAATGCTGCGTTTACTCGTGGAGCTGATATGAATTGATGAATATGAACGGGGAATGAGAATGTTTACTTGAATGGAAATGAAAACGGAGTAAAAGTAAAAAAAAAAAAACAAAATTTACCCTATTTAAATATAATAATAATAATTATTATCGTTATTATAACAACAAACAACCACAAGTCTTGGATTTAATAAAAGTTATGAAATAATAATTTCATAATTATTATTATTATCTGTTGAACTTTTATTTAATAATGAACTTTATACGTATGCTAAAACCTTTACGTACGGGCTCCAGTCCTGCCCCAGGTGAAACTCACTTCCGAGATTGATTTTCTTTTGTTTTTGTGCTCAAGTGGACCATCTTCACAATAACAAAGTAAAAGTTTGGCTTCGTTCTTTGAATTGGACTGGGTCTGGAAGCCCAATTTTTAAGTTCTCAGACAAACTATATGTTTAGTTTGAGCTTATTAATAGGGAGGGGTTCACTCAATGCAGTTGGCATTTCACTAAATGTGGCTCATGCATTTATAGTAGCATAAAATCTTATGCATTGCATGAACTTTATGTGTCACCACTCTCGGTGGCGGATCCAGCATTTAAATTAAGGGAGACTTAGTTTTTTTTTTTTTTATACTTTATTTAGGATTTTTTTAATATTTATTTGAATACATTTAAAAGAAAAATTAATGATGCAGAAGGGATTGAAGTCTTTCCTGGACCTTAGTTAAGTTTACTCATAACCACTCTAAACTCTAACCATACTTATAAGTTACTAATTTAAGTTAAGATGTGTAACTTTATAATCTTTGATATATATTATTTTTTAGAATATTTATTTAGATACGATTTAAATTGATTTTTTTTATAATACAATACAATTTTTGGAATGGATATTTGCATGAAACGAACGCATGTCAACTTTTAGCATTGATTCAAAAAGTCGTTAAATGGTTGGATTTAATTTATTTTGAAAAATTGAAATGAACCCATAAGGGCTTGCACTAAACCGAGCGGCCGAGCCCGAGCCATGTTCTATTTACGCAGATGCTAATGAAATCAATTTTAAAAAATTTTGACCTCTTAAAATTATAACAACATGCCAATCTGCTTTGTACACGTATTCGGGAGCGTATGTGATTAGCAATCGGCAGCACAAGGCATTCCAACGCATGGTTAGAGATAGTGGAATCCAAATGGCCAAACAGGTCCTAACAAGAAGAAAACAATACAGCTTCGATTAGAGCTTCGTATGTGTGTGTCTGTTTTTCTGCCTTCGCCGGTCCCTATTTTAGACAATTTTTTTTTTTTTTTTCAAAAAGTTAAATTTCACGACTTTTTTGACTCCATCAGTCCATCTTCCTCTTTCAACATCTCCAGTGAATAAATTATTAAGAAGGAAAAAAAAACCAAAAAATTAGTCTGGAAACAGCAACAAAATCACTTTTTTTTTTTTGTTTTTGTTTTTTAAATCCTCCGTTTGGGGGTTTGTAAGTTATTTCTCTTATTGCTCATCTCCGTATCTCAAAGTGGCAACAGTTAAATTTGCTTAAGGTATGTCCTGTACAATAATTATTTAAATTTGTTATTATTTTATCATCTGTGCAAAAATTATAACTTTTTTTTTTCATTTGTCAAAAGTTAATTCCTATCACATTAGTATAAGAATGCAGCGAAGTCGATTACTCTGGTTATTATCAAATTTTTTAGGTTTAGTTCCCTATTGGATTCGCTTGACTTTGTCACTTTGGTTAGTTTATGTGTTGCAATTGTTTAATTGTATCTTAAGGTTTTTATAGTCAAATCCTAGTGTTGGAGTTTCGTTTTATGCTAAATATTTGATGGGAAAGTAAATTTTAGCCTCAGTTTTTGAGTCTTGAGCACCTGCTTGCGTGGGTTGTATTTATTTATTTATTTATTTTTGCTGGCTTGAGTTACTGAGGTTGAGTTTGGATATTATAGCATCAGCTTACATACATATGCTCTATAGTAACAAAAGTTGGGTGTGCTTACCTTGCTAAGAACTTTAGCTTGTGTTGAGGTTGACCCGAGTTTGTGGTGCGTGTCTTGATTTAAGAATGGAAGTGGATCTTTTTGTCTGTGATTTTTTCGGGCTTAAATGAGCATTGAACTGAATACTATATGGCAGACATACAATTTTTTGACATCTTGTTACATTGTGCTGTTCCAGGAATAGTTGAACAGTTCATTTTAATGTTTGTGGTCCAAAAGAGATTGTTTTCAGAGTGGGGCATTCTGATCCATTTGATAAAACAGTTGGAGAATAATAATTCTAGAAATGCTTCTTAGTTTTCTGCAAAAACTGCTGCCATTTTGCTTTTGTGAATTTTGGTCTTGTGTCGGTGCTTCTTCCACAGTTAGGTTAATTGCTTTTTCTTTTATCTTTTTATGTGGTTTCAATTTTTCCTGGCTTGTTGGTGCATTCTTTCATCAAGTGAAATTCCACTGGGAGCCTTGGCACGAGGCATGCACTGGTTATGCAAATTTGCTTGTTGCATTATCTTGCGTTAAGCATCTCCATAAAATAGACATGCTGACTATTCGATTTCTGTTAACAGGTTGAATGCTTTTTGAGAAGAAAAGACCCATTTATCCTGTGCAATCCATCTTGCATGGCATGGCTCCAATGATGGATTAGAGTGGATAAGTTTCTTGTTAACTTTAAAGGATTAGTGATATTTATCATTCTATGGCTCGGAAGGGTAATCAACAGAAAAATGGTGTGGATCGCCATACATCAAGTCACAGAAAAAAGGGCTCAAACTCAGGGTCTGCTGTCCCTGGTATGACAGGACAAGGAAGAGATGGCAAGGTAAAGGTTTTTCCTGGAGATGAACTTCCAAATGGTAGCCATTCACGAATTCCTTCAGCGGACAGTTCAAGTAATGATCATCATGCAGGAGATGAGAGTATAAGGAAGAACAATGCTGAGGCATCTCCGAGGAGAGAGAAGCAAGGAACAGACACAAAGCAGGATCTTGGGCAATCGGTTTCTTCGGAGACTTCGGAGACCATTGCAGGGGATTCAACCGATAATATTTCTTCAAGGGAAACCTGTGGTGTAAGAATAGAAAATGCTCGCCGTGGTCGTAAACACCGAAAAACTGGTCTGGGCTGGTCACTAAACAGAGTGCATCTTAAAAATATGATGGAGAAGGTAAAGCTTTCTGTTAATGTAGTGGTTAGAAGCTTAAGGGTATATGTAGTGCCCACCTTGAAGGCTGCAATCGAGTTGCTTGAGAGGCAGAGTCCAATGCTAATGACCAACATATATAATGCTCATGATTATGTTTCAAGGAAGGTTCAGCAAGTTTATCCTGTTGCTTTGAACCATCTAGGACATTTTGCAAAAATAATGCTCCTTCTATCAATGCTATGGTTGGACTGTACCATTAGGGGCATTGATTCCTTTATGCGGATGGGCACAACATCATTTTTTTCAGTCATATGGTGCAGCATTCTCTCAGTAATTGCTATGGTTGGGATGTTCAAGTTTCTTATGGTCTTGGTAAGCCCTGATTATGCCTCATGTTGCCACTCAATAGAGGGTTTCTAATGATTAAATTCTTGGTAATTTAGTAGAAGTCATTTCTCATTAACTTACTTTCTCTTTTCTGTTTCTTAAATTTCACCTTATATAGTTAAGAAACAATACAATCATTTTGCAGCCTTTGGCTGCATTTTCTGTCTTTATGTGATTATGACTTGCAAGCATCCTACGTTTTTGTTGCAGTAAACAAGAAAATCTTTTATGTCTCATGGAAATTGAATGTGGTCTATGTGCTTTATATGTAGTTTCTGGGTCTAGTTGGGTATAAAAAGTGGTACCATTACAAGGATAGAGTCAAACTCTGTATGATGGTAAATGATCTATGTGATTGTGTGACAGAGACGTGGTTCATAGGGTGTGTTGGTAATTCGCTATTTTCCTGCTAGAATTGAATTCCCTGGAGCTTTGATATTGTGATTTTTTCTTTTTTCAAAGCTGTTAATATACTTGCATTCTTGTGCACAACCAAAATTTTTGTTATCTCAGGTTGTTGCTGCTTTGGTGGCTTTCTTTATCGGGTTTGCTCTTGCACTTGTTGTTGTTGCCTTATCTGGAACCATTCTCCTATGGCTTTATGGAAGTTTCTGGGCAACATTTTTTGTTATCTTCCTTGGAGGTGACGATTTTACCTTTTTTTGCATGAGGATCTTCTTGTGCTTTTGAATTTGTTTTCAGAACTAATGTGCGCTAATATTTCAGGTTTGGCTTTCAAGTTCACCCATGAGCGCCTTGCACTTTTTATTACTACTATGTACTCCATATATTGTGCTTGGACTTATGTTGGATGGCTCGGTTTGCTGTTGGTACTGAATTTATCTTTTGTCTCAAGTGATGCTCTCATATTCTTCTTAAAGAGTAAAGTAAATCAGCACAAAACTGATAGTTCCCCTGAGCAAACCTCTGGAATGCAAGCTGGACCAAGCTTTTCCAATGGTGAGCCTGTGCATCCTGCATTCTCTGATAATGTTCCTGGGTTATCAGCAGATCGTAGTCCTGGAGTGCCTTCAACCAGTGGGGATGACTCTGAGATGACATCTGAAGATGAAGTTGTTCGGTTATTGAATTGTACTGATCACTATTCTGCTTTGGGCTTGTCGCGGTTTGAGAACGTTGATGTGTCTATACTCAAGAGGGAATATAGAAAAAAGGTATGCTGTCTTAATCATTTTTGTTGTTTTGCCTACTTTGAGCATGATTCTTCTTAATCTCTCCTCTGCTTTATATCTGCAATATATGTCATTTTCTTAGAAGTTCTTAGGTCTTATTGATTTACAAATGTTTTGTTCATTACTAGTTATGTGTCATTTCTTTGCTAATTTACAAAATTCTTTTAATCCAAAATGGGAAAGAAGGAATAAGATTTTCACTTTTCCTAATAGATCCTTTCAAATTTTGTAGGCTATGCTGGTCCATCCTGATAAGAATATGGGTAATGAAAAGGCTGTTGAAGCTTTTAAAAAACTTCAGAATGCGTATGAGGTAATGTCTTTGGTTTCTACTGGGTTGTCATATGGAGGAATCTTTATTTTATGTTTTCATGATTTTTCTCTGATTTTGTGTTCAACTTTATTTCTCTAGGTTCTTTTTGATTCCTTTAAGCGAAAAGCATACGACGATGAGTTGAGGAGAGAAGAGCTGCTAGACTATTTCCGTAGATTCCAAAGTGCTTCTCAGAAGGTTTGGATATATGTATATGTGTGTGTGTGTGTGTGTGTGTGTGTGTAGATGCTGTTCTTTCCTAGTATTTTTTATCTTGTTGTTGACCTTGGACTTCGTTCAGCATTCTCTTCATGTTCTCCTAAGCCACTTACATGTTCGAGGAAGAATTGCCTACTAATTTGTACTCAATAGTCTGTCTAATTTTGTTGCCAAAAATATAGAGTGAAGTGGGACATTATATTTTGAACATAAAAATAATTGTGAATGTCCTCCATTGCTTGCCATTTGTGAGTGTTAAATTCTGTTTGCTTTTGCTTGTTCAAGGTAATTTTTATCAACTCTAGAATGCATCTAAGAGTTCTGGAATATTGTCTCCCAAAAAGGCAGTGGAGCAAAAGTATCATGGAGAATGTAGTTATCGGTTTTCTGATTGAAGTCTTTTAACTTTCTGCTATGTGCTTGGCACTTATTGAAATGAAAATCAAATCCTTTGGTCTTACTTGTGTTCTTATTTATTTGATTGCCCAGAATGGTAGGCATGGTTTCTTTGGCTCGGGATATGCACGGTCAGAGGCTGATTGCGACGATCCTTTTGGAGAATCAAGGCGAATTGCCTGCAAAAAGTGCAATAACTTTCATGTCTGGATAGAGACCAAGAAATCAAAGGCCAGTGCAAGATGGTGCCAGGTTTTCATTTTTGCTTTCTGCACTTATATGTGGTTTTAAGATATCAGGCATTAATGAATGTTGGTGCCGAGCATACTGGCATAGTGCAAGATATGATCCTGTAAAGGAGAGATTTTTGTACCTGGTGCTTATGATTTTCCCTCCAAATTTCCCTTTTGAAGGAATGCAATGATTATCATCAAGCAAAAGATGGAGATGGATGGGTTGAACAATCTTCCGAACCTCTCTTTTTCGGAATATTTCAGAAGGTAAGTACCTAATATAAACAAGGATACCTTGTAAAATAACTCAAAATTGGTGCCATGATTTTTACAAAAAATAGCATAATATTGAGATCTGATATTTGCCTTTTCTTTGATGTTCAGGTAGATGTTCCTTGTGCGTATGTTTGTGCCAATAGCAGAATTTACAATGCTACTGATTGGTATATTTGTCAGGTAAATCTGTTTCTTTTTAGCATCCTGAATCAATGTTTATCTCAAGTTGCCTGACATGAATCACGGATATACTCACAGATCACCGGACACCATACACTCGACTTTATCAGATTTTGACTACATCTAGGGCAGAGGGGTTAGTTTTTGGTGATTGCGGATTACATATTAAGGATTTGAGAGTGAACTAACCACTTGTATCGGGGTTGATGTAGATTGGATAGTTTCACTGTTGGAAGTTTTCACTAAATGCCTACATGTCCATTTCAAAACCTTCATTCATTTATGTGCGCAATGCATTATTGCTTCCCTTCGATTTTCTTTTCAGGGAATGAGATGTCCAGCCAATACTCACAAGCCAAGTTTTCATGTGAACACTAGTGTTACCTCCAAGCACAATACCAGCAAGGGAACAAGTTCAGGACAACGAGGAGGTCGGATGCCACCACCTAATTTGGAAGAAACAATGACTGAGGATGAATTCCTCGAGTGGTTACAGAACGCTGTGCAAGCCGGATTGTTTGACAATTTCAGTGGCAGCACCTCCACTGACAGCCCAACTGCCAAAGCTGGAAGCAGCTCAAAAAGCAGTGGCACAGCTGCTAATGGCGGCAGCAGCAACAACAAGAGAAAGAAAAAGGGGAAGAAGCAATGGTGATTCTTCTCATCTATTATGGTCCTCATGCTAGTAAAAGTCTACAAAACAGGGCTCTGAATCTGTTATAGGTCTTTTACTCTTTTATTAATTAAAATGCTGAGAAAAGCTTTAGCCTAGATTATAAAAATTTGTTTACATTTTCATCTTTCTTTTTAAATTCTCCGTTTTGACTTTGAAAATCAGATATGGAGCATTTCGCTTGAAAGATGGTCAGAAATTTGCTTGAAGGGTTCACTTGCACAAAGGCAGGATGCTGGATAAGAGTACATTTGCAGAAAAAAAGCATTTAATTTATAAAATGTACGTCAATTTGTCTGTTTAAATTTGTAAAATGAAATCAGAAACTTAAAAGTATAATCAAACATGTTACATTAAGAATTTGGAGACTTAGCATTATTCTTGCAAATAAAACAATTGGACTAATTGTGCAAACCTCAAGAGCACACTATCAGTTGACGAAATTCACTTTCAATTTCGTCCAAATCTCAACACCATTCCAAATTAATTTTAGTTTCAATTTCTTCTAGTGACACAAAACAATTCTATTAAACAATATATTGAAATTATTCACAGCAAAAAAAAAAAAAAAGAACTATACCAAAAATAGGCTGACTTGGTGGTGGGTGTTCGGTGTGCAGTGGCTTATGTTGATTATGTTTCGGGACTTCCAATGGTCACGACGGGTGGATCAAAGAATTTGGGAGTGTAGCTCCTAATTACAATTTGACAATATGAGAAATTAATCATAATTAATTTTAAAAAAAAATCCAAAAAGAAACTAAAAAAGACAGAAATTGAAGAAGGAGAGTTGTTGCAAAATTATGCAAAGAAGGAAGACTAGTATTAGACTATTAGTGAATAAGAAAGTTGAATGAGTGATCTAGAGTAATACATTAGGCAAATCTCACATCGACAAAGCACGTGATATCTATTAAGTTTATAAAAGTTGATCTACACACTAATTTACAAAACACGTTTTGAGGTATATGGATGCCTTAGAAACAAAACCATACGAGTCTTATTAAGGCTCATAGTAGACAATATCTTGTTAGGTCTGAGTTTGAGTCATGGCATGTGGTATCAAAACGACTCAGTGTGTCCTCTTGAACGATGGTGGGGTAAATCATAGTGAGGATACTAAGGCAACTGAATCCTCAGGGGGGGTACAGATACTGAGTTTATAAGGGTGATCCTCAGGAGGGGTAGAGATACTGAGTTTATAAGGGATAATCTGCAGTCTAACTAGCAATATGCATTTTAGGGGGGTTGAAGTGGACAATATCTTAACAGGTTTAGGTTAAACCATGACATCCAGAATTAAATTGCTTAGCAAATTCAAGCAACACCCTCACATCTCGGAATGGTAACTTCATGCTTTGGAACTAAATTGCTTAGAAAATTCTTCTAATCCCTAAATTTGGGTGAATGATTGATTCACGAGAAAATCAATTACAATTACTTTTTTAAAAAAGATAATAACTTTTTTATTTTTAACTAGTTAAATTTTACTTTAAAAAAAAATTAACCAGCTTGTAGTAACTGGTTAAATATAATTTAATTAAATATTTTTTGTTATATTATAATTATTATGAACGTTTGATCTAATTTCACAACATACAACAACTAAGAAAATTACGGTATCATAAAATTTTTGGGCATTGAGTTAGTCTAAACCTTAAACTGCCAAAGTATCAAATTCGGATTAATAAATCATTGCACGTTTAGCGGTTGAGCTTAGTTTTACTTAATTGAAGTGTTGTAAATCAAGTGTTACATAAACACGCACATCTTTATTTTTTTTAAAGAATACCATTGATTGGCCTTTCTTGGGCGTGAAATGAGTAACGAGCCCCCCTTATGTAGCTTTAAATAGAGGAAAAAGTTTAAAGCTACACAAACAAATACAGATTGAATTCATAAACAATGCTCTCTTCTCCACGTACTACTACGATCTTTTTGACAATTACATTTACATGCGAATGTGATTTTACGTTCTTTTGCTTATTTTCTTGTAATCGAATGACTGTGATACGAGATTTGGTTGGTTTTCTTGGTTAATTTTATATGTTTGTTGAAATTTTTTTATGCTTCTTGAGCCTTTCAAGATTAAACATTGTTTATGACTAATAAAATGCTCTTTTAATCGTTTTTTTTTTTGTTTTTTTAATGGGAAAATGGCGGCTAATTGGGATGCTGTAACTGTTACGCTGAACGGCATAGAAAAATCGATATGTTAGTAAGTTCGACGGTTTACAACTTGTAAACAATGTGATGGGACGAAGAGACGCCATCAGGGAGCTACTAATTCAGGCGGCGGACGAAGAGCAGGAACAAACTCAAAATGCGGATATGGTGTTTCTGGTGAGTGCAGTAGAATTAACAAATTGGAACTTACCCCAAGACGTCATTGAAGGATCTATTCGGGCGACTAGGGCCCTTATTAGTTGTCCATTGCGGATGACGAAGGTGAATCGCAAGGCATTTGAACTTAAAAGTCGTAATGCAGGTCAAAGATGATGTGCTTGCAATCATAAATGGGATTACGCTACAGACACGAGTGGATGACGCCCTGACTGCTCTATTAATAGTTATGGAGAATCAGCAAGAGATCGATTGAGAGGGTGACCGTATCTTTCTGGTAACTTGAAGTAAAAGCCACCTAGGCACTATTACTTGCCATTGAAAACTTTTTTTTTTTTAAATTGTTCTCAGGGGTACCAGTACCGAACCCAATTCAATTAATTGGGCGATGATCATTACGGAAGAGGGCATGAAATTTTAAGCCCAAAAAAGTTCAGTATTTGTTTGTAAAATGACTTTCATCTTGGAATCATTTGAATGGGAAACCTGTTTTGAAATATTTTCCCATTATTGAGTTTACGGTTTGTTGAAATATTTTGACAATTCACTTTATAAATTTTTTGATCAAGTAGCCGATTAAAGGTATCCCATGAAAAGAACCATGGGCTAAGCTATTTATAGTGGAGGTGGTGTGGCTGATTCATGTGCCTCTTCTGCAATGGAATTGAAGCTAATTGGTCCATGTAGTCGTGACATATTTAGGATGCTGCATTACTTGTAAGAATTATGGGCATATTTGGAAATTGATTATGGTCTGTCACACACACACACACAACACATATATATATATATATAAACATAATTTTCTGGTTATTAGCATCTTAAATTCAGCATAGCAATGTAAATGTTGGGCTATGCTCTGATGTGAATAGGTCTTACATCCATTAGGAATTGATTTTATATATTTATGGGAATATTTTTTTTTCCAATATACTAGGAAAATAGGAAATTGACAGTTTACTTGTTTTATTTTACTTTATCTATTATTATTATTTTTATACATACAGATGATAAATGCATAGAGGGGGGAAAAAAAAAACCTTTTGGTGTCTCTCATTCCGGCTGTGAAAAATTTATAGGGGGGGCAACAATTCTGGTTGATGATTCTGGGAAACAATTTGATGTTGGGTTGATTTTGATACTTTTGAGATGGTCGATGGCTTATTGCAAACATATAAATTTTTGGTTACAAAAGAAGCATTTGCGGCCAAAACTATTATATTTGCAGGAATATTTTCGCTCGTAAAGGTGTGATTTTTTTTGTTGAGATACCGTAAAAAATTTAACCTTCTCCACTCAACAGTCGCTGCATCATCGACCATCACACACAGCCACCAGCCATATTTCTTTTAACCTAGTCATGTGGTTAGAGATTATCATTAAATATAGAATATAGACAACAAAAATTATTTTACACGTACAGAAGCATTCTCATGACGGCACAGACTTGCGGTTTGAAAATTTTTAGGGTTCAAACAAGGCCTATTATGAATCTGTACGTCAAACCAGGCCAAGAAAATTGAAAACAATATCGAAAACGATCAGTCATCAGCTAGGCATGATAATATATAAATATATCTTCGTAAATAGCACGAGCAAAGCAAAAATAAGAAATTCCAAAGACCCAACGGCAGCACAAGCTAGGTTAACACATTCCAAGGAAAATAAAAATAAGCTGATTCAGGACTTCAGGCCTATTCCGCGGGGAATGATACCCCCTTGGTCACTATTCCACAATGAATGATACCACCACATAGGCGCAGTTAACCAAATAGGTGGCCAGTTACCCCGTTCGGCATAGCCATGAAAATTCTCCGGATTCTCGTTACCCAATCTGAAAATACCCCAATCTTCAATCTCAGACCCTTTATGATGCTGAAACTCTTTAAATATCCCACTCATTACTCCATGGAAGCTCATATTCATTAGTGAAATATAGGCAATTGCCTCTGCCCACACCCAGGTCCTTTACAGAAAAAAATCTTGAAGAATTCTACCAAGAAATAAAACCTGATCATCCCCCAAGCTATGTAACAGCACCCATTTACTCCTGCACAAATCCAGCTTATATATCTCGAAGTCTTTGATATCACGCTTTCTGTTCAGAAATCTACAAACAAGCAGAATTTCACCATTTAATTTCACCAAGTACCGCAGCACAAGCACACTCTCTTCTTGTGCATTCTCATTGATTCTTACTTTGTAAGTCTGAGCTTTGACCGAAGCAGAAGCAGTAGAAGAACTTCGACTCTTCTTCTTAACTATTGAGCAAGCAGTTTTAATATCAACAACATGGATGTCATAGGCCTTGGTCAAAAGATAGAAACAACTATTGACCGAGATCACATCCAAAAAGGGATTATCATCATCTTCTCCTTCTATTTCACATTCACACCAATTTTGGATCTGTCTGGTCCACAAGGCAAACTTAGCTGATTCCAAATCTAGGAGGATATACACACAGCTTTCCTCGTGAGGATTCCCGGACAATGCCAACTTATGATAGCAATTTTTTACAGCAGGGAGAAGATAATCAGCTCCTGAAAAAGGATTTAGCAAAGAGATTCGGATTTCCCTTAGAGGGATATTCTGCCGGATCGTCCAAAATTGTCCATAAACAGGCCTCACAATTATCAACCAATCATCAAAAGATCCCCATAAGCATCCTCCAAAAGCCTTAATGATATCGAGGAAACGTATCTTGTTTTCGAATATACTAGAGCATGTTCTGATTTTAGTTGAAGCTTGGCCTGACATACAAAGCCATGGAAGTCCCTGTGACGATGGCTTATAATGCAATGACTCTAATGAAAAATCTCTCCATGACTTGCAAACTTTACTGAAAGATAAAGAGTCAGCCACAGCTAGTTTCTCTGAAATTACTTGCAGGATACCTTCAGGAAGAGCTGACCAATCTGCATGCCGCCGCCGCCGTCTGTACGTAACTACCATGTGTTAGGCCACAAGTGCGTTTCACATATGCAAGGCGCAAGGGTAATTCCGGAAATACCAATCGTGGCTGACGTGTTATCAAGTAGTATAGAGAGAAGAGTTTGTTATGCATTTCTGTTAGTAATAAGTTGATGGTATTCGGTTTTGATAATTTGTTAGAGTTTTCTGTTATTCTATTTGGGCGTAGAAGTGAGGAGGTTATATGTAGAGGAGCTGGTTTTTGGGGAGGGAAGGGAGAGAATTATTTTGTAGTGAGCTTGCTCATTTTGGGAGAGATACCAAGCCTCTCGAATGCTTGGGTGTTTTGGTTTATTTCTACAGATAAATACCAGTTTTCCTACTTCTAACAACATATAAATATTAGCTCACGTTAAATGCACAACTAAAAGAGATACGAGAGATGCAGAGAGAGAGAACAAAAAATTGATTGTTAAATGCAGATATTGGCTCACGTGTTATATTAAATTTATTTTTTTAAATTAATTGTGGGCCCATGACTGAATTTACACATGTAGGAAACTGAAGAGAAAGAGGACAAGAAACGACAGCATATGCTGCTGTTTCTGTCTTCCTTTTATCTTCTCTTAGTCTAAATAGCCGAACTCTAGATTAATTAATCAGCCGCAATAAACTGATTAAACTCAACATTCTACCTGAAGTACGAAAAGAAATAAGAGCAAAAGGTCGGCACCAGTGCAAGTACTTCAATCTCACCTCAGGAATCCCTAATTTTGTCTCTTCGATCTCTAATTTAATGACGGAAATTCCCACTTTCCAAGTACTTTATTTATTTGTTAATTGCTGACAAGTCACTATTTTTAAAAAACGTTATACCTTTCAACATTTGGGCCTTGAATGTGGGCTTCGACGAAATCCTCGCAGTTTATTTTTGGGATGCAGATAGCAGTTTTTTTTGTTTTTTTTTTAATTGATACACTACTATATATGCATCCTTTTAAACTCTAATAAAACCCCTTTACTTTTATACTTACGATTTTAACCTTCCTTGAATTAATTTTTGACAATAAAGAGATTCGCAATTAAACTCACTTATCTTCTAAAACTGTCAAAGTATCAAATTTGGATTAATAAATCATTGCATGTTTAGCGGTTGATCTTAGTTTTACTTAAGTGAAGTGTAGTAAATCAAGTGTTAGACAACACGCTTTGAATAGAGGAAAAAGTTTCTCTAGTGTATTAGTGATCTCGGCTCGCTCATAACGGTGAAATGGTGAGCGACTTAGATCTAGGTTGTAGTGACTCTGAGACTTTGCTTAACCTGGAAAATGGAGAAAAGACATTAGAGGTGGAGCCGACAATTGATAGCGACCACACTTCAATACTCAAGTTAGTTTTGAGATCATTTTCAGTGTTAAGAGCTTGTAAGTTTTTAATAATGTAGTTAGAGATTGAAGAGACCCTCAACCCTTATAGTGTGTGTTTTTCTTATAAATGAGAACAATAGAACCTGAACGTTATTATATAGAGTGTCCTAAATTTTTAGCTGCCATTCCACGTGGCATATTTTTATTGGCGTTCTTTGTCACTGTGGCAAGGATATTTCTATACTTTTACTCATATGATTGTTTGGGTCTTTTAGATTATGCTTGGAGGAGTTGGATGTCATTTTTATGATTTATACACACGTACATGTGTTGGACACTGTTGAGTGATTCTACATGTCTTTACAGAAGTTACCCTTTAAATTGCAATCGTGTCAGTCAGGACAAATGATCTCAACTATTTTGATGAGCTACTTTTGATTTTTTTACTGGCGCGGCAGCCTACTTTCTCCTCATTTTTAGCCAGATATTTCTTAATTGATTCTCATTTCTAGCCAAGAAATCAATCACTCTTTGCAGCGATAATAGCTCCTCACATGCCGGAGATATATATATATATATATATTTGAGTGTTTTCCTATACTCCTTTTATTCTCTGATGTATCCGGAGTACGCTAAATTCCCCTTGGAGATTCCTCTATGCCTTTCCTCCTTCCAATGGGAATGTGATATTCTCTTATTTATTGTCCAAGTAGTATCCATATTCGTTCAACTATAAAATCAAAATGAATATTTAAAAGTTAAAACCAAATATAAGATATATTTTAGCTTCGCTATTAGTTCCATGTTACAAGCTAATTTAAAACAAAAATCCCCTTGTGTAATTATCTCTCCAATATCTTCAATCTCATTTAAGCAAAATTATTCCAAGTATTTAGTCAATCATATTCAGTGAAAAAAAAAATGTTTGGATTTCTTTTCAAAGCTAAACTAGGGCCTTGTTTGGTATTGTGTGATTGAGCAATTGTAATTTTTAGGTCACAACATTAAAATATATAGTAAATATTTATGTGGTTTGGAAATTAAATTGATCATAATTATAACTTTTTTTCAAAGTAGTTATAAAAGGCAAAACACTTCAATACTAAATAAGGTTTAAGCTGATTTAGAAAATTTCAAAAGTTATGATTATTTGATCTAAAATTCACATATTAAAATCATTCATGCTTGTTTGTTTATACTGTAGAACAATTCAATAATTCATGTATACAACAAGAGTAATGGCATGAATATGAATCATGTTTTAGGAAAACTTTGCTACCAATATAAGGGTGAAACATATGTTATGCACAAACCTCAAAACTCTGCTTTTTGCTATTATTCATGACCTCAATAATCCTACTAGTGTCTCATATCAGACCTGACCATGACCTTTTAGACTCTAATTTAATTAGGAGATGCTCAATTTATCAATTTATTTATTCAATTGTAAGTGATGAGTATTAAGATTTAGCAATGATTATGCTGGAGATATTCTACAGTAAAGTACGGATAATAACCATTAGACTACAGTAATAAGTATATGTTTAATATTTATTGATAAGTCACAGTAATTTTAAATACACTATTCTTAACTTATGTGGTGTTACTATTGGTCCTGATTAGAGATGACAATAGGCACAGCTCGCAGTAGATTTGTCAATATTAAACCTGCACCTGCATAAAACTTAAATTACTAAACTCATCTGCAACCTGAGTTTTAATTTTTTTAAGAAAACCAACTCACTACATAAAACTTAAATTACCCACATGGGTTTGGATATATTAGCAGGTACCATTATCATCTTTAGTCCTCGTGATTAAGTTACCCTACAGATTCAATTATGAACTATTTGACAGACAAAATTAGTCACTAATAATTTATTTTATCCATAAATTCACGATAGTCATTTCTGTCATCTTGTGCAGATGAAACTCCCCCTCGACAACTCCATAAAATAAATTAATTAAAAGTGACTGAAATAATACTCACTAATAATTCGTAATTATACTAACGACTCATAGCATTGAGTCGGAGATGATCAATTGACCTAAGTAAAAAAAAAAAAGAAAAAAAAGTGATATAATTGATTGATTCATTATAGAAACTACTTGTTTATTTAAAAATTATAAAAATATTAATAATTTAATTGTAATTCACACTATTACAATAATCACAACTTTTTCCTTTGCGCTTTTTAATTTATGCATCCCATTTCTCAGGTTTTGTGACTGAGATCGAGAAACTTACATATGCATTTGATTTGATTTGTAAGACAAAACTTAAATCAAAATTGTCAGTATGAAATCATCTTGAGACATGAGACCCACGTAAATTAAAATTCATCACCACTTATCGTTACACTTACATTTCCTATTAGAACGATATACCGTATTCAGCCTTTATGCCGAAACGATTTGTCGTAAAAATTCAATATTTCTATGCAAAACGACATATTGATTTGATTGAATTACCAAAACATCCTCGAACTTACTTGCATCCAAAATACCCAAAAAGCCCCTCTTTCTCCTCAGATGAAGACATCGTTTTCGTATGCACAACTTTCTCTTTTGGCTCTGTGAACGAAAAATGGAGTCACTTCTGCACAGCACCTCAGCAACTTATCTAGTGCCTAAATTCCCAAAATTGATAACTTATAACCAAAACTCATGCTTAGCATTTGCAAGAAATTCAGTGATAGTGGGAGCTAAAAGGAGCAACAAGAAGAAGAACAACAATGACAACAACAAAGAAGATTCTCATAGCTTCTTCTCAAAAGCTGATGAAGACAATCTCTTTTTCCCAGAAGCTGTTCTCCTTAAAGAGGTTTTAAGTTTATTTGTGGCCTTTGCTTTCCTAGTTTCAATTATTTTAATGGGTTTCATTGTCTATTGTTATATCTATGATTTTTTTAATAAAGTTTTGATTTTTATGGAATTTGTCAGTTCTTGTTTGTAAAATGAGTTCTGGGGTTGTGTATCTTGTTATGGGGAATTTATTTTTCATTGTGTGTTACAAGGTATATGATTTTGTGGATAAAAGTTTCGATTTTTATGTCAGTTACTAGCACTTTGTGGTTGATTTTGAGATGTGGATTGGGGTTAATTTTATTTGCAGAAGAAAGTTCAGGAAGATGGTAGAGCTCTTCCTGAATTTGCTGATGATGAAGAAGGTATGTTATTATTGTAGTATTGTTTTTTTAATTTTTGGAAGTGGAATATTTTGAATCTGTGCAGAGCTTGTTGTTTTTAATTATTATTATGTTTTGGCAATTTGCAGAGAAGCTATATGAATCTCTAAACATTGAGTTGGAAAGTGAATTGAATGTGGAACGAAGTAAGTGCCCTTTTCTTTCTTTGGTCTTCTCCGATTTTTGGGTTACTTATAAGTCACCAAAGAAGATTACCGGTTAAACATAAAAGAATATGTGTGCAGCATAGTCTTGAAAGTTTGTGAGAGTTTGCTTAACTTTAGAGAAATGGTTATGGTGGAACCCATGTGTTATCACCATTTCTCAGTAACTTTGATTAATGAGGTTCTTATTGTTGAATCTTTTTAATTCGTTGAGATGCTATTTTGTTTGTTTAACTTCATTTGGTCGAAGAAGTGTTGTCTCATCATTTTTTTCAGAGCACATGAGCTGGGAGAATGCTTTTTAATTACCTCCTGAATTTATTTAATTAAGCTTATTGTTTCATCTATTTACAGGGCGCCATTATGAAGTGGTTTATTTAATTCATGAGAAGTATGAAGAGGATGTTGGAAGTGTTAATGAGAAAGTTCAAGGTGATTTTCTGCCTCCTGTCTTTCTATTCTTTCCACATTTTTGCTTCAGCAAATTTTATGAAAGATCTTTGGTGAAAATTGGATTGCTGGTGGTTCTATATTGATCACTTTTTGGTTTTTTGCATCTTGCTTGCTGATCTTCTATTAAAATGAGGTCTGACTTGGATAGTAATATTTTGAGACTTGTTTTGCAGAAGAGCCAATATCTTCTTTTTCTCTGTTGAAATTTTCAGAGTTTGTTGACTTTTGGTAATCTGTTGTTAACCACATTCATAATGCTGCTGCTGGCTTGGACAAGTGCTAGCAGCTAAATAATGTTGTTACATGTTTCATCGACATTGCTTAAAATGAGGGCCGTCTTATTGTTATACTAATTCTTTTTTGAAATTTCTTGACATATCTGCCATAAGTTCCTCATAACTGTTAAATACGTGCTGCAGACTTTTTGAGGGAGAAGAAAGGCAGGTTGTGGAGACTGAATGATTGGGGTCTGCGTAGACTAGCATACAAGATACAGAAAGCCAAGAAAGCCCACTACATATTGATGAACTTTGAGTTGGAAGCCAAATGGATCAATGATTTCAAGACCATGTTAGACAAAGATGAAAAAGTCATTCGACATCTTGTGATAAAGAGAGACAAGGCAATCACGGAAGATTGCCCTCCTCCTCCCGAGTTTCACACTTTGCGTGCGGAAATGCATGGTTACGATGAAGAGGAGGATGATATAGATTATGATGATGAAGAATATGATGACGAATATGATGATGGTGAGGGTGATGAGATGGATGACAATGACGACGATGACTTTGAACATGGCTTCAGTGTAGTTAATGTAGATGATAACGAAGGAGAAGACAGCAATGACAGATCAGCCAATATAAGCACCATAGGAAGAAGCAACCTTAGAGCTGAGAAAGTAAGTAGGTAGTCAAAAGCTCAGCGCTGTCTTCTAATGTAGCTTTGTAAGTGTAGCGTTACTCTTTGTTTTTGGCTTGAGGGAGATACAAGGCAGGCCATGCTCAAGTTTGTATGACAATTACAGAAGAGGATATTATTTTGATATAGCCATTTAAATTATGCAGATAACCTCTCTCTCTCTCTCTCTTTAATTTTATTTTAAAACTTTTTATATTTTATTTAAGTTATGGGTTCGGTTATGTTGGAACAGCTCTGAGGTAGAGTACTCCATCATAATAACACGATTAAAGTTATAATAAGTTTTTTACTATTTATCACTTTATGTGTGTGGCTGTGATTCGTACTTCACCTTAGATAAGTTCCAACATAGTCATAACTTTTATTTAATGGTCTTTGTAATCAAGTGTCAATTTGATGGTCCTTAAAACCAGCAATGTGATTAGAAAGACAAAACGGCTAGCGAACACCAAGTAAATTCATAAATTAGGCGTATCAAGATTTAGAAGGCATTCTCTTTTGGTGAAAGGAGTAAATTTAGCATTCTGGTGAGGAAAACGAGTAACTGAAAAAATGATCTCAATGGCAAGGCAGAACAGAAACTTTGAATTTTGCTAAAATTCGGGCCTCTATGTGTTGCGTCTAAATTCATTTGATTTTTTTAATTCTTTTTTGGTAATTTTTTTAAATTATTCTTTGGTCACATCAATCTGGTGTAATACATTCCTTAAGGATAAAATTTTTAAACGATACGTATTATATAATTTTGGATAAAATTTTATATGCCATTACACATTCATCCGTAAATCTAAATAAATGGATACAAATCTTCGTATTTACATTGCTTTTCCAATAATTACATGATCTAACAGTAAACACGTCCGCATGCAAAGACAACTTCCATTAATGGACATGAACCAGAACCTGCCCAACAATTTCTCCCCTTGATTCAGTCGCCGTTGACGTTGAGATCATCTCATACCCACGTGGCATTTCCAAATTTGACCAATTCATCCTCTTCTGCCCACGTGGCACTTTCCCGGTCCTCTGCTTCACTCATTCACAACCTCCACAACTATATAAACACTACCTTGGTAAAGGCACAACACGTCACTTGTTAAAGTAAGCTAAATACAAAACCAAATGGCTGTTTTCACTCGTGTTTTTGCTTCATTGATTCTGCTACTGCTTCCAGGATTATATTCTTCCACATCAGTTCCCGGATCTGATGTTGATCTTCTAGAGTTTCCATTGAATTTAGAGTATTTGGAAGCTGAATTCTTTTTATTTGGTTCGTTGGGTTATGGCTTGGACAGAGTTGCACCAAATTTAACACTCGGAGGTCCAGCTCCTATTGGTGCCAAAAAGGCCAACCTTGATCCATTCACTAATGATGTTGTCTTGCAATTTGCTTGGCAAGAAGTTGGACACTTGAGGTTACTTTCATTTTGCTTTTATTATGCTTTATTTGTTCTTTAATTTGTCTGAAAATCTGATTTAAAATTGCATTTTCTTGACGTGCAGGGCTATTAAGAAGACAGTGAAGGGATTTCCAAGGCCATTGCTGGATTTGAGTGCAGGATCATTTGCAAAAGTGATTGATAAGGCATTCGGGAAGCCTTTGAATCCTCCTTTTGATCCTTACGCCAACAGCATCAATTACCTCATTGCATCTTACCTCGTTCCCTATGTTGGACTCACTGGCTATGTTGGTGCAAATCCGAAACTCCAAGGAGCCGTTTCCAAAAGGGTAAGTCCTCACTCACAATGTAAGGTGAAAACAAATCGATTTACATCATAAGTTCGCCTAATTTGGGCTTTTTATGGCTTGTGTTTATTAGCTTGTAGCTGGTCTTTTGGGTGTGGAATCAGGGCAAGATGCAGTAATCAGAGCTTTGCTTTACGAGAAGGCAAATGAGAAAGTGTATCCATATGGGATACCAGTTGCCGTATTCACAAACAAAATTTCACAGTTAAGGAATACTCTTGGACACGCAGGGATAAAAGATGAAGGCCTTGTCGTTCCAAAAGCCCTGGGAGCTGAAGGCAAGATCAGAGGCAATGTGCTTGCAGGAGATGAAAACTCAGTTGCATATGACAGAACTCCTGAAGAAATCCTGAGAATCGTATATGGATCTGGCGATGAACGTGTTCCCGGCGGATTTTATCCGAAGGGAGGTGATGGTCAAATTGCTCGATCTCATCTCCACAAAGCTTAACATAGTAGCCTGGAATTGTATCTACTGATTTAGTTGAGTTTGTCTGGTCTGAACTCCCATGGCCCAGACGAATAATTAGGGCGTTGTTACCTTTCTTGTGCCAATCAAATAAGGACAAGTAGTTTCTTGCATTCTGACTCTATGCAATTTCTTACATAAGCTTTCATCTAACAAACACTTGAAAGAAAATCTTAAACTTGTGGAAATGGTAAAGCAAAAAAGGACCGTCTTTTTTAATCCGTAGGAAGATCGAAAAGGAAAAGGCTGATTCATGCCTTGTTGATTATTGTACCAAGGCTCTAAAACCACATTGATTGCCGAAGCTTAGGAATCAGGGGGACCATTTAAAGCCCCAAACTTGCATTTCACAATTCGCAGCATAAATAAAGAATACGTAGACTAAAATCAAAATTTGCATTTATTTATTTATTTATTTTAATGGAAATACAATATTTCATGAGTAATGATTAAAAACAATAACATCAGAAATTCAGAATAGAAATTTCAGTTACAATCTGAGAGATTTTGGGAAAGTATCCGAAGCAGCTGCATCTGTGCTTGCAACAGATCATAGAACTTGTATCTTGCGATGCAATTGCAAGCAAAAGTTGAATATAAGAATTTCTCATATTTAATGCTGAATAAGTAATTTGAAATGGGGAAAAACTTAAAAATAGCAACTTTAAGGAGGAGTAATAATATAACTGTAAACTCTTGTATATATATATTTTTTATATAAATTGATGTGGCGTGATTTAATTAGTTAGATTAAATATCTATTGGTTTACATAATTTGTTTTATTATTTCATATTTTTATTCATTCAATGAGTTAATACAAAATCAGTTCATATAAAATAAATTTATTTAAGAATTTGTAACTGTACCATGGGATTACCATGATAGGAAAAGAAAGGAACTTGTGTTTCATTCAACACAAGTATTTTCGAATTTTTTTTTCCCATTAAAACATTATTGGAAATTAAACCCCCTTAACACCCATTTGAAAGGGTTTCGAAATCGAAATCTCTTGTATCAACTAATAAAATTTTTAACAGGTGAATCAAGTAGCATCAACTCATAAGTTTGTCTGATTTCGCAAGGTCAACCGTCATTTTAATCCGCAATTGGTGACTTATGTTGTATCCTCTAAATGCTTATTCTTTTGGTATTCCATGCTGTAATTCTTCAGTGCTGAGTCAGCAAGTCACCGTGTGGTTGCTGACTTCACTGCTTAATCACCAAGATGAGCTGCTATGATTCCCCTCCTAGTCCTAGAACTTTCGTCAAGCACTTTTTAGCAAGCTGTCTCAACAGCAAGGAACATAACATATCCGTTCACAGTGACCAAATGCAATAAAAGAAGGAAATCACAACCAGGTCATCATGGAGACTCAACTTCCCATAATATACACAAACCAGACGTCATTATCGAGATCACAAAAAGCCCCACCACGTGGCATGTCCATATTTGGCCAAGTAATCCTCATCAGCTCATCTGCTCACGCGCCATTTCCCATTTCGGGCATTCCTTCTCTCGTCCACTCCTCCACAACATCTATATAAACACCATCTTGATAAAGACACAACACTCATCACTTACAATTTATAAGAGAAGAGCAGCAAATGTCTATTTTCACTTCTGTTTTCGCTACAGCGATCCTTCTACTGCTTCCTGCAGGCTCATATTCTGCTCAGCTTCCACAATCTGATATTGATCTTCTAGAGTTTCCATTGAATTTAGAGTATTTGGAAGCTGAGTTCTTTCTGTTCGGTTCATTGGGCTATGGCTTGGACAAAGTTGCACCAAATTTAACAATGGGAGGTCCAGCTCCTATTGGTGGCAAAAAGGCAAATCTTGATGCTTTCGCCAATGATGTTGTCTTGCAGTTTGCATGGCAAGAAGTTGGACACTTGAAGTAATGACTTTCTTTTTTGCTTTTGGTAGTGCTTTATTTTGATAATTGATTGGTTCATTATTACTATCAAGATTCGATATAAAGTTGCATTTTCCTTGATGTTCAGGGCTATAAAGAAGACAGTGAAGGGATTTCCAAGGCCACTGTTGGATTTGAGTGCCGGAACATTTGCAAAAGTGATGGATAATGCATTTGGAAAGCCTTTGAATCCGCCTTTTGATCCATATGCCAATAGCATCAATTACCTCATTGCATCATATCTCATTCCTTATGTTGGACTCACCGGCTATGTTGGTGCCAATCCAAGACTCCAAGACGCTACGTCAAAAAGGGTAAGTCTCATTTCTCTCTTCTTCTTTTTTTATAATAAATGAGGATTGAACCTCAGAACTCTTGTACTAACCCAAGAGATTTTACCAGTTGAACAGGATATCACACGCGTTATCATATATTTGGCTGATACGTGCTTTGCTTTTGTTGATCAGCTTGTTGCAGGACTACTGGGTGTGGAATCAGGGCAAGATGCAGTAATAAGAGCATTGCTATACGAAAAAGCAAATGAAACGGTGAAGCCATACGGGGTAACAGTAGCAGAATTCACGAACAAGATGTCACAACTGAGGAATGTTCTTGGACGTACAGGGATAAAAGATGAAGGCCTTGTTGTTCCAGAACTTCAGGGAGCCGAAGGAAAGATAGCAGGCAATGTGCTTGCTGGAGACGAAAACTCAGTTGCGTTTGACAGAAATCCCGAAGAAATTCTAAGTATTGTTTACGGAAGTGGTGACGAACATGTCCCTGGAGGATTTTACCCAAAGGGAGCTGACGGTCGTATTGCAAGATCTCATTTGCACACTGCTTAATTTACAAGCCTGGCATTGTCTCTATTTATTCCCTTAATTTGCACAGATAAACAATAAGTGATTTACCTGTTTATTTTCTCTGCTCCTGTACCTCTCCTTGTGATAATGTAAGGTGTTTACTTGTATCTGTCAAATAAAGATTCCGTGCATTTTTTATATGTCCAATTTGTCTGGTCTCATAATCTTTTGAACATTAAACTTTGCTATGAAGGGCAATTTGAGAAGGTTACACGCGCACACACAAAATTAAAAGAAAAAGGAAAAAACATTAAACTTTTGTGCAAATGCTTTAAGATTAATTTCCGCCCAGTATTTACCAAGATAAACCACTAAACCAAACTGGGCTACCAAATGAATAAAAATGGCTGTGATCAAAGACCAAAGGCAATTGAGTTTTTATCCGAATGCCTTTTATTTTGAGAAAAATGTAACTGTTTAGCTCTATAATTCACCATTATTCACATTTTGACGATATTATACTGTCTCTTTAATCGCAATTTTAAAGAACCAAAACTGACATTTAACACCAAGTAACAACCATGATACATTACCAGTCGTAACTATAACATTTCATCTGAATTTAGACACGCAGCCCATTCTAATTCATCAAATTTTATCTATTTTAAAATATCATTGTTATATATAAAACAATTCTCTCAATCTCATTTTTACTTGTTTATAGGCCAGGGCGCCAAAATTTTCATGAAAAATGCATAGTTTTAGAAAAATTGAACCTTGAATAAGAAAATTGACAGCAACAAGATCAACATCACACCCATCAATTCAAGCAGGTTTCTGAATTTGGAGTGAAAACTGGACAGGGACAAATCGGCGGCATTTGAAATTTCATAAGCTTTTGTCTCGATTGTTTGACATTTCCTTCTTCAGCATGTAGACTACGTATCGTCTATTACCATAAAAGGAATATGGCGGACCGATTTAAATGTGTGTAGGTGACAAATCTACAACTTTTACTGAAAGTAGAGATGGACAAATGGCCTGTCCCGGCCCACAAGTCATGGGCATGGTATAGCATGGCCCATTAGTCATACGTCATGAGACACGGCACGAACCATCATTAGGCCGTGGCGGATTAAAAATTTTGGCACGGCACTCGTCCATTAAGGACCCATCGTGCCAACCCACGAGCTCTCTCTAACTTTTTTTTAAAAAACTTTTTTTGTTAATATCTTATGTTGTTTTGTTATAGAAAAATAAAATAAAATTTTAAAGTTCAAACTTTTAAAAAAATAGTTTTGAAATTTTACATTGTATTTTAAATTTCTAATTTCACACTAATAAATCTATTAAATGAATTAATTTAAAATTAATTGAATAATTTGAATCATTGTTAATAATTGAACTTTTAAAAAATAAATAGAATTATTACTAGATTAAATTAAAAATAACAACATTTGACAGATAAATAAAATAAAATTGTATTTTTATGAAATGGAAAACTACAAATTATAAATAATATAAAATACAGGCGTAATTTGCATCATTATAGTTTACATCACATCCCAACTCGGTTGGCACCCACTAAATTATTTAAAAATAATATCTTGTAATTCATAAGTTATTATTATTTATCGTTTATCAATTATCAATATTTATTGTTGTTGTTGAATTCAGTTAATAATTTAATAGGGTTTAAAAGAATCATAACAAAAGTAAAAAAAAATAAAAATTTTCAATTACAATTGAGGCTCGTGGAATAGCCAAAATGACACGACGTCCCAATAAAATGATTATTGACTTTCTCTCTAATAAGATGGTAGCATTATCTTTATTATTGAATATCTCAATCTCATACTCTTTAATTGTTATTTCATGCTACTCTTGATTAGACTTGGTTTAGTTTCCCTAAAATTATGTTATAATCTATTAACAAATTAATAATTATGAGTTGACCATAATTTATACCTTGCAATTATAGAATTGTGTGAAAAATTGATAATGCATATTTCGTACTTCTACGCTTACTATGTACATAAGCGATATACATCACGCTTCAAATAAATATTCTTATGTTATTATTTAGCTTAATATTAATTAAATTACCTTTCTTTTTATGTGAGTAGGGTTTGAACCCTAGATCTATTATTTTTTTTTTTAAAAAAAGAAATTTATTACATCAAAAAATAAATTGATAAAGAAAAGGATTTGTGATTCCTTAAGTCATTGAAATGAGAACATGCTGATACGATGTTAATTTGTTTTCAAAAAATGAAATTGTTTTACTTCATGTTGGCTTAGGACTTCATAGTCTACATCACAACTTTATTTGTATGTGAAAAGGCGGCCTTAATGTTCCTCATTTTTATCATTTAAGTTCTTAATTTTTTTTTAATCACCCAAACATTAAAATCGTTATAGAAAAAACTCAATTTTTGTGATCTTTTACTACTATTATATTGTTATTGTCAGTGTTGATGTTCTATTTGTTGAAAAGACCATCATTTATCATTCAATTTAAAATTATAACATTAGAATAATTTATTATCTAATTCAATAATATGAAATACGAAAAAACTAAAACATTTGATGAGTAGTTGGCAAATCGACCTCCTAAAATAGAAACTTTTTGGGGGGGGGGGAAACTAACCCTGACTTTAACATTACATTTTCATCCAATAATAACTGATGAAAAATGCCATTACGCTTCATTAGATATTTATTTTTGAAACTTTTTTTTGGGTGTAATTCGAAAACTTCATTAGAAAAGAAAGAGGATTAGAAATTGAAGAGTTGCATGACCAGTTGAGAATAATGATATTCAGATGTATAGGTTAACTGATCAAAAGATAATTCTAAATTCCAAAGTGCACCAGCTACAACATTTCCTTCCAGAAAGATAAAAAGCCTTAAAAATAAATGATCCTAATTAATTATACAACTCAATTAGTTGCACCAACAAACATAAGAGATCAAAGAAGTTTGGAAGACGAACTCTTGAAAAACCATAATAATTATTGTTGCAATTAAGGGTAAAGAACCTTAATTATTATACCCAAGAAATCACCACACACTGATCTTGATAAGGTAAGAATGAAGTATCAATTTGGAAATCAGATTAAGAAACAAGGGTATTTAACTGAGACAGAATTTAAGAAAGAATAAAGCAATACGAAATGCAAGAAGGGATTATAGAGGTTCGGCTTAATAGCCTACATCCTTTTGAGAAACAGAAGCCATAGCTTTTCTTTATGCTTAAACTGATTACAAGTCTTAGAGTAAAATGCTACAAGGAACAAATCCTCTCTAATTATAGCCCTTAAGGGCTTTATATACACCTCGGAAGGGATCCAGATACGTGAGCTGTTTACCAGCTCTTGTTATGGGTTTGTTTCAACAAACCCAGCAAACTCCCGCCAACCCCAACTGTCAATAACAGCTCTTCAAATTGAAACGGCATCAGCAGCTACCGTTTAACTTAAGTTGATCGTGCAAGTCACGTGCGTAACTTAAGTCTTTTGTATGATGGGAGTTGGTTGTCGTTCATCATTGTTATCTGTGTGTTTGCCTTGTCGTTTCCTATCCAATTTCCAGAAACGACAAAGTCGTTTCCTTCTGAAAGTTCTTATTCAGGTTCACATTTAACAATCTCCACCTTGAATCTGAATTACAGCTTTCCTACAGCTCCTTCTTCTCGAGTTTCTGCATCTTCATATTCTGCAAATGCCAGCCAAGTTTAAACAGTGCTCGAACTTAGCTATTGGAACTGGCTTTGTCAACATATCAGCAACATTGTTACTGGTATGAACTTTCACAAGTTTCACAGTGCCTTTAGAGACTTCCAGCCTTATGAAATGGAGCTTGATGTCGATGTGCTTAGTCTTTTCATGATGGACTTGGTTTTTGCTTAGACTGATAGCACTTTGACTGTCACATAGAATTGCTATGGATGATTGCTCATACCCCAATTCATTTATCATACCCCTTAACCATATTGCTTCTTTGAAGGCCTCTGCAGCAGCTGTGTATTCTGCCTCTGTTGTAGATAGGGCTACTATACTTTGAAGTGATGCTTTCCAGCTGATTGTGCAGTTATTAAGTGTGAAAAGAAAACCAGTGAGTGATCTTCTGTTGTCTAGATCTCCTGCATAGTCAGAGTCAACAGACCCCTCAACCAGATTGTAGTTGGCCCTCTCCCCTCCATACAACAGACCATAGCTTGTAGTCCCTCTTAGATACCTTAGTATCCATTTCACAGCCCTCCAATGTTCTTTACCTGGGTTTGACATAAACCTGCTGACCAGGCTTACTGCATATGACAAATCAGGTCTTGTCAAGACTATTGCATACATTAGGCAGCCCACTGAGTTAGCATATGGTGTTTTCAACATTTCAGCTTGTTCTGATTCAGTGTTTGGACACTGTTGACTTGATAACCTGAAATGAGCTGCCATTGGAGTGGATAATGGTTTACAGTTCAGCATCCCAAATTTCTTCAAAACTTTGTTGACATATTTTTCTTGTGAAAGAAATAATGTCCTGGATGTTCTGTTCCTTATCATTTCAACACCTAAGATCTTTTTTGCTAGGCCAAGATCTTTCATGTCAAACTTATCTCTGAGTTGTTGCTTTAGCAGATTAATCAACTTCATGCTTTTACTCGCCAGAAGCATGTCATCACCATACAGGACA
Organism: Citrus x clementina; assembly: GCF_000493195.1. Classification (NCBI taxonomy): domain Eukaryota; kingdom Viridiplantae; phylum Streptophyta; class Magnoliopsida; order Sapindales; family Rutaceae; genus Citrus; species Citrus x clementina. The sequence goes on from NW_006261964.1 coordinate 606,108, forward strand.
AAATAGATCACTTCCTCCCCATAGGTCTTTCTGAGATATACACATCAGTCATAACTAGATTTCTGAAAGTTCAGTTCTTGCATGTAGCTGTCAAATTTCAGGTACCATTGTCTGGGAGACTGCTTGAGCCCATAAAGAGATTTTTGTAGTGAGCAGACCCAATCAGGGTGTTGAGCATTCACAAAGCCCTCAGGTTGTGACATTACAATTTCCTCTTGTAGATCACCATGTAGAAAGACTGTTTTAACATCTAGTTGTTCAAGATGCATATCATAAACAGCTACCAGTGACAGAATAATTCTTATTGATGTGTGTCTGACTACAGGTGAGAAGACTTCAGTGTAATCAACCCCTTCCCTTTGGGTAAAGCCCTTTGCCACCAACCTTGCTTTGAATCTCTTGGGTTCAACATCAAGGATTCCATCTTTTACTTTGTAGATCCATTTACAGCCCACAACTTTCCTTCCTTCTGGTTTTTGAATCAATTTCCAAGTGCCATTTTTATATAGTGAGTCCATCTCATCTTCCATGGCCTTGATCCATTGAGCTGATTCTCTACATGCCACAGCTTCTTCATAAGTTTTTGGCTCCTCTTGATCAACCTCTTGTGCTGCTGTCAAGGCATATGCTATTAAGTCAACATATCCCAATCTCTCTGGTGCTCTTACTTGTCTCTTCTGTCTGTCTCTGGTTAGCTGATAATCTTGTATTGAGATGTGCTCTTGAGATTGAGCACTGGTCTCATCTGAGCCTTGAGTTTCTCCAGTGTGACTTGTGTTCTTACCATCCTCGGTTCTTGATAGCTCCACCTCAAAGTGAGGTGTCTCTGCACCTGGGATTTTCTGGATTGTGCTTTGAGTAGAAGTCTGATTTTTCAGCATCTCAAACTCATTGAAAATTACATCCCTGCTTATTATGCACTTAGGTGGTTTAAGGTCTACACACCACAGCTTGTAACCCTTAGTTCCACTAAGATACCCTAGGAAAGCACATTTCAATGCCCTTAGTTCAAGCTTGCCTTGCTTGATATGAGCATAAGCAGTGCAGCCAAAAATTCTCAATTGGGTGTAGTCAGCTAACTTCCATGACCAAACTTCATAAGGTGTTTTAAGTTCTATTGCAGTTGAGGGGCATCTATTTATCAGGTAACATGCTGTACACAAAGCTTCAGCCCATAATGTCTTTGGTAGCTTTGAATGAAATAACATGCATCTAACTCTTTCCATTAGTGTTCTATTCATTCTTTCTGCCAAACTATTTTGTTGTGGTGTGTGCCTAACAGTTTTGTGTCTCTGGATTCCACTATTTTCACACAAATTATCAAACTGTTTATTGCAAAACTCAAGTCCATTATCTGTTCTAACCCTTCTGACTTTTCTATTTGTCTGAGTTTCTATCAAGATTTTCCAGGCTTTGAATCTTTCAAAAGCCTGATCTTTGCTCCTTATTGGATACACCCATACCATCATAGAAAAGTCATCTATCATAGACAAAAAATAACAAGCTTCACATAGAGATTCAATCTGTGCTGGTCCCCACAGATCCGAGTGAATATAATCCAAAGTACCCTTAGTATTATGCACTGCAGTTTTAAACCTAGTTCTTGAAGACTTTCCTAGGACACACTCCTCACAAAAACCAACAGTACTTATTTTATCACTCCCTAGAGCTCCCTGTTTTTCCAGTTCTTTCAGCCCACTTTCACTTACATGACCTAACCTGAAATGCCACAGTAATGTTTTGTCTTGATCTTGTTTTATCACTACCCCAGCATCCCCAGTTATTGCTGTTCCTTGCAATATGTATAAACCATGCTGCATTACACCTTTCATCAGTATCAGAGACCCTTTAATAACCTTTAAGGAGCTTGATTCAAGTCTGATACAACACCCTGCCTTGTCTAACATGCTTAGAGAAATTAGGTTTCTTTTAAGCTCTGGAATGTGCCTTACATTATCCAGTTCTCTAATTATACCATCAAACATTTTCAATCTAATAGAGCCTATACCAATGACTTTACAGGAAACATTGTTACCCATCAAGACTTTACCTCCTTCAAAGGGTTGATAGCTACTGAATAAATGTTTATGGGGACACATGTGATAGGTGCAGCCAGAGTCAAGAACCCATTTACCTTTAGTTTCCATGTTTGAGGCTACCAGAACACCAGCAGAGTCATATCCCTCATCTGAGTCTTCAGAAGCAACAACAGCATTTCCATTTCTGTTGTTAGCATCCTTAGGCTTAATCTTTCTCTCAGGGCAATCCCTTTTGAAGTGACCTTCCTTGTGGCAGTGGAAGCACTTCAAGGCCCTGTTCTTTGATTTTAATCTTCTTTTCTTTTTGCCTTTCCAGCCATCTCTCTTCTCTGGTCTCCCTCTTACTGTCAACCCTTCACCATCTTTTGTTTCTGATTTCTTAGAGCTTACTTTAGAACTCAAAGCTCCCTTGACATCCTGCATAGCCAGAGATTGTCTACCATACAAGAGAGTGTCAACAAAGTGTTCATACGAGGATGATAATGAAGATAACAGAATAATGGCTTTATCCTCATCTTCAATCTTCACATTAATGTCTTCTAGATCTAAAATGATCCTATTGAAGTTATCAATGTGAGTAGTCAAAGAGCTGCCTTCTTCCATCTGAAGTGTGTAGAGCATTTTCTTTGTACTCAATCTTTTTGTCAAAGATTTCTTTGTGTACAAATCCTCTAGCTTCTTCCAAAGGCCTGCAGCTGTTGTTTGGTCTCCCACTTCTCTAAGTACTCCATCTCTTAGGCTTAGGATTATAGTGCTGTGAGCTTTGTCCATGGCTTCTTGCATGTCTTCATCTTTGATTTTGCTGATCTTTTTCGAGGTTATTGAATCTTCCAGCACTTCTTCAATTCCCTGGTGAACCAGTAATGCTCTCATTTTCAGCCTCCAAAGATGGAAGTCATTTTCTCCCGTGAACTTTTCCACGTCAAGCCTCTGTGTTGCCATTCTTGTTCACAAGATTCAGAGATGTGAGGTCTGATACCAATTTGTTGCAATTAAGGGTAAAGAACCTTAATTATTATACCCAAGAAATCACCACACACCGATCTTAATAAGGCAAGAATGAAGTATCAATTTGGAAATCAGATTAAGAAACAAGGGTATTTAACTGAGACAGAATTTAAGAAAGAATAAAGTAATACGAAATGCAAGAATGGATTATAGAGGTTCGGCTTAATAGCCTACATCCTCTTGAGAAACAGAAGCCATAACTTTTCTTTATGCTTAAATAGATTACAAGTCTTAGAGTAAAATGCTACAAGGAACAAATCCTCTCTAATTATAGCCCTTAAGGGCTTTATATACACCTCGGAAGGGATCCAGATACGTGAGCTATTTACCAGCTCTTGTTATGGGTTTGTTTCAACAAACCCAGCAAACTCCCGCCAACCCCAACTGTCAATAACAACTCTTCAAATTGAAACGGCATCAGCAGCTACCGTTTAACTTAAGTTGATCGTGCAAGTCACGTGCGTAACTTAAGTCTTTTGTATGATGGGAGTTGGTTGTCGTTCAGCATTGTTATCTGTGTGTTTGCCTTGTCGTTTCCTATCCAATTTCCAGAAACGACAAAGTCGTTTCCTTCTGAAAGTTCTTATTCAGGTTCACATTTAACAATTATTGTTGTTAATTTGTATTTATGAAAGAAAAAAAAATAACGTCTGTAGATTCCAGTCGATATTGTGCTACTTCTATTAGGCTCACTCTTGTAGTATGGGATGCGAGAGTCCCGCATGGGCTCGAAACCTCTCCTCCCATGACAAATGGTATCAAAGCCGCACTTGTCATCTCTCGAAGCCCTCGTTGCGAGCTCGCCAAGTGCTCCAATGCCGCACCATGCAGGTCTCTACCCTTTTAAGCGCAAGGGTCGACAAGCGAAACAAACATGCAGGTTCTCACACCCCCAAATGTTCGCACTGAGGCCGACAGTGTCTGCATGTGAGTCCTCTCCCCAGATTGAGGAAGAGTTGGCAGGGAGTTCATGGGTAAGATTGACAAGGCAATCTTCACGTTTTCACGCGGAAGTGGACATTTGCGAGGCATACTTTTCATGTACGAGGATGTGCATGGTCATGGCGGTGGGAGAATGTCATAGACCGCAATCGTGACACCCAAGATATGTGCTTGTACGCTAGTATCGATAATGGATGCTCTAATTGTAGGAGACGTGCTTCAGGGGTGTGCGTATAGGGAACACAATGGTCCTAGATTCTTTGGAGTTCAGGCAGGCCGACCCGGTTGAGTTTGGGGAGCTTGTCGCTAGTCGAGGACTTAACATTGAAGATGGGTCTAGGTGAAACCTTGCACACATTGGTTGGGAACTGATGCCGTTCTCCTGATGAGCCTAAGGTAGGGCAAAACCAGTTGATATTGTGCTACTTTCATTAGGCTTACTCTTGTAGTATGGGATACAAGAGTGCCGCAAGGGCTCGAAACCTCTTGTCCCGTGACAAATGGTATTAGAGCCGCGCTTGTTATCTCTCAAAGCCCTCGTTACGAGCTCGCCAAGTGTTCCAATGCCGCACCACGCAGGTCCCCACCCTTTTGAGCGCAAAGGTCAACAAGCAGGACGAATAGGCGGGTTCTTACACCCCCAAATGTTCGCATTGAGGCCGGCAGTGTCTGTACGCGGGTCCTCTCTTCGGATCAAGGACGAGTAGGCTGGGAGTTAATGGCTAAGATTGACAAGGTGATCTTCACGTTTCGCACAAAGTGGACATTTGCGAGGCGTACTCTTCATGCACGAGGACGTGCATGGTCATGGCGGTGGGAGAATGTCATGGACCGCAATCGTGACACTTAAGATATGCGCTTGTACGCTAGCATCGATAATGGATGCGCTGATTGTAGGAGACGTGCTTTAGGGGCGTGCGTGTGGAGAACACAATGGTCCTAGATTCTCTGGAGTTCAGGCAGGCCGACCCGGTTGAGTTTGGGGAGCTTGTCACTAGTCAAGGACTTAACATTGAAGAGGGGTTTAGGCGAAACCCTGCATACACTGGTTGGGAACTGGAGCCGTTCTCCTGATGAGCCCAAGGCAGGTCGAAACCAGTCGATATTGTATTATTTCCATTAGACTTACTTTCGCAGTATGGGATGCGGGAGTGCCGTATGGGCTCAAAACATCTCTTCACATGACAATTAGCTTCCCTTGGAAAAATCCTCTAGGGATTCATTCATTACCACCTCCGTAGACAATCCTCAAGATTTCTGGTTGGGAACTGGAACCGTTCTCCTGGTGAGCCCAAGGCAGGTCGAAACCAGTAGATATTGTACTACTTCCATTAGACTTACTCTCGCAGTATGGGATGTGGGAGTGCCGTATGGGCTTGAAACATCTCGTCCCGTAACAATTAGTTTCCCTCGGAAAAATGCTCTGGGGATTCATTCATTACCACCTCCGTAGACAATCCTCAAGATTTCTTCAGGATTTCTCTCAAATGCAATTGAGTATTCATTTTGCAGCAAGCACATTGCCTCTAATCTTCCTTTCAGTTCTGTGGAATTTTGGAACAAGAAGGCCTTCATCTTTAGTCCTGAACGTCCAAGATTATTTCTCATCTGTGAAATTTTGTTTGTGAATGCTGCAATCGGTATCCCATATGGATGCACTTTCTCATTTGCTTTTTGATATAGCAACATTTTGATTATTGCATCTTGCCCTGATTTCACACCCAAAAGACCTGCAACAAGCTGATAATACAGCCATACAATACACACATTAGCTAAATTTATAGCAATGCGTTCAACAATTACGATTCGATTTATAATCTAAATTGAAGTATACTTGTTCAGGTTATGTATATTTAGGCAAACCCTTTTGGAAGCAGAGCCTTGGAGGTTTGGATTTGAACCAACATAACCAGTGAGTGCAATATAAGCAATAAAATATGATGCAATGAGGAAATTGGTGCTGCTGGCATAAGGATCAAAAGGAGGATTCAAAGGCTCCCCAAATGCTTTATCAATCACTTTTGCAAATGATCTTGCACTCAAATCCAACAATGGCCTTGGAAATCCCCTTACTGCATTCTTTATAGCCCTACACATGTATGAAGAAAATAAAGTTTTATTCAAATTGATACAAATGAACAAATAAAGCACAAGAATTTTGAACATAGAGAAAGTTGAAGCAAGAGTTTGAAACCTCAAATGGCCAACTTGTTGCCAACCAAATTGCAAGATAATATCTTGAGTGAAATGATCAAGATTGGCCTTTCTGGCACCAATAGGAGCTGGACGTCCCATTGTCAAATTTGGTGCAATTCTATCCAAGCCATGACCCATTGAACCAAACAAAAAGAACTCAGCTCCCAAATACTCTAAATTCAATGGGAACTCTAGAAGATCAACATCACACCGTAGAACCAATGATGTGTCGCGATCAATGAAGCAAATACATAAATGATAATAGCCATCGGTTATTCTTCTTCTTTAGGCGTTCTTTCGCAAGTGACATGATGCATCTTCACCGAGGTGGTTTTTATATAGGTGTTATAAAGCAGACTCTCGGTGATAAGAAAGAGTGTAGCATGGAATGGAAATGCCACGTGGGTTTGAATATGATATCAATAGTACTGACCAAATCAAGAGGAAAAATTTTAGGGCAGTTTTGTGTCTATAAATGGAAGTTGACTTTGCCTGTGACCAATTTTTTTTGTCTCCCCAGTTACGAATAGTTAATCCATTATAATAAAAAAATTAGGCAAACCATTGAAAAATTATTCACAAGGGTGGAGTAGAATAATGATAGACTTTTTTATCCCAAATTTCATCTTAAATTACGATTTCATTTATTGAGTGATAAATAATTCTTTATAAGTTTCAAGTAAATTAAATGTATTACCTCACCAAGTAATTGATAAGTGCCACATCATTTGGAATAATTTTACTACTCTATCAATAAATATCCTTACCCAATATTAGCTTCGATCATAGGGATCAATTTCTAGTTGCGTAACTTTATAATAATTCTATAAAGCTTCCACATAATTGTCTTCAAATTATAACGACATCTGTTGCGCTCCTCATTCAATTCAAAGAAATTTCCGTTTCAAAACTGTACATGAGATGAAAATCTCATACGGCTCCTCCTTTACGTGCCTAGTGAGAATAATCCATGGAATCAAACAAGATTAAGATATTCTTATTATGAACTAAGTGGGGCTAATGTTTTTACAAGAAATCTCTAGCCAACCTCCTTGCAAAAGCTTTTTTCTTAATATCACGCTTGTTGGTACTAGATAAAACTGTAAACTCCAACAATTTCTTTGTAGCTGCTACTAGAAGTACTTCTCGACTCTTTTAACAAACAATCTTTACTCTCTGAGTGTTGCTCATACAATAACAGATCTCTCATAAGTTCATATCTACGTTATCTATTTTTTGAGATAAGAAATTCAAAACTTTAGATGTACGAGTTGATAACAATTTAACATTAAAAAAAAAAAGACCAAAACCAGTACAGATTTAATTTGGGTGAAAAAAAAGAAACTCTAATGGATCATGAAATTTATTTTAAAAGGTAAATATATGTTTATTTATTAAACATATGAATGTATGAATGTATAATAAATAAGGACAAAGACTCGCTTGTCTTTCTTTTTTTTTTTTTTTTCGTTTTTGTACTTATTTTTCTATAATCAAGCCAACTTCTTTTACTAGATTGTGAAGGCAATGAGAGGAAAAATAAGTAAATGATCCTATTCCAACAAATAATGCTAAGGTGAACTTTTGGCATTGGTTTTTACTTAATATTCAAACATTAAGAGATTTTATGTTTGCGAAAATTTTTAACTCCACAACAGCTAGAAAAAATTTTCAACACCATAACTGAACCTTGATCGGTAATCAAATTGGTTTCCTCTGTAAAAGATTCACAGACCATGAATCAGCTTTTATCATTTTCTCCTTTCTCGTTTAGGATTGGCATTAAATGGTTCTTTATTGCATTACCATTTACACAGGTTAAAACTTTTTTCCTGAAAGGTTATTGACATAAAAGTTTGATAAAACAAATTGCACATACTCATAAGGCACTAAATTACTTATCTCTTATTTGATTCGCTCAAGAAACGCCTTACATCATCATAAAGTTAGAGGAAAAAGAAATGCCGTTCGAAGCCAAAAAAAACTAAAAAGCAGAGAAAATTCCATTTCCGGGCTTCCATATTAAGCTGTGTGCGGATGAGATCTAGCAATTTGACCATCACCTCCCTTTGGATAAAATCCTCCGGGCACACTTTGATTGCCTGATACTGCCCCGATCCACGAACAATCCTCAGGAGTTACTGTCATATGCAACTGAGTATTCATCTCCTGCAAGTACATTGCCTTTCATTTTTTTCCTTCAGCTCCGAGTGCTTTTGGAACAGCAAGGCCTTCATTTGTTATTACTGAATTTCCAAGAGTATTCCTCAGCTGTGAAATTTTGTTCGTGAATTCTGAAACTCTAATCCCATATGGATGCACTTTCTCATTTGCTTTTTCATAAAGCAATGCTCTGACCACTGCATCTAGCCCAGATTCCACACCCAAAAGACCTGCAACAAGCTGATAAACAGAGGCATAAACAAACCAAAATTTTTAATGTATAAATGACTTGTTGATTTTCATTTTTAATGTGAGTTTAGGACGTACCCATTTGGAAATAGCATCCTGGAGGTTTGGATTAGCACCAACATAGCCAGTGAGTCCAACATAAGGAATGAGATATGATGCAGTGAGGTAATTGATGCTGTTGGCATAAGGATCAAAAGTAGGATTCACAGACCTTCCAAATGCTTTATCGATTACTTTTGCAAATGATCCTGCATTCAAATCCAATAATGGCCTCGGAAATCCGTTCACTGTCTTCTTATAGCCCTGCATATCAATAAAATGAAAATTTTTTCATAACAAACTTTCATACAAATTAATGAAAAAATAAAGGAAAATAAAAGCAAAAAGATAAGTAACCTCAAGTGTCCAACTTCTTGCCAAGCAAATTGCAAGACAACATCATTGGTGAAAGGATTAAGATTGGCCTTTTTGGCACCCAAGGAGCTGGTCCGCCGAGTGTTAAATTTGGCGCAACTTTGTCCAAGCCATAACCCAACGAACCAAATGAAAAGAACTCAGCTTCCAAATACTCCAAGTTCAATGGAAACTCTAGAAGATCGACATCAGATTTTGGAAGCTCAGAAGAATAGGATCCTGGTAGGAGGAGCCATTGGTGCTTTTTTTTTTCCTTTTACAAGTGATATGTTGTGCCTTCACCAAAGTGGCCTTTATATACATGTTGTAGATTGGCCTATGGGCTGAGAACGAGTGATGTAGAGAAGGAAAGGGAATTGCTAGCATACTACATAACAGAGAGTTATTTTTATCGTATGAAAAGTTGTTATTATCGATCCAACCGCCCTAGAAAATCCTGAGAATCAATTTCATGTAGTTTCAACTGTAAGACTAGGGTAACTGCTGAATCAACATAGAAAATCTTAAGAATCGACTGCATGCAGTTTCGACTGTCGGCAACTGCAACTCCAAAGGTTTAGCTAAATAATCTTTTAAGCAATTCAAAAAATTAAAAGCATTGAGGAACCCGATTCACGCTCCATTTGCTGTTGTTCCGAAGTGGCTTCCAAGCCATAACTACTCAATCTATGAAACTAAAATTTATAGTGTAGTTACTAGGACTCTTAAGTAATAATTTAAACAATAATAATAAAAGTATTATATCAATTTGATGTATCAATTTTTCTTACTTTAACATAATATTAAACTTTGCAAGGAAGTATCATTAATATTAAATTTTGTGGAACTTCAAAGGATAAAACAGTTGGAAAATATGAAGAAAAAGATAGCTAATTCTTTGCTTTTTTGTTTTGTACATAGCTTTTCTTCCAGATTTTTGAGACACTTTGACTCAAATCTACACATATCCTTCTATCATCAATCAAGGCATTGTTCATCTTGAAGTAGGCTTGCTCGCATGCCTCTCTCTTCTCGAACTCCACGAAGGCATAGCACAAACTCTCCCCAGTCCGGTAATCACGTAGTATTTCAGCCGAGACAACAGTTCCGAATTGAGAGAAAATTACATGCAAGTCCTCATCCTCGGTCACTGGATTCAGTTGACAAACGAACAATACATTGTCCGGAGGCTTTACGTCAGCATCAGGAATGTCTCCTATACACTCAAGCGCCACTGCCCTGGAATGTGCTTCCTTCTCTGAACTTAGTTGCTCATTAAGAGGAGGCTCAAGCTCATCCTTTGGTTCGCCCTCAGGAATCGAATCATCCGCTAGCTCCGGTGGATATAATACATAAGTTTGCTTGATTATGATTTGTTGGCGCGGTCTATTCTCCTCATCTACAACAGCTTGATTAATTCTAGTCAAAGTTTCTAATCCTTCGGCTACCTCTCCGAAAATAGTGTGCTTCTCGTCAAGATAATGCAAATTATCTCTCAGGGTGATATAAAACTGAGAGGCATTCAGGTCCCGTCCTGCACTAGCCATGCCTACTGTACCCACCTTGTCGTGTTTCAAATCGGCCCGAATCTCATCTACGAAAAATCTATCCTCGTACACCGATCGGCCACCTGTCCCGGTACCCGTGGGATCGCCCGTCTGTGCAATAAAATCCTTATGAATGTTATGAAACAGGCAGCCATTATAGTACTTGTTCTTGCAATGCTGGAGGAAATTATTTGTTGTCCGGGGACATTTGTCAACAAACAAATCGATTACAATGTCTCCCAAGCTGGTTTCAATTAGCACCGACATATCTGTGGTTATTTTCCGATTGCTTGGTTGCCGGGAAAATATGAGGAAAATGCGGTTTGGGTTTGTTTCGATCGATGCCGGGACCGGCAGAAGATGAGGAAAAGAAGAAGAGAAAATACCAGGAAAGTTTTGGTTTTGCGCGGAAAGAAAGAAGAGTTCAATATTCTGTTTTTAAATAGCATACAAAACCCAGCTAGTTAAGGAAAACGAAATGAGGTGTAATTCTAAATTCTAAATTAATTAGGAAAACTAAAGACATAAATAAGTAATCCTAAACTTATTAGGAAAAGAACATGAATGTATACAAAACTAGAAAAAGGGTATAAATTAGGAAAACTATAGACATAAATAAGTAATCCTAAACTTATTAGGAAAAGAACATGAATGTATATAAAACTAGAAAAAGGGTATAAATTAATTAATTAGTATCAAGAATCCTCTGGTTTTTATTTTTATTTTCCCTTCTCTTATTCTGTTCTTGTTAAATGAATGGCCAATATTGAGTTTTGAATTTTGATGTTGACAATCAAATCATTTTTTTTTTCACTTTATTTATAATTAAATCAATTTTTTATCTACCAAAAAATAAGAAGACAATTAGAAGAGAAAATGGGGAAAAAAAAGAAGAAGAAGAAGAGAGGATCCAACAGAATGTGCATGCAACTTACTTGCCACGTAACTGAGTCCTGACAGTCCAAACCCCGCGGCCTGTAGCTTCTAGTGGCTTGTGATTAAACTGTCGTGCTTTACCAAAATTATAAAATTGTCAAATATTTAATGTTCTTGAATCTTGACTCCCCAACTCGTTAGGCGTACTGATGTTTCTTATTCTTGAATAAAATTTCCCTTATACGGTCGTTGAAGTAACCCAAAACAAATAAAAGTAAAAAATTAGATAAAAATTATTACAAATTTAATTTTCATTATTATTTCCTTCAGTATTTCAATCTAATTTGTCTCTAATTCACCTTATATATTTATTTTTTTAATTTTAGACTCTCTTCACTAGAACCATGAAGACAAAAATCAACACAAATTTTTTAACATTGAACGCTTGAATTTATTTGTGTATTTTTCTTGAAAGATATTGAAGGAAAAATGGCAGTGTGCAAAGACTAAAGGCAATTGAAATTGTTTTTTTTTTTAAATCCAAGTGCTTTTTGTCCTCATGATTCGCTTCTACTAAAAGCAAAATGTGACCATCTGACTCTTTAATTCTCCATTTTGCAATTACTCACAGCATTACAGACTTGCAGTGCCCATTTAATCAACATTATAAAGTACCAAAAACTGCCATTTTCATTCAAAGTAGTTGGCCATATATTAATAAATCCCTTTATATTTAACACCAAGCAACAGCCATGATACCACCACTTGTAACTGCCATTTTAATTGATTTTTCTTATCTCAATTTTGTTTCAACTGGATTCGAAAATTGTACCTCATATCAATTAATAAAAATTTATGGATCGATTTTGAAATATTATGGCTATATATAACAATTCTGTTAGTCATATTTTAATCCATTTGTAACTTGTAAGCTAGGCCAAACGTCCTACATATGACAAATGCATATATTTATGCCACACATACTGTTAGAGGTAGTAGATTAAAGGATTATTAGTCCTATAATCTATGTACAAAGCCATTCACTATCTCGACAAACCCTTTGAAAAAATGTCTATTATTAATTTTTTTGAAACTATTATCCTCCAACGCAATTTATTATTATTATTATTATTATTTTACAGTTATTGTGCAAGATACAAGTATAAAGAGTATACCTAATGCATCATGTTCGAATAGTGAATTTTTCAAAGTTCAATATTTGAAAAAAAAAATCCTAAATCCTGAACACAAAGTAACATTAGAAAACAAATGGAAGCATGTGATTGATAGTGACAATAACCCAACGAGAAAGAAAATTTAATTCCAGGCTCCTGTATCTGCTAGTTGTGTCAATCATATGCCGAGCAAAAACATCTCATCGAAACTCCACTGCACTGCAGAGGATTAAACTACATGTACGTTATGCAAATTGCTGGCACTCCCTTTTAATACTCGGCTGCACTCGTTCATAACCACTAGTGCTTTACAGCATCTATATAAAGCGACCTTTGTGAAGACACAACACACCACTTGTAAAAGAACTTAGCTTATAGAAGAAAAAACACCAATGGCGCCTACCTTCATTTCTGTTGTTGCTTCATTGATCCTCCTACTGATTCCAGGATCCTATTCTGCAAAGATTCCACAGTCTGACGTTGATCTTTTGGAGTTCCATTTGAATTTAGAGTATTTGGAAGCCGAGTTCTTTTTGTTTGGTTCATTGGGTCATGGGTTGGACAAAGTTGCACCTAATTTAACAGTTGGAGGTCCAGCTCCTTGGGTGCCAAAAAGGCAAATCTTGATTCTTTCATTAAAGATGTAATGTTGCAATTTGCTTGGCAAGAAGTTGGACACTCGAGGTTATACTTTCCTTCTGTTTAGATTATTGTGCTTTCTTGATGCAGCTTTTATCAAAGAGTAGAAGTAATAAAATTTCATTTTCTTGATATTCAGGGCTATTAAGAACACAGTGAAGGGATTTCCAAGGCCATTGTTAGACTTGAGTGCGGGATCATTTGCAAAAGTGATTGATAAAGCATTTGGCAAGCCTTTGAATCCTCCTTTTGATTCATATGCCAACAGCATTAATTACCTCACTGCATCATGTCTTATTCCTTATGTTGGACTCACTGGCTACGTTGGTGCAAATCCAAACCTCCAAGATGCTGCTTCCAAAAGGGTGAGAACTAAACCCCGGTGAAAATTAACGACTCATTTTATGACACTAACATTTTGGCATTTGTATGCCCCTGTATATCAGCTTGTTGCAAGCCTTTTGGGTGTTGAATCTGGGCAAAATGCAGTGATCAGAACATTGCTATACGAAAAAGAAAATGAAAAAGTGCATCCATACGGGACTAGAGTTGCAGAATTTACAAACAAGATTTCGCAGCTGAGGAACAATCTTGGACATTCAGGGGTAACTAAAGATGAAGGCCTTGTTGTTCCAAGAGCCCTGGGAGCTGAAGGTAAAATCAAAGGCAACGTGCTTGCGGGAGATGAAAACTCAGTTGCATGTGACAGAACTCCTGAGGAAATCCTGAGGATTGTTTACGGATCTGGCAATGAAAGCTTGCCTGGAGGATTTTATCCAAAGAGAGGTGATGGTCGTATCGCAAAGTCTCATTTGCACACTACTTATTGAGCTCAGAATGTTTGGTCTGAATACCCTTTTTCAAGATGAATAATTAGAGAGTTCTCTTCAATCCTTTATATTTTTTTCATCCTCTAAAATCTATAATGATTTAATATTTTATACACCTCCTGAAAATGTTTTGTCAGCAATTACAATCTTACTAATTTAAAATTGTCCAGATGAAACAGCTTGTCGTCTTTTCTTCCTCTTTTTTCGAACACAACACCTTGAATTGAAGAAGCCTATATTTTACAGAGGTACAGTAGAATATGGAGGATTGATGATACAGCTCCTTGCTGAACTTGTCAAAATATATCTTTTCTTTGATTCTTTCCCAATACATAAGTGGCAAGAAATCCATACATTAGAGGCTCTGATATCATCATTTAAAAAACCACACGGATGAGTATGGCCTGTGAACTCAAAAATCGCCATTTTTTATTTGCCAGGAACCTTGAACAAGAACTTGAAAGCCACAAGGACAAATTCACGCCCATCATTTCAAACAGGTTTCTTGATTTGGTAGTGGGTAAGTAAACATGAATACCAGATAGTATAGGCAGAGAAATTGGCGGCATTCGAAATTTCACAAGTTTTGTCTTGACAAGTTATCGTTTTTATTAGACATATCAACGACAAATCGTGTAAAAAATAAGTGGAAAGATGTCACGTCGTTCATTTTCCTTTTGGAGAGGACATTTGTTTGCCATCCAAACTTACAGAAATTAAAACATATCTTTGCAACCATATTCATATCATTTCCTTTTATTTTATTTTATTTTCATCCGTATCTCTCTATCAAGGCAAGGGTTGGGGTTTTAGTTGCATTGCATGTAATCAATTCAGTTGTGGGGTTAGTTCGTGACCTCTGGGAGAACACGCGCGAACAAATCAGAAAACAAAGTCATTAAAATTGACGTCAAGTAATCAACCATTTGGGATTTGATCAAATGTTTATGGATCAGACGATGAACGTGTTCCTGGAGGATTTTATTCAAAGGAAGGTGATTGCATGGTCATCAAATTGCTAGACTCATCTCCACACATCTTGCTTAATATATATGGTAGCCTGGAATTGTACTTGTCCCCACTTTTTTAACTATGTTTCTTCGGATGGCATTTCTTTTCTTTTCTAATTATATCCTCAAACATTACGAGTATGTGTTGCATCAAACTTTCATCTGAAAGACCTGAAATGGTAATGCAACAAAAAACCATTTAATGCCAATCCTAAAAGAGAAGAGACCAAAAGATAATGAAAAGTGGCTAATTCATTGATTTTTTTTTAATGAAGAATCATTTAGATTGCAGAAAAAGGTTTATTTAGGGTGTGTTTGAAATTGAAGTTGTACAGCTATGGCTTTTAAGGTAAAGCACTAAAGTGTTTAGTAAACAAAAATTATTATACCTTAAAAGTTATGTTGATTTGATTTTTTACTTATATAATAAAAAATTTATTATATGTTTAATAATTTTATTAAAATTATTATTTACCACATATTATTAATTTTTATTTAATAATTATATTTTTTTTCCACGGCATTACCTCAATACCAACACATCACCTTAGAAGTTAACAAAATTAGATTATGGTGTTAGAAAATGCTGTTGAGTTTCTTCTGTGTGAAGCTTATCAAATTAATACACATAGAATAACTCATGTTAGAATCGGTGGGATGATCTGCCAGCAAAAATCTGGCACAAGGAATCTTACAACAATTCCGAATATTCGAATTAATTAATTTCTTAAAAGAATGTATATGTGCGCAGCAGCACAAGTGGAATGGTACGAGAACTCTGAAGTGGAATCTCTTCAAGTTAATGCAAAATATTTAATTTGGATCACTCAGAGAGTTGGTTCAATTTATAAAATCTCTTGGCGTTTGAATATATATTTAAGTAAAAATCAATGCTAAAATAATTTCACCTCAGCAGTCTTGTTATACATTCGGGAACAAAAATATAAACAAATATATTATTTACTTCTTCGTCAATAAGCTTTCAATGGTTTGCCTCATTTATTTTCAGTAACGGATCAAAAGGACATTAATCGAATTCTTTGTGATCAACATCTTTGTATCATTATCTCATATGATAAATGAAATTTCTGTTGACTCGTTAAAAAAAAAAAAAAAAAAAAAATCGGTCATCATGCAAAGTCAACTTCCATTAATAGACACAAACCTGCCCTGCAATATCTCCACTTGATTCAGTCAGTACTGTTGAGATCATATTTAAACCCACGTGGCACCTCCCTATCCTTGCTTCACTGTCCTTTCATAAATTCAAGACTCTGCTGTAAAACATCTATATAAATACTGCTTTTGTTTGTGAAGAGGATAGAACACATAACTTGCATAAAAAAGTTGAAGGGAAAAATCCAATGGCTATTTTTGCTTCTGTTTTTGCTTCATTGATCTTGCTCCTGCTTCCAGTTCCAGGCTCATGCTCTATTGAGCTTCTCATTGAGAGTGTCATTGATCGTGGCACATCATCAGTTCCACGGGGTGATGTTGATCTTCTAGAGTTCCCATTGAATTTAGAGTATTTGGGAGCTGAGTTCTTTCTGTTTGGTTCAATGGGTCATGGCTTGGACAGAATTGCACCAAGTTTAACAATGGGAGGTCCAGCTCCCATTGGTGCCAGAAAGGCCAATCTTGATCCTTTCACTCAAGATATTGCCTTGCAATTTGGCTGGCAACAAGTTGGCCACCTAAGGTTTCAAACTCTTCCTTGAACTTTCTTTATGTTCAAAATTCTTGTGCTTTATTTGTTCATTTGTATCAATAGTTGAATAAAACTTCATTTTCTTGATACATGTGCAGGGCTATAAAGAATGCAGTGAGGGGATTTCCAAGGCCATTGTTGGATTTGAGTGCAAGATCATTTGCAAAAGTGATTGATAAAGCATTTGGGGAGCCTTTGAATCCTCCTTTTGATCCTTATGCCAGCAGCAGCAATTTCCTCATTGCATCGTATCTTATTCCTTATATTGCACTCACTGGTTATGTTGGTTCAAATCCACACCTCCAAGGCTCTGCTTCCAAAAGGGTATGCCTTAATATACATAACCTGAACAAATATACTTCAATTTAGATTATAAACCAAATCCTGATGTGAGCGAGATTCGAAGTCGAACCCCTTGATGTTTTAATTGTTGAACGCATTGCTATAAATGTGTCTAATGTGTGTATTGCATGGCTGTACTATCAGCTTGCTGCAGGTCTTTTGGGTGTGAAATCAGGGCAAGATGCAATAATCAGAACGTTGCTATATCAAAAAGCAAATGAGAAAGTGCATCCATATGGGATACCGGTTGCAGCATTCACAAACAAAATTTCACAGATGAGAAATAATCTTGGACGTTCAGGACTAAAAGATGAAGGCCTTCTTGTTCCAAAGTTCCACGGAACTGAAAGGAAGATCAGAGGCAATGTGCTAGCTGGAAATGAATACTCAATTGCATTTGATAGGACTCCCGAAGAAATTCTAAGGATTGTTTATGGTGGTGGCCATGAAGGTATCCCTGGAGGATTTTTTCCAAATGGAGCTAATGGTCGTATTGCAGGATCTCATCTACACACAACTTAATATGGAGCCTGGGATTGAAATTGCCTCTTATCTTTTTAGATTTGTTTGTTTGGACTGTATTTCCCTTTGCCCAGATGAATAATTAGGGAGTTTCATTTCTTTTCTTTGCTCCTCTAGCTTCATGAGGTAAGGTGTTTCTTGTGCCAATCAAATGAAAATAAAAGAGAGCAATTTTGTGTCCTTTTGAATATATGCAATCGTTATGTCAAGCCCTCATCTCAGAGATCTTTCAAGAAAATATTAAACCCGTGTAAATGGCATTGTAATTCTGGAACATTAACATCGAATGTCAATTCATAAGAATAACAAGATAAAGAAAAGAAAAGGCTAATTAATGCTTGTTGATTTTGTAAAGAGGCTTTAAAACCCGATTGGTTACAGACCAAGGTTCATTCGCAAGCAACATAATCAGATTATGTTGTTTTTTACATCAAACTTGTGCTCTTCAAGGCATTCAAAGAAAAGAAGACGGAGAAGAGAAACAAGAAAAAAAAAAAAAAAAACTTATGGAAGTATGAAATATTATACAGTGTATGTAATTTTTATGCAGGTGCACTGTAACAAAATTAAAACATTTCATATAAAAACCTTAACAACATACATACTAAACATAAAAGAGAGAGAGAGAGAGAGAGGAAAAAAAACTATTGAGCAACAATGATATAATTCCTCCCTCTAAATGTATTTCATATTCTGTAATCTATAGGAAACTTGTTGGATTGATAAATACAACTATCTATTAAAGAGTCTTTGCTGAAACTGTGGTTGCTGGTCATAATATAGACGGCATCTATTGTTAGATCAAAGAAATGGAGATGAATCTGCTAGCAAGAAACTGCGACAAATTGACCAAGAATCTTACAAGATTTGTGAATATTAGAATTTCACCAATGTGTGTTCGCCTTGACCACACATAATTTGGAACAAGTAACTGGGGATCAGGGACAGTTAACAGTTTGGCTTGATTATTCAGCACGACTGATCCATGTAGAGGATTTGGTGTATCTGAATTTGCAAGTGTATGCACACAGGGACTTTGATGCCTCCCCCATTCACCACTTTTTCTCTTTCAACTACAAAAATTAAAGAAAGAAATTTGAGGACTGTAGAGGACTGGTGTGCATGAATGTTAAAAAGAAAAAAAATCCAGGCTAAGTACTTATTTCCCATGTACCTGACAATTGAAGACGCATGCAGTTGCCTCGTAGAAACTCCATTCAGCACATAAAAATTTGTGTGCATTTTAAAGATGCTGAAAAATTTGATTGACTATTTGGCTTCTGTAGAAACACTCAAACTCCAAGAGTTACTTGTTAGCCATGATATCATCCAGAATATAAACTGGCCCCAAATGACCTAAGTTGCTAAATAAACTCCGGACAAGCACATTCCATGTGGCAAAGTTAGGGCAGATCCCTTCATTTAACATCTTTTGAAGATAAATAAAGGCTTCTTGCATGCCACCCGAATTACAGATGCCCCATAAGAGACTAGTGTATGATATTATGTCTGGATTCCACTCTCCTCCTCCTCTAATTCTGTCCAAAAGTTGAATGGCATTATTAACTTTACCCTGCTTGCAATAGGCATAGATTATTATGTTGAATGTAATAGCATCCAGCTTCGTCCCCTCTATCAGCATTTTCCCCAGTAACTGGAAAGCTTCCACCACCATACCAGCACGACAAACTCCATGCAAAATGGTATTATAAGTCACTATATTTAGCTGAATCCCGCATTTTTCTATCTCTGTGACAAGCTCAAAAGCTTCTTTTACTCTGTTTACTCTAAGAAGACCATCCAGCAGCTCATTATAAGTAGTGATATTAGGCAAACATTCATATTGCTTCATTTGATCAAGCAATTTCATTGCCCAGTCTACTCTTCCGCAGCCACATAGACCTTTGATAAATGTATTAAATGTAACTGTATTAGGAGGACAATTTTCGAAAGCCATTTTTTCTATAAGAGAGTGAGCTTGGTGAAACATATTATTTTGACAAAGGACCTTCACCATGCAGGTATATGCCACAACATTTGGGCTGCAACCATTACTTATCATCCTGTTCCATATCTGTGATGCACCAAGAAGATTACCAGCTTTTGCAAATCCATCAATAAGAGCACTATATGTGGTCACATTTGGAGGGCAGCTATTTTCCTCCATTTGATAGGATACAGATACAGCCTCATCCATACTTCCATTTGAGCATAGACCATGTATTAAGGTACTATAAGCAACAACATTTGGCAAGAATCCCTCTCTAATCATCCTGTTCCACAGATCACTGGCTTCGTGTGTTCTTCCTCCCAATAAATAGCCCTTCAGCAAGGAAGTAAAGCTGTGGATATTAGGATTACATCCTCTCACAAACATCTGACCCAAAATACCAAGAGACGTCTCCACATTCCCAACATCACACAGAGAACTGATAATCGTAGAATAAGTAATTACATTAGGGTCAATTCCCCTATCCACCATTTCGCATAACAACCAAAATGCCTCCTCAATTCTATGTTCTTTGCACAACCCATTAATCAAAGCATTATAAACAGACACACCCGATCCAAATCTCATTGCAAGCTCCCTCGCTTCCTCCACCTGTCCAAGCTTACACATCGAAGATACTATTGTAGTATAGCTCACTGCATCAGGAGCACACCCTTTATTGCCCATTTCCACAAGCAATTTATAAGCCCCATCAACCCTATTATTCTTACACAATGCCTTCAAAAGAATATTATAAGTAAAGACATTTGGCTCCATTCCATCTCTCTTCATATTACTATATATCGGATTAATCATTGAAAACCTATTTTCTGCTAACAAGGCGTCCAAAATATGATTATAAATCTTTACTGTTGGCTTCAAACCAAATTCCCTAATCCTATAAAACATTTTCAGTGCCTGCTCAGCCAACCCCACTCGCCGATAAGAATTTATAACACTAACGAAAACACCCTCGCTACAGCTAACTCCCTCTACCTTCATTTGTTGCAAAAGATACTGAACTCCATCAATTTCACATTTTTCACCAAGTTTTTCAATCATAACTTGGTATGTTAGTGCTGTGTGTTTGAATGTATTTGAGTTGGCTATTGACTTGAAGTAGTTTAAAGCTGAAGCTATGTTCGGCTCTTGTCTTAATCTTTTACTAACACGAAATTCATCAACATGGGTATATTTATTTTCGTCATTAGTTGAATTTGGAATTGGGTTTGTGTTTAGTACAAAAGGAATCGAGGGTTTTTGAGTTTTTAATATCAATGAACATCCTTTCTTTAAGTACATTGTTTATTCATATAACAAAGAGCTCAAGAAATTGAAACTTTAATTCAATAATTCAGAATCTAAAACCTTCGCAACAGGCAAAACTTGAAAAGTAAAAATATTTCTGGAAAAAGAATTTACGTACCTTGTGAATCAGTCTTGATTTTTTAAGTTGGTGGTGCCAAAACTTCAAAGAATCAGACCAGTGGAAGGGAAAGGAGTTAGAGGGAAGGGCGTAACTGTCTTTTCAACCAAAAAAAAAGAGAGCGTACGACGTCGTTCAGTGGGACTAGTTTAAGGTACGTGAAATTGCGATCGACTAATTTATTATTTTATAAAACAACAGGGACTATTGAAAATAACCTCTTCTGAATGAGCACGAATCAACGACGTCTAAATAAAAACACAACAGACAATAAAAACAAGGACTCGAGACTCATTAATTCTCAGCAGCAAAGTATTGAAAGTATCTCGTGTTCTCCGATTTCGTGGGTAAATTTTGTCCTTTTATTACGATTTGTGATTTTTTTATCTGCTTTTGTTTTATCAGTTTCTTATTTCTTTTTCCCGAACTTTTGTGTTATGAATCTTAATTATTAGATCCGTTTCAAAATTCATGAAATCCAAATTCAAATTTAAGTTTAAGTTATAGGCAATTGAAGTCTGCAAAGCTGTGAATCTATTTAAGGTTTCGGTTATAAATTATAAAAAGATGCGCTTTTTGAAAATTTGAATTTCATAGAGCATGATCAGTTTATTCATTGTTGTTATTAGTTAAAATGGTATCTAGGTAATGATTTAATGATTTATTTTATATGTGATTCGATAATTATAGTTGCATTGTCTGCTAGGTGGAAGATATGGCTACTCACAGTGATTCAGTTGCTGGTAAGAAGTCCAATGACGTCTCGAATGATTTGCAAATATTCAATGCCGAGAATTTGCAGAGCAACATGAAAGTTATCTACTACAGGTTTGTTTTGTTTCGTGTCCGTGATGGGAAATTGAGTGATTATGTTTTCTGTTATAGCAATGAGGAATGCGAGATCTGTGTATATCCTGTGAGAGACGGTTGGAGAGGATAGGGTGATGAGAGGTCTTTAAAGTCGGCTTCAACTTACTTGAGAATTCTTAACGTTGGAATGGGATCATGATTATAGGTTTTTTTTAGCGGTTACTTCTAGTTGGATAAAGATTTATAGGGCATATTATGCAGCCTAGTCTCAGATTCATTCTGGATAAATTTGAAGTTTAATGCTTATTGTGCAGCCTATTCTAAGTAAGTATTATCCAATACTTTTAGATAATGTAGAACAGGGGAACATTTGAGGTTCATGTGGAATAAACGGATTGTATAACAGGTTATATTTTTAACTTCATGGAAGGGAACTGCTCATTGTTGAAAGAGAACGACTGTGAGAAGATCTTGGTAATTAAGGAGTTAAGGATCATTGAACATATTATGAACTATTACACTATCAGGACCATTGGCCATTACATATTTAATTACCAGTAGAACACCCATTCCAACTTATTAAACTTTATTAATTACCTTAAGGTGTATGGTAATTTACAGCTCTGTGTCAATACAGGAAACCTAAGCTTTTATCTTATTGCAGCCGTACATTTTTGTCTATCATCGGAGGGGTCATTGCTGGAATTTTGGGATTCACTGGCTTAATGGGGTTCGTATTTTATTTTCTCATCATGGCAATTACTTCAGTTTGTCTCATGGCCAAGGCAAAGTTTTCAGTTCATTCATACTTTGACTCATGGAATCGTATTCTACTCGATGGCTTTCTGGGTGGCCTTATGGTATGCTTCTCTACCTCCTATTGGTTTTCTTTTTTCATTTTTCATTTTCTTAAAAGCATATATTACCATTTTGCACGGGCTCCACACTGTTATAGCTGTTTGTATTTATGGTGAATATTTTACTTTTTGAAGTTACTGCTTTCTGCTTCTATTTTGTTGATTCTCCCTGTTAGCATCTATTAAGTTAGCTTAGATAGACTTACAGGGTCTAAACAAAAATGTTTAAATTTCTTATATATTCATTAAATTATATTCATTAAAACAAGGATTGGTGTTGAACACTTTTTCGTCACATGTGCAATAATAGATTACAACAATGCATTTAACTGTGTGGATAATAATCTTCTCTTGGTTTCTGCTTCTTTAGTTATTTTAGCCAACTAACTTCTTAATTTATATATATTTGCAGTCGTTCGTGCTGTTCTGGACGTATCCTTCAAAAAATTCAAAATACTTAGAACTGGGTTGACACTACTAATCAAACTAGTATACATTTTTATCATATGGTTTGTTCTATTTATTCTTGCTTTCGTTTCTATGTTTCAGCAGCTACTTTCTTTAACTTAAATACAGATTTGCTTATGACATCGTGCATATATTCTGAGGATGGAAGGAAAGCCGAGCTGCTTCTAGAGACAGTTTCGTTGTATTTTCTGTAGCTTAAAAACCGATGAAAGTTTGTTTAGTTTTCTGATTAAGGTGAAAAAATAGAGATGGAATTTCTTTTTCGGGGCTCTCATTTTCTCCGGCCCGTGAGTGAATTTGTTACTGGTGTTGGGTTTTCTCTCTCCTCTTCTATATTTTCTCCCTATTCGTTTTAATTTGGGGTCATCAATCAGTTTCCAATGTTTCGGTTTCACACGGTAAAGAAGCCTGCTCCATACATATGATGAGCTGCAGAATCCAACAATGCAACATCAAGAGTCGGTATTAACTTGTTCAAGAAAAAGAAAAAAACAAAAAACAAGTCAGTATCAACGATTGAAGTATTGCGGAGATTACATAATTGGAGTACTAAATCTGCATCCTGAACCATACGACACCAAGCAGTAACTATCATTGGTTTCATAAAGACGTTCCTGTAGCATTCCCACAAAGTGAAAATGAAAATGGTTGGATGCTTCGATTTAGATCTCATAAATTCGACGCCAAGCAGCTTAGGCCGATAATCTCAAGTAAAACAAGCATAATAGAACCGCAAACTTATTTTAGACACTGCTGACTGCACCATAATGGCAATGCTATATCACTTTTGGCTGCTGTTGTGGTAAATGAGTGTTGCAAAAATCGACCCCTCCATTTGATTTGGAGGTAACATACTGCTTTCCTATACAATAGATGTCTGGAATAACGACTCGGTAAACTTGACACAATTTCACATCATGAACCTAGTGAAATCATCAATGAATCCGTTTTACAGTTTGTCTTGTGTGCACGTGAAAACTTTTTCCTCAGAAAATAGACTCTACATCAGCGGGACAGAAAGCTGACGCAGAAGCTTGTGGCCTTATATTTTTACATTCTATATTATCAGACCTGCAAATTATGGGTCAGGAAAAGAGTCAAATAAACCACATCACACTTATCTTACCAAGTCAAAATCGTCAAAAAAGAAAAGGAAAAAAGGGAATCCGTAAATGCTTAAAAGAAATCAATCCTACCATTTGAGGGACTCTCAAGAAAATATAAGACAGAGAGTATAGAACACCAAAGATGATAGCTGCTGAAATCAAGTTATGAAGCAGGCGTTTGTCATCTTTGCCGGGCACAAATGCTATTTTTAATGTATTTGTTAGCTCAAATAATCTGTAAGAGACCTGCAAGCAAGCAAAAAATCAATGCATGAGTGATACGAGATATTCTCAAGCTTTTAAACTACAACCATTTTTTCGCTTACAGTAATGTAAATAGCAGTAGTGAGCATAAAATTCAACAATGGGTAGTCAGGGATCAGTGAAAGCAACAATTTTGGTTGTGCATCTGGAACTGAGGATCTGCAAGTTCAAAGGAAATTAAATTCAAGAAATGAAGATTTCTAGAAGTGAAATATCATCTAGTTAAAATCATTGCATCAAGTAAAAATTTGCAAATGGAAGAAACAAGACCCAAACAAGTCTAGCAAACAATTAGAAGTCAGCTTCAGCATACCTTAACCAAATATGGAATTGCGAGATGTAGGTCTCCAATGTTATCTTCCCAAGCCATCTAGTAAACAAATGATTGATAAGTAAGAAAAAGAAATCTTTCAAAGATAATAAATAAGAAATCAGACAAAATGCATGAAAATATCTAGATTGTTCCGTATGGTGCGACAAATATGTGGCTTATGTAAAGGGGGGAAAAGGGACAGATTATAGAACTTATAGGTTACTTACGCAAAGAGTGTCAAACTGTAGCTGCGGACATTCTGAGAGATGTTTCTCAAGCAAATGTAGACACTGATAAAAAATATTTGTGAGACGTTAAGTACATAACATTAGTTATTGAAAATATGAATGTACTCTCAACAGATCTAAGAAAAGTGACACGTACGTAATTGGAATCCACGACGTATAAGGATGGTATTTGTTGTAAGTAATTTTATCCAATTTGTATATGTACTCGAACCACAAAAATCCAACCTACAAATTCCATGAGAATTATTTGCATTAAATTTCTGTCCGTTAAGAAACGAGCTTTCACTTGGAAAAAAGGAAAAATGAAATACAATACCATTAGGGCCAGCAATCCGATAGCTGATTTTATTAATATTCGGAGCTTGACTTCTGTTTCCTCTAGTTTCTCCATCCATTTTTCAACCTATGATAACAATTAACTATCATATAATCCTTGATGCAAAGAAAGACAAGTCCAGAGAGATCTTTTCACATTGAAATTCACCATTTCAAGAACTAAAGTTTACATCACATTAATTTTTTAAACTTTTTTTTTCAGTGGAACACATGAATTGAATACTTACAGTGGGATGGTAATAGGCATATATCATCCCCACTATCCATATGTAACGATCAAGACCTGAGCGGAAATGCCACTCATGCAAGACAGGCAATGTCGGCTTCGCTGGATCAGTATAGGCTGCAACACTATATTTAGGTCAATGTGAGGTCTAAAACTTTTACAAGAAAATAAAGCTTTTGGAAAGTTACTAACCAACGAGGAAAGTAAATGGGCGCCAAATCAATTCAAACACTCCGGGAACTTCCCATATTAGAATAACCACCAAGAAGCAGGCACTCAATTTTACAGCCATGACTGATCCAATCTCGTTATACTTGTTTAGAATACCAAGTGACCCATAGACCATGAGAGTGAACAGAGTATGCATGGGACAAATGTAGTAGAGCATGTAACTGTTATTAAGGACAATGCAGCAAAATAAGACCAAAAAATTAAGCCGCCACATCATCTGCACAAGAAACAGTAACAGTTAGAAGCAGATTAACGATGGGTGGAACTCGAAGAAGCAACCTTCATTGTTCAGGGAGCTTATACCTGTGCAAACCTAGCAATACTGAAATCTTTGCGAATGTAGTAATATGAGAAGTTACCAAACCCAGTCATCCAAACATATGCAGCAATGAAAATTCTAATTGCATTATAAATTTCTGTCGCAGCAAAGTAATGGTACATCAAAAACAATACCTGTAAGTCAAGAAGAAAGAGTAAGAACACTGATAATGGTATTGCAAGAGACATATAAGAACCCTAACCTGCGTATGTCCAGAGCTGTGTGCCGGAGAAGCATTCGGAGGAACATTATCAAATATTTCATCCAATATATGAAAACAAGCATATCTTGACAAAAGAAGGGAGAAAAATAAACAAACCTGCATCCAACCTCTCCACTCCTCAGTTTGATGCCTATTCAAATAAAGTATGGATTTCCCGGAGAATGGTGACTTATCATGATGTATCTTGAACGAAGTTATAGCAGAAACAATGATGAGAAGGAGGTAAAGAAACCAGAAAAGATCCCGATTGAAACTCTGTACAGCAGATGATGGTTAAGAATATAACCTAATGAGCAACCCTAAAAACTGTAAATGAATCAACTAATACTAAATCTTGGATGGCACATAATTATCTAGAACAGACCCCATTCCATTTTCACTGCAATTTCATTGAATTAGAAACGTAGATTACCAAAATGACTTAGATTTCACAGGGAAATTCAATGTTTCTTGCCAGTAACTTGTTCACAAATAATTTTGAAGGATTAAAAGCATCATATAAACAAATATAAACGCAGTTTAAGAGAATTCCTGGGGTGAAATCAAAAGACCACATAGTATCATATTCTGTATATTTGTTGAAATTTGACTTCAATTAATTGTTATTTACAACTCAATATTTCTTGTATGATTAAAGACTCTAAAGTTCTCATTAGCCGACCAAAAAAAAAAAAAAATCCCACATTAAGGATTGTATGGCCTAAAGAAGTCGGAGAAGAAAAAAATCATCAACTTCACCTTTGTTGACGAACCAAAGACATCTGTTCGGTCACATATGTAAAAGTATGCCAGAAGGACACCAAATTCAGATCTGTTAAAGAGAGAGGGAAAAAAGAAGAAAATTGCATTCTGATTTACCGATGCAAATCAGGGTAGTTAAACATTTACAAAAATGAAATATGGAATATAAGTTACTTACATAGCTCTAAGGGTCAATCGATTGTCAATCAAGAATGACTCATCCATCGTAAGGAATCTAAACACAAGCCACAGAAACAGCTAACAAGTAAAACCAAGCAAGCATAAACTAATACTCAACCACCAATGAGGGGAAGAAAAGCCAAGGGGTCGATGGTTGTTTTTCAAAAACCTGAATATAGGAGAAAATGCAGATGAACTCCGAGCTTTCGGAGAAGCAGGCTGAAGACCACCACCTTCCAATAAAACGGCTCTGTCATCTTCTCTCACTGTCCCTTCTCCCATTCCCACTTCAACCAAATTAACATCAGAGTGCCTACTAGCAGAACTAGCAACTTCAGTAAACAAAAAGATAACCCTAATAATAATAAGGTAGTTTAGCCAATTCAACTAAATGCAAACTATATTCCACTTAACTTGATGATCATCACATTTTATCACACAATGTGCTAGATAGCTGCATGGAATTAACCAAACACAAAAAGTTCACCGAAGCTTGAAAATACAATAATAATTAATCAAAAGAATATAAGCCCTAGTGTCATCAGATCTCAAAAGAATCAAACATCAAGTGCTTGCTGATAAATTGCAATAGCACCAATCCTAACACATCATCAATTGTAACACAGACAAAACACATATAACAAAATATTATATATGAACTCATATGAGCATGAATACATTCAAATCCATGAAATATAAATATATAAACATGCTTAGTACCTGGATACACACATACAAACATAAGCTCATACATACATAAATGATTTATTTAACTTACACTTTAGTAGGCAATGAGCTTTTCTTGTACTCCAAATACTCAGCATAAAGCCAAGCAATGAGCACCGGGACTAATCCAAGGAAAAACGAAACCTGCGGCAGTTCGTTAAACATTGAAACTTAAGCATGAGTGAGCACAAGATCCGCAAGAAAACGAAAGAAGCTCAAAACGACAACGCATTGGCGCGTACCTGACTGGGAGTGATAGGACTAGAGATCGTCATTTTCGGCAAAATTGAATTGAACACAACACAGGACTAACACTAAACTAAACTAAACTAAAGCGCATTTCACTTTCAGTTTATGCTTCGAATTTCGATCAGATCTGATACAAATCCGGTAACTCGTAATGTCAGATCAATGGCCGAGATTTGTTCAAAAATCTTATCAGAAGCAAAGAAGAGTGATACAGAATGAGAGGCTTTTTGCTTTGAGCGGTTAGTTGGCGGATCGGTGTTCTGTTTTCTATTTTATGAAATCAGTATTTTTCACTAAATCATAAAATCATCCTGTGGGTCCCGATTGTTTCTGGCCGTCGGATGGAGGATGTAGGATGTGATTGTGGACGATGATGAAGATGATGTGCTACACGGAATCGGAATTCCTTTCTTTTTTGATAATCAATCTCGAGTATAGCGGTGGTTGACGTGTCAACCTCTTGGCTTCAATGAACATTTCCCTCCTTTTCTTTCGTTTTAGACCTTTGAGTAATTAAGAATGTAATTAGACCTATAATTGACTGAAAGCGGGAAGATAAAAAAAATAATTAAATTCAATAAAAGCAATCTTAACATGCAAACATTTTTATTAGAGGAATTTATAGCAATCTGAAAAAGCAGATTAATTTACAATAGTAGCTTAATCGTAATTTCTTTTTTTTTTTTCTTTAATAACAAAAAATTGATATTTCATAGTTTTACTCATAATGTGTTGCTCTAAATAAATAATCTACACTCAAGAATTAATCTCTCAATATACATCTACTGTTTAATAAGTATTCCTTGATCGTAAATAAATTATCTTGACATATTTATAAATAATTAATTTAAAATTAAATGATACTATAATAGCCTCACGATTTGAACGAGTAACTTTCATGTAAATTTATTTATTTAGCCACTAAAAATTTAAATGCTTGAAGAGATAAACTGATTAAAAAATTAACTTAGATTTTAATTTTACCTGTCTTTCTCTATTTTTTTAAAATAAATATAATTATTAAAAAAAGAAAAACGAAATTACGATGGAAGTGAGGGCGAGATTAGCCTGTGGGATGGCTCAGGAATACTTTCTGGGCACTAAATTGTGCAATGGACTTATTGAAAAGTGCCACGTTTCAGTAAATCTTAATCGGTGAGCTGTCGGCAAGTTTTGAAGAGCGTGTTGACGTCACCGACAATGATTTCGCTAATGAGTAATGATCACCGATGCGATCGCCATTATGGCTCGAAATAGGCACAGGATGTTGCAATCAGGCGGGCCTCGAATTTTAGACTTTCTCTTTGGGCCTTTGTAAGTCCCATTGCAGCTTTCTACTTGGGCCAATAAGGCCGATGAAAATAGGCCTTCTATTTGTCGAAGGGAGCGTTAACAGCCTTAAAAATCCTTACCACACCCCTTTAAATTCTATTTCATAAATTACCTTAGCTTAATTTATAAAATACTAAATATATGTTTAAATTAATCATTTTATCATTAAATTTTACCCAGAAATCAAAAGAGTATCTATTTTAAGTTTTTACTTATAAATATATACAAATTTTAAAATCTTAAATTATTTTTTTGTTACATAATTTCTATCTCCATAATTATTAATTCTTAAAAGGTTTCTTAGAAAAAATATTTTTAGTTAAAATATAAACATAAAAAATTATTGAAAAATAATTTATTTAAGTGTTTAATTGAATTTTCGTTCAAAACAAAAAAGTAATTAATTTATCTTCAGTTATTTGGGTTTCAATTAAAGAGAGATTTTTTTTAGGAATTTAAGGGGTGTCAAAAGCCCTACTCATATTTGTACGGCAGTAATATTGCAAAGAATTTTGCTGGGTTTAAAGGGTGTGTTCCTTAACTTGATCTTTTTAATTTAAAATGATGATTTTGAAAAAAAAATTATTAATATTTACACTTTTCGAGATGTGAAAATTTACAATATATTTGAGGTAGTATAAATTAGTTAGTAACTGTATAGTGTTTGTATTTTTTTTAGGGCAGGGGAAAGGGCAAAGTTCAAGTTAATGTTTTGGACCCTGCCTTCCTCAAGACTCAAACTCAAGTGACCAACAAAATAAAATTCTTAAAGCCACTCGATTAAGTGTCCCTAGAGCCATATTATTTGTATGTTTATCGAACATAATCACTAAGTTATTTAACACAATATCTTGCATAAGACTAAACCCAAAATTAAGCATTGATAGGTCATCTTTTGCTCAAGTTGAGTTGTATATATTCCATTTATAATAAAAAAAAAAAATCCAATCTATTTTGGTTGTATATTAACATACATGATAAACTCAAGTTGCATTGTACCTTATCTGTTTGTAAAAAAAACAAAAAACAAAAAACATACGGTTATGTTTTGGTTATTCACTAATATATATTGTGAAGTTAAGTTGCGTTGTACCTTCTTTACTTGTCATATTTCAGGTATTCACTAACACAAGTGATGATTTTAAATTGCGTTATACTCTCTCTATTTATAGAAAAATATCTGACCTTATTTTAGTTATTCATTCCACTCACATAAAATACATTACGGTTAGAAATATATCAAAATTCTTACATAGATAACTTTATATAGCAAAATTCATATATATGTAAACGCAAAACAAGGCCAATCTGCTCATAAAAATTTGAAGGATATCTTCCAATCATTAGAGAGTAGAGACATTAAACAACACAGGTTATGTTTATTTTTAAAGAAGGATTTGTTTAAAAACAAATAAATAAAAGGGAAAGACAAAAAAAAAAAAAAAAATCAAATCAAACAAGTTGTTTTGGTACTTTTGTCTGTACATACATGTGATGCTCCGTTAGAAGCCGATTCCTCAACATTAATCAAAACAATTTTCACGACACTCACTTGCTACCTTACTGAGTACACCTTTTTAGCACACCAAATTGGCATAAAGATAATAAGAAAAACCAGCAATTGGGTTATGGAGGGCAATAGAGTGCATATTTCCATCATGTGCATCTTATAATTCATCACACAATTATTGCCCTTTTTTCCGTCTGTCTCTCTTTTGGGCATTTCATCGAACATATAAAGCACAAAGCAAATATACAGAGTTTCACACAAAAGCAAAGTAGCAATGTCGCTGAGGCCCGGTTCTAGAACTGAAGTGCGAAAGAAATCGTACAAGACTGGGGTTGATGCAGATGAAGCTCGACGAAGAAGAGAGGACAATTTGGTCGAAATTCGGAAGAATAAAAGAGAAGATAGTCTTTTGAAGAAACGCAGAGAAGGGCTTATACTTCAGTCTCAGCCTGTAACTGAAGCCAATGCTTCGATTGAGAAAAAGGTTAAGACTTTGATTTTTCCTTCTTTTTTTTTCTCATCTTTTTTTTCCCCTGTTTGGGTTCAGTGAAATTTACGTTGACATTCAATACTTAATTGAACTGGTTAGTACTTGTGATTTAGCTTAAAAGAAGAACAAAAAACTTTAATTGTTTGAATGAATGGTTCTCTCAGTTGCAATTGAAAAAATACGGCTTAATTGAAATGTGATCCTATTGATGCATTATAAATTTTGATCGTACGGTTTGATTTTTGGTCTTACGTTGGGTGTGTTCGTAGACTAGAATTAACTGTAATAATTTATTCTGTATAGTTCTAATTTGCATGATCACTACAGTTGGAAAGTATACCTTCAATGGTGCAAGGAGTACTGTCTGAAAATAGTGGCTTGCAATTGGAAGCAACTACTCAATTCAGAAAGCTATTATCAATAGGTCTGTAACTTTTTTCCTTTTATTTATATTTCTGGTGCAGCTGTGTATTTATTTTATTGTTGAAGTTAGTGAAAATGAATGTGCAGAGCGGTGCCCTCCGATTGAGGAGGTAATCAGAGCAGGTGTTGTGCCTCGATTTGTAGAGTTCCTTGATGGGCATGATCTGCCTCAATTGCAAGTATGGACTTTAGTGAAGATTGTTTATGTTATTATTCCATACTATTTTTTATTTGCTTTGTGGGACTTTTACTGACTCAATTTAGAACCATTGGACACTGTTGCATCTGACTTTTATTTTTCCTTAAGTTTGAGGCAGCTTGGGCATTGACCAATATTGCATCTGGTACATCGGAACACACACGGGTTGTTATTGAGCATGGTGCTGTACCCAAGTTTGTGCAACTCCTTGGTTCTGCGAGTGATGATGTGCGAGAACAGGTGGATACCAGTTCTGTGTAGTTGTATGATTTATTGGTTCATAATTAATTGATCTGGGAGTGTGCATGAGTTTTCTTTGACATCTCTCAAATGACTAAGCAGGCTGTATGGGCATTGGGTAATGTTGCTGGTGATTCGCCAAGTTGTAGGGATCTTGTTCTTAGTCATGGTGCACTAATTCCATTGTTGGCTCAGTTGAATGAGCACTCAAAACTGTCAATGCTAAGGAATGCTACTTGGACCTTATCAAATTTCTGCCGTGGCAAGCCACCAGCACCATTTGATCAGGTGAAATAAATTTATGACCTTTTTTTTTTTTCATTTTTTGGTAGCCTAGAACAATCTCAATGATATTACCATATTTAAAAATTGTTCTCCTCTTCTTCAGGTGAGACCTGCACTGGCAGCCCTGCAGCACCTGATCTTCTCCAGTGATGAGGAAGTTCTTACTGATGCTTGCTGGGCTCTTTCTTACCTTTCCGATGGCACAAATGATAAAATCCAGGCTGTGATTGAGGCTGGAGTTTGTCCTAGACTCGTGGAGCTTCTTCTGTAAGATGGCATATTTTTATTTTAACTTCCACCTTGTTCTTTGTATGTCATAACAGCTTTGAAATTCAATGGGAGAATCAGTGAACTAAATCTTTTTCCTTTTTATGGAGAAGCTGGGCCTTCTTGGGGCTGAACTGTTAAAATTCCATGGATTCTCTGTAGGTTGGGAACACACAGTTTTATGTTTGTTTGTCTCGGATTAGGTTACTATTGCTAATATGTATTTGTTTTCCTTCAGTCATTCATCAACAACAGTCCTTGTGCCTGCTCTTCGGACTGTGGGCAATATTGTTACCGGTGATGATACCCAGACTCAGGTACTTATTGTACATTATTAGAATTATGATCAAATTTCAATTAAAACTGGCTGTAGTTCCCAGCTTCAAACCTGGTAAACAGGTTGAGAGATTTATGGGTAGCAAAATGGGTTAATAATTAATGCAAGAGAGAAATAAAAATTGGGGGCAAGCCAAGCTCCAAATGTTTCGTATGCATCATGGACTGAAAGAATATGGTTCTTGTTAAAGGGAAAAAAAAAGTCAATTCATTATATTTTTGAGATGATGTTATTGAACCAGAAAGGGAGTTAAGAGGACTTCAGGGAGAACACAGTTTTTGCATATAAAGCTGACCCTTCCACCTATGCCCCCTTCACTCTTTAACCTGCTACTTCTATCTATAAACATTGCCACTTGTGTACTTCAATTACTGGTGAGCGTTATAGCATCTGGTTCCTCATCTTAATATTGTTTAGCCTGTTTGAACAATCTTCTCTCTAATGTCTCCTCTTTCTTTTTGTCCAATATTTCCTCAAACTCTTCTCATGCACCAAATGCTGTATTAAGTATACAGGAGTTATTGAGAATATAGATTATTTATGTAAAGATCAAATTGTTGTTACTTTACATTATTTTTCCTTCATGACAAGGTTGACTCATGAAGTGTCTTTTTCAGTGTGTAATTGATAACCAAGGGCTCCCTCGTCTCTACCAACTTCTTACTCAAAACTACAAGAAAAGCATCAAGAAAGAAGCCTGTTGGACAATTTCAAACATAACTGCTGGGAGTCGAAGTCAAATACAGGTGATGTGCTGAAACATATTTTTGTCCTAAAACCATTGAGTGCATTTTGATCCTATTGTATTAACATTCACTAAGACACATGTTGTGCGTTCGTTATACCTGACCAACATAAAAACATAGTCAGCCACAATAAATTCTGAACCATGGAAAAGTTCATCAAAGTTCTGTTTTTGGTTTCATTCTGGAATTCTGAACCCTGTACCACATGCTTATATTACAATTGCTAAGTCCAACTTTTTCTATAGCAGGCTGTTATTGAGGCAAACATTATTGCTCCTCTTGTATACCTGCTTCAACATGCTGAATTTGAAGTCAAGAAGGAAGCTTCATGGGCTATTTCTAATGCCACATCTGGTGGTACACGAGAACAGATTCAGTGAGCCTTTGCTTGCTACCATCCCTTTCATATTAATGTCACTCGCATCTGAGAACTCTTATATGTAACTTGCATCCTTGCACCCATCCCTTTTACATTTGGTTCTCTTGACATTCTTATATTTTTCAAAACCCTATTTGAATGGTAAAGTCGATGACATCTACTTACCCATGTTACTATGGTAGTAAAGAAAAATGTTAGCTTAGACAATGTAAGGTTCTTGCATCTATATGATGTACAATACAATTGATCGATGTGGTTTCTGCAGATTTTTGGTGAGCCAAGGCTGTATTAAGCCACTCTGTGATCTCCTCGTCTGCCCAGATCCAAGGATCGTGACTGTGTGCTTAGAGGGCCTTGAAAACATTCTAAAGATTGGTGAAGCTGACAAAGAAGCAGGCAGTACCACAGTCAACGTTTATTCAGAAATGATAGACGAATGTGATGGATTGGACAAAATCGAGAACCTGCAGAGCCATGACAACAACGAGATCTATGAGAAGGCTGTAAAGCTTCTAGAGAGGTATTGGGTGGAGGAAGAAGACGATGAACAAAACATTCCAGATGGCAATAACCCGGAATTCAATTTCGGAACTGGCCAGCCTAATATTCCTTCTGAGGGATTCAAATTTAGTTAACATGATACAAGAAATAGTTTTTGCCTTGTGTTCTTTTCATCTTCAACAGGTATGTGGTTTTATTTCTGTTTCACATTTGAGGGTTAAGACTGAAATTTCGAGGTCAGATTTTGTTGTATGAATTGTTGCAGTGTAATCATCTCGATTTAAATTTTTTTTGCATTCTGTTTGGACCATAAAAGCTTGATTTTCATTTAATAACTTTATTATTTAAAAGTATTTTCTATAATAATCCAGCAACATTAGTTAAAATTATTTCGTATAATTATAATGTTGTTAGGAGTCTTTCGGAATATATATATATATAGACAGATAGGTAGATAGTTTGGAGATTGATCAAGCATATCTTAAAAATATGTGCCAAATGCAAACAAGGTTTATTCTACACTTCTATATTTAACAATTACGACAGAAGATAAATAAATCCTAAATTGAAAACTTTGCAACACCTTTCTCATTTTCACTTCGTTGAAATCCACCAAGTGTGAACGTATGGTGAATGGTGGAATACACTGTGAACCAAAGGGTATACACGTGGCAATCATTTAGGCAAAGACAATGGAATGAAGTCACCCCCTCTTCGCCCTACACGTAACTATAGCCTTTTAAAAGAGGAATAGAATTTAACGTCCAGCTCAAGTCTTCGTAATTCCAAAATATGGATGATGCTGCCAGCTGTAGGGGGCAACGCTAGTGGGCCGTCGTGGCAGCACATTTTGTCCTGTCCTCTCGATGTTTGCCTCCAATGGGGCCCATTAGCTCATCAGTTTATCATCTCACGAGGCGATAAACAAGCGTTGAGTATTTCACGAGATAATCTGACGATATGCTTTGCGTTGCCGTTGTCTATCCGCCGAGTAAATGCAATCTGTCTTGAGCGAGTAACAAAGCAAAACTGTAGTTAGTATCCACAACAATATCCATACGAAAGGAAAACACATTTACGTGACGAAAATGGCCTTTGTTTTTGTGCTTTGTGGGGGCACTGCGGGCTTGCGGCAGCATTATTAAAAGGATAATAATGGCAACACAATTTTAAAATCAAAATGTCCGTGGACCATTCCCATTAAACGGACCCACTAACGCAAAAGCGGCGACTAACAGTGCATCAATTCAAATATTCATTTTTGATTAAAAGGACAATACGACCTATCGAAATGGATACCTCGTCGCTGGGGTTGTTTTCGTTTTCAGCCCTTTTGTTTTAACGAAACGGGAAATATCTTACTTCATGTAGTGCCTCCGAATTGGAAAAATGGAGATGTTGCTATAAAAAAAAAAATCATTTTTGCACAGGCAATAAAATAGCCGCCGTCCGATTATACCAAAAGAGTCCTGGATGATCGGGCCAGATTACATAGGCCAAAATCCGGATCCGGCCCAAAGATCCGCAAAGCCGAAACCGCAACAGCATTCAATTCCAAAATGCAACACAAATTAAATATTAGAAATTGTAATGAGACGACTAATATTGAACAGACACAGAGTCATGTAAACATCCACCAACCATGGTCCATATAAATTAGGAAGCAAAACAAACCAGCCAATCTAATCAACCTATAGCAAAGGGAAGTTTTTTAACTTTTCTAAATATCATAGCTTACACAACGTCTAAACCAGATGTTTTTCAATAGTGTTTCTTTTCTTTTTTTGGTGGGGGGGGGGGGGGGGGGGGGGGGGGGGGTTCTCAAGCGTCAACATAACTATGCTAAAACATATAATAAGCCTAAATAGTACTGAAACATGATGATACAGGATTGAAAAACACAAACACACAACCCATAACACATCCTATCCTTCTTTTTCTACAGAGAGGAGAGATGGATTAAGATAGAAGGAGAGAGATTGACCTATTCTGTCAAATGGTCAGTCCTCAAACCAAGATGAGGCCTACCCCTATCGCTTGGATGGTCTCTCGTCATCCTCTCCACCATCATCGTCACCATCATCTGAATCGTCGTCCCTATCCGATCTCTTCCTTTTTGATGGTGCCTCAACCTTCCCGACACCCTCGTCATCATCTTCATCCTCTTCATGGACATCTTCCTCTTCACCATTTTCCTCAGGTTCAAAGTCACTTGCATCTTCCTCATCCTCAGGACGAGCTACTGGCCGGACTAGGTATTCGGTTCCTAGATCCTCCTACAGATAAATATGAATGTATTGATAGAAAAAATGACATGATGGGCCAAAACTCAGACCATAACAATGAGCAAATAAGCAATTGGGAAAAAAAAAAGAAAGAAAAAAAATAAAAAATACCCTTACTAGATCACAATGGTTGCATCACTTGCCGTTGATCATAAGTACCAAATAGATTACTCAAACTTTGAAAACACAAGTTTCACAAAGCAGGTCAAAAATTTTGGCGTTCAAAGCACAGGCGCAATCTTCACCAAACGAATGTTGCAACTGATATGGACGTACTTAATTTTGAAGTGTCTCAACAGCATTTTTAATGATGATTTTACAACAGCCCCAAACAGACCGAAATTGCAGAAACTGCGATTTTTTTAAAAATAAAATAAAATAAAATATATTTTAAAAAAAAATCAAGAATTAAAAAATCTCAACAGATCATCAAATCCCAATAATTAAGTACAGATAAAAGGCGTTGAAGATCTGGGATCTTAAGATTGACCATTCAACTTTAGCCCTTTTCTTTATTAACTAACTTTACCAGTAAAAGCTACCAATAACAATGATTGAATACAATAACAAAAGCTGCAATTTGATTATTCACTTTGAGATGACAAGACACAGGATTTGCTCAGTTCAAAAAGATCAAAAATTGACAAAATTATGCGAAAATCTAGCAAAATTTTTCAGAGATCGCCATCAAAACATACAACGCAAGTAACGAAGCTACAGATCTGAGCCTATTACTTAAATTTCAAATGTATATGAATAACTAACAAGCAATTTCGGTGCATAGACAAGCAGATCCAAATTATTCAACCAGATCTCAACGAATAACAAATAATTAAAGGCAATTGTTTTTTAGAAAATTTGAAATTATTACCTCTTCTTCAGCATCTTCATCTTCGTCATCGTCATTCTCGTCGTCGTCGTCGTCGTCGTCGTCGCCGTCTCCATCGCCGTCGCCCTCATCATCCTCGCCGCCATCATCGTCATCCTCGTCATCATCTTCTTCGTCAGCTGACTGAACCGGCGGTCCACCCGTAGAGTGCAGAATCTGCACCTCCTCTTCGTCGTCATCTTCAGCTTCATCGTCGTCATCTTCATCTTCGTCGTCATCGTCATCATCGTCTTCGTCACCGTCATCTTCCTCTTCTTCGTTATCACCATCTTCCTCTTCCTCTACTCCATCTTTGGTTTCGCTCTCAGTATCAGTATCTGTAACTTCTTCACTCAACGCACTAAGTTTATTCTCTTCCTCGAACTCGAACTCCAATTCCATTTTCACGAAACTTTCCCGAGAAAATTCAAATTTTCTTTCGCAGGAAAAAATTGGATGAGACGGGGAGAGAGAAAGGGGAAAGTGGGGAGGATAGGAGCTTCCGAGCGTGCTCGTTCGTTGTACCAGTAAGTTTCTGCAACTGTAATCCGAGCCGTTGAAACACAATGGAGACGCGGATTGGTGACGTGGCCGTAGATTGTACGGCTGTGATAAGAAGATGTGTACTTTTGTAGTGATAGGTCATTGCGGCGCATTCTCTTTATTCGGTTTTCTTTAAGCAGCTGCTTTTCACGTGCAAGGTGGGGGACTTTGAGAGGAATCTAGGGTTAGGGTTTTTGCTTTCTCTCGAATATTCCTATTCTGGCCCACTTTGTATTCATCTCTGAACTAGGCCCATACTCGACTTTTATAAAGTCCGGGAATATAAAACTTTCTTGGGCCACTTATAAAACTTAGCCCAAATAATTTTTAATGC
This sequence comes from Citrus x clementina, assembly GCF_000493195.1. Classification (NCBI taxonomy): domain Eukaryota; kingdom Viridiplantae; phylum Streptophyta; class Magnoliopsida; order Sapindales; family Rutaceae; genus Citrus; species Citrus x clementina. Next base: position 645,199 of record NW_006261964.1, read on the forward strand.
GTAATGGATGATTATCCAACAGGTCCCTGTAGTTTTTAAAAGTAGCAATTAAGTCAACAGATTTTAGTACTCGTCTCAAATTCATCCTTGGCAATTTGTGAAACCGAGGCCTGTGATGTTTGCAGGTTTGGTTTGAACTGGAAATGGTACAATTACAAATCGTGTTGCGTATATGTCTCTTTTGTTAATTGAGCTAGATTCAAGTCTACAGTTTCTTCTAACAAACTTGTTAATAGCACAAGCAACCATTCGACTAAAATGTAATAAATGCTATAAAAAAACTTTATATTTAAACGCATGCCTAAGGAAAAGAGGTGGGATTTCTCACCTTAATTTGTCATGGCCAAGCTTGTAAGCCAAATTCCTATTACAACTCCTATTTAAGCGTTGCACCTCGATTCAAATCTAGAAATTACTGCCTTGATCCAAGGTTGAAGCTGCACACGCCAAGTCCAAGCAAAACAAGAACGAGAAGAAGAGAGAAAAATGATAGTGACTACACTTTTAACCAAACACAAATAACAGCATAATAATTGGGCTGAAGTTAGTTATATACTTGGTTGAGTGTGGGAACTTCTCATATATTAGTTACAAAATTATCCATTTTATTATGAGTTAAAATAATATACAGGGTGTAATAAAATTAGACTTATTAACATAACACATGATCGCATAATAAAATAGTCTATTAAAATTGATTCTTAATATTTGTTATTAGTCACGTATTAATCCACAAAATATAAAAATAATAATAACGATTTATGCGAGTCCACAATGAATATATGAGAAATAAATACAACAATAGAACTACATTATATTTGTAATACATCTCGAAAACAAATGTTAAATGGTTGACACACGTAAGACATAATTAATAAGTAGGTCAAACACACATCGGTAGAAATTTGGCACAACACATAAATCTAAATTACACTATGAAATCAAAACAAGAAGCCAGTGTTATAAGTGTCTTTGTGAATAATAGGCTACGTTCGAAAGACATGATTGGATTGGATTGGATTAACTTTTAGGATTAAATTGAATTAGATTAGATTGGATTAAACTGGATTATATATAATACTATCTTTTGTTTGGTACAATATTGGATAGGACTATGCTAATTTAATGTAATAAAGCTAAATAACTATTTAAATAATATAATATTTTTAAATTATATTGATAATTATTGACTTTAATATTTAATATTAAGTACTACTATAAAGAGATAGTTGATTATTTTATGTTTAATATTAAATACTAGTTTAAATAAACTAATGAATAAAATTTTGATATTCTATATAAAATAAAATTACAGGTTAAAAAAATTATGAAATTAACTTCTATATTTAATTTTTATTAAAATATTAGGTTAAATGAAAAATAAAAGAGTGATAAAGAGGATACGAGTTCTTTATTTAATTTCACCCCATCTAAACTCATATAAATATAAAGAATAATAATCTCAATTGTTTTGAACTAAATTTTAGCTCATGACAACCAAACATACCTTAGGATTAGACTATTTTATTAATCCCAAAATCTAATTCAATCCCACAATTTATTCCAGTATCAACCTCATAATTGTTATCAGTAACACGCGTAGTTTTAAGCAATTCTACTTTCGAATTACGGGTAGTAATTAGGGGGGTTTGACACATGGCACATGATAACGTGCCTTAACAATCCTATGAATATAAATATAAATGGTTGGCAACCAATTCAAACTCCTTGCGTAAGAAAATATATCTCTACTTTCTTTAAAATATTAGGGAAAAAAAGGACTTGAATGAGTGATGAAAATGACAAGCTTGTAATGTTCAAAGCCTTAGCAATGAAGCAGGTAAGCGCTTTTGAATAAGCCGAAGCGATTACGCGAAAATCGCCTAATTTCTGATAAACTAATGGATAAGTAGTGCATTTCTGACTTGTTTCGATTCAAGCAATTGCTCTGTCGGTTGAAATTAAGCAATTGAATCAACTTAACCCAAAATCAAGATTTACAAAACTAGTGATATAAAAACATCAAGATTGCTGCTAATAATAACTATCAAATTGACAAACCTAATCGATTAACTATGATAATAAAGATTTTTGCAATAATTTTTCTGTTATAGATATTAATAAGAATAGTCTTCAAGTAAAGTTCGTTGCTCACATAGTCCCAAATAATACCGTCACGTTGTACGTCATTGTTTTATTCATCCATAATTTCAACACAATTTATAAAAATGCGTCCACTTATTCAATTAATGACCATATAAATAGAAGGAGTTGCTCTCTATATGTCTTTGTAACTGAACTTGTCTTTTTAGGACAATATTTTAGGATTTCAATTTAAGCTATATTACATTACTTCACGGCAGAGTATTATTAATGATTGCAAAACCATAGAGATAAATATTATATCAACACCTACTACTATAATCTAACGATCATCATTAATGCTCCATAGTGAAGCAACTCTTCCATAGCCATACTGGGATAAGATTCCATCAAATGTGATTCACATGTTAAGCATGTATTATTGGCAATTTTCTCAAAGCAAATCACATAAGCCCAGTCCATGTATAAATGTCGGCCAGCCTGAGCCTAGTTAGCCTTTTGTCAATTAAGGAAATTAATTACCATCTGATTAATCCTTTTCTGTCACACGTGGCTTTGACATAACGATATGAAATAAACAAATGGTGACATATAAAACAACCTAACAAGGGGAAGAAAATATCCCAATAATAATTGTGTCCACTTTCCTGTTCTTGTAGTAAATGCTGGAGAGTTCTCCCGGACTCAAGAAGAAGAGATGACTACTCGGTGGTACACGTCGGCTTTCCGATGGCCAGACCTCGAGTTTTCTTTGCGGTCGTCGTTTTTCCGGTTGCCGGAGTTCAATTTCTCGTACTTCACGACCGGATGGAGCTTGAGCTGGCTTGATTTCTCGATAGATGATTTGTTGTGGAAAGTCGTTACCGTCTTTGAGTCTTTTCTTTTAGTTTCTATGCTTTGTTACTTCTTTTTGTTTTGTGGGTGTACGCTTTGATCAAAATCTGTAGCCCTTTTTGTTAATATGTAATTTGCTGTTTGGTCGTGTATCATCTGCTAAATTTAAGGAATCCGACATTTTTCTTTAATTGCTTGGTGGGTTTGAGATGGGAATTAAGTTTGTTTTTTCTCGTAAAGATTCATATTTGTTTGATGGGGTGTGTTGAATTTTCTCCATTGGGATAAGCTTGTTTGTTTACTGGTTTCACCATGGGTTATGTGATGATGATGCTGGGGAAAATAAACAGTTTTATGTGTAAATGTTTGCTGCATTGTAGATTCACCTTTTTTTTCCCTCCCTTTCAAAGTAGGGGTTTGGCAAATTGAACCCTTAACCCAAATCGACTTTGTTCATTAACTGAAATGGTGTTCATCCCACACCCTAGGCTAGTTGTCTTAGTGATACCTCATTTAGGCCATTACGGTATGTATCACATTTATTAGGTGTAAATTTATAAGTTATAGTCGGTAGATCCCTAAATTATGTTATAAATGCATAGATATACATTAATAGTAGACATTTAGTTAGTATATTATAATATAGAGGTGTTCATAATCAAATCTTGCTCAATTTGTCCTATTTACAAAAAATTTTATCCATAACTTGGTGGATTATATTAGATTGAGAATTCAAACCCTATTATAAAAATTCAATTCATATAGATTGAATTTAGATTAATTTTACCAATTTATGGAGTGGATTAAATTAAAAATTTATAATTATAAAAATAGTGATGGTAGATTGGTATCTAATCTGTAAAATGCATTCCGCAAATACCTCGTATTATAATAAAACTTGAAAGGTAAAAAGAAAGGGAAAAAAAAATGAATATAGTTAGTGCTCCTCGTTCATAGTAATGGCTAAGAAACTGCATCTATGCTTGTGTGATACCAAATTTACATGTGTTTTATGTTACAGTTGAGTATTTGTGCTTGTTTTGTTTGGTGATGATTTTGATATTGAGAAAGAATCAAGCAATTGGGCCTTGGGCAACGGGGCAGAGTTGTGTGGGTTGGGGTTACATGATTTTATATATTTTATTGGCTTTCTCTAACTTTACCATCTCCTTTTTGTTGAGCAAATTGGCCACTTTCAGCGGACACCTAACTTTATTTACCTGCCTATCTTTAATTTTTAAACGTGTCGAACGGTTGCACGTGACAAGCCTAGTGTGACTATTTCTTTTTAAAACAGGGAGGTGAACTGTAGAAGATGATTTTTAAAATCACTATTTGTTGAGAATGATTATTAAGCAAATATAAGATGGACAACCCTAATTAAGTAGAAAAAACTAGACCACTCATTCTTAAATTGATAAATTTATAAAAATAGAACGAAAAAAGTTGTCAATTTTGATGACCCAACTTGATTTCATTGAAGGGAAAGAAAAGATAAATAGCCAAAAAAAAAAAAATGAAGATACTGGCTTTCCGAATAATATTATTCAAGAAAAGGAAATTAATTATCTCAAAGAAATTAGAATATCCTACGTGGGAATCGGGAATTTGTAGTAAAGAATTGGATATAACAATAATAATCTAACAAATCCCAACTATTTTCTCTTAAATCTAATATAAAATGAAAAATTGCGTTGCCATTTGACGGCCAAGTGTATGATGCCACGTCACCAACCCTGGGGTTAACGTGGCCGCTCGTTAGAGGCAAAGAAGTACATAACTGCAAACGCGCTTTTGCCAAGTGTCCGGTCCACGAACACCATTCTACCGTTCCACGTATTAGAAGACTTCACTGTCTTCACTGTCGTTTTCCCCCCCGTCTCTCTCTCTCTCTCTGCACAGTCGCAAAATTTCCGAAAACAGAAAAAAGATTTTTTCATTTTTCATTTTCAGCGTTTTCGATCGAAACGTTTCTTGTTTCCACATTCAATTTTGCTTCCAGAAATTGACAAAGAATTTCAATTTTTTTTTATGGCAGCTTATGCTTGTAATAACAATCAAAGCAATAATCTTGTTGTGTATCCTTACAATTTCGTTGATTTTTATCCCCAAAACGCTAATTTTGGTGTCGTAACTCCGCAATCACTTGGTGTAATAAACCCTAATTTAATTTCCCCGAGTCAAGTGCTTGTTCCGTGCAATTCCCCGGTCTTTTTAGTTCCTTCTTTTAATTTCCCTTTGAATCCTTCTGTCTTAGATCAAATGGACGAGGAAAGATCGCTCTCGCTTGTTCAGGTAAAATTTTCTTAATATTTTGATTTTTATTGTCATCTGGTATTTGTTTGATTGCTGATCTTGGAATCGATGTAAATAATAAATGCAGTTGATGACCAATGAAGGACTTGTGCCCTCAACAGAAGAGGAGGATAAGAGAAGAAATGTCTTTCAAAAGCTTAAAGAGGTTATTCCTCTTCAATTTTTGTTATTGGTTGAATAGTAATTCTAATTTAAAATTAGTTGATTTACATGTTTACCTAATTTCGCAAGTTTAGATAGTGGCATGCTATATATGTTTTAGAGATTATTTTATTTTATTTTTACGCATTTCGGTCTATCTATGATCATTAGCTGGTCACTTTAATTATAGTTGGTCACTTTGATTATGTATCTCTTTTGAAAAAAAAAAGGGAAAATCAAGTACGTAATATATAATTATGCAGATAGTCTTGGCATGGGTCAAGAGAGTTGCTTGGCAACGGCGATTGCCAAAAGAACAGATTGCAGAGACACATGCAACGATATTGACATATGGGTCTTATGGCCTTGGAGTAAGTATTTAACTTGCTAATCTTCTTGTAATTTTTCTTTGGTATATTGTATCTCTTATTAGTTGAAGCTGCTTTGCAATATTCAGGTTCATGGTTCAGAGTCAGATATTGATGCTTTATGTCTTGGTCCTGAATTTGCCTCAATGGCGGTAAGTTTATCCATTTGTCTTTGTTTTTTTTTTTTTTGGTTCCCTGTTTGAAGTGGAATAAGCATCGTCTCAACTTTTGATAAGTCTAACTCATACAGGAGGATTTTTTTGTTGTTCTGCACAACATGCTTAAGAGCAGACCTGAAGTATCAGAGATTCACTGTGTGAAGGATGCAAAAGTTCCTTTGATGCGATTCAAGTTTGATGGGATCTTGATCGACCTTCCCTATGCGCGTCTTCACGTATTATCTGTTCCTGAAGTAAGTTTAGTAACTTTACTTCAGATATTATTTTGGAGAAACGTGCAACTAATTCAATGCTTGAAGTTTTTTTTCTCCACTAATGTTCTGTGAACTTTTGAACTTTTATTTCTTATTGACTAGTGAGGATTCTCACGTGTTTTGAGTGATGTCATTGCAGTATGTTTTATAGTCTTAATTTTGAGTTTTTTTTTTCTTCCCCTGGACTGTGGTTAGTATTGACTTCATGTGACTGTGAATTGCAGAACGTAGATGTGCTCAATCCATTCTTTTTGAGGGATCTTGATGAAACCAGTTGGAAGAGCTTGTCTGGAGTACGAGCAAATAAATGTATTCTTCAGCTTGTTCCAGACTTGGAGGTGAATGTTGATATTTTTTCATAAATTCCCCCTTTTTTGTTGGGTAAAAGAAAATATCAAAATATCATTCATTTGATGTTTTTGCTAATAGGATAGATATAGAATGGATGCACCGAGGTATTGGGTGATAAAAATTTCATATCGTGAGGTTTTTTGCAATGGGCTTTTGCTCGAGGGCAATTGAAATTTTTGCTTTAACACAGTAGCATTTGGAAAAGTGAAAATGCTTGCAGTGCAATGCTTTCATTGTAGATGTTGCATTATGGTGTCCTATGAGCTGTAATTTGTTGATATTTAGGATGCTACGATGTCTCCACACATTACATATTGTTCTCCTTGCATTGCAATGCATGATATATTTTTTTAAAGTGGATGGATAATGACGTTTATGTCTCAATTTTGCAGTCTGAAATTGTTCCAAAATGGTGCTAATGTTTTTTCTGAAAGATCTGAAAACACCATTTTTCCTCTATTTCTTGTGCACTTTCAGTTTCTATAGATCTCATTTTTGGGCTGATGTGTTCCAGAAATTCCAGCCAGTGCTGAGATGTATCAAATTGTGGGCAAAAAGGCGAGGAGTGTATGGTAATGTGAGTAAAATTTGTCGCCATAAATTCTCCAATCATTCTAATGTTCAGCAAATTTTAATCATTTTGTAAACATTAAGTGATTGGTGAATGATAACTCAGAAGTAATTCTTTACTTTACTGCAGTTACATGGGTTTCTTGGAGGAGTTCATTTGGCTATCCTTGTCGCTCATGTTTGCCAAAATCATCCAAAGGGCAGTTTGAATACTCTGGTTGCAAACTTCTTTAAGACATATGCCTATTGGCCTTGGCCTACACCAGTCATGCTGCAGGATCCAATGTTACCAGCTGCTGGATATCCTTCTGAGACACGGTCCTTAATGCCTATCCGATTGCCGTGTAGTCCGCATGAGTATTGCCATTCCAATATTACTAGGAGCACATTCTACAAAATCAGAACAGAGTTTCTTCGTGGCCATAATACAACTAGGGTATGTATTCTTCAATTTTGACCATCATTGTGTGTATTTCTGTTTCTATTATGTGCTAAATAGAGAGTTCAGTATAGGTGGAATGGAAGGAAATTAGTAGATTCAAAAGGTAAAATATGCCATAAATAATCATTCGGCTTAAACGTCGTTCGATCTTTTAATTTCTGTCCGCTTTTGGGCTGTGTGTATCTTGAGGCCCAATATAAAGTTAATCCTTTAAAATTTATTACTAATCAACGAAAATTTCCTTTGTCTTTCCTTCTCTCTTTCACTTGCGTGCCTTACCTTATGTTGGATTTACTTTTGGGCATTGCAGGATCTTATGAGGCCAGATTTTGATTGGCACTTCCTTTTTGAGCCTTTTCCATACTCAAAGAAGTATGCACGATTTGTCAGGGTTTACCTTTCAGCTTCTAATCAAGATGACCTTGGAGACTGGGTGGGTTGGGTTAAGTCACGCTTTCGATCTCTTATTCTGAAGGTAAGTAGATAAACAATGCTGCTTAGCCATGTGCATTAACTAGTTGGGTGGTGATTTAGTTTGTGCAGTCTTTTCTGGTACTACATTTAATTTAGTGCAAAACTTTATTATTTTCTACCCAAAGTGTACCCTTTGAGAATATCTTTTCATCAGTTGTTATCGGACAAATGTCATGGCACTGATGATTGTCTATGTGTAATTATTATATTTGTTATCTTTTTCTTCTTGTTGACGTGTCCTGGGTTTCTATGCAGTTGGAGGAAGTACAAGGTCTTTGTGACCCTAATCCTACAGAATATATTGATGTGGATGTGACAGAGCCGCACGTTGTTTTCTACTGGGGCTTGCAACCTGGGAGAACTAATTTGCTAGATATAGTGGCTGTTGAAAAAGATTTCTTGAAGAATATTCATAATGGCTTTCAAGGCTCCCCAGGACGAATGGGGTTACTCGTCGTGCAGGCTTCTCAGCTGTCCAAGAGTTCACAGCTTGATTTTGGAAGTGGGAGGAGAACTAAAGCTTGTTGGAAAAATCTCGACTACAATCTTCCGCGAATCCCTGTGTACTCGCAGCATCTGCCCAACTACATCATTGGGTATGTGGATGCTAAAGCAGACTCCAAGTACCCAAGCGCTGGGGGATAGAATTTGATGATGCGTGTCCTCGTTTTCTTGCTTTAATTTTGTTTCACCTTCCTGTATTGAGATTTACTTTTCATAGGTCGAAAATATGACAGGATCAGAAGAAATTTAAAAGGGAGAAAAAAAAAATTGTAGATGAGATGTTTAATTTGCACAGTATATTGGATGATAGTTAGTAAAAACAGGCGTAAGTGATTGCAGGGTAATATACCACATTCACACATCGTTGTAATTACCGTAGAACTTTTTTTTTGGGGGGGTGGGGGGTGGGAATTACCGTAGAACTTTTGAACCGTGTGTTCACCCTGTGAAGTACTTGTACATTTTATAGCATAAATTAGAACATTTTGGTTTTACTTTATATTTTTTCTTTCAGTCTAGTAACCTTTTCTGTTGGAAAATGAAATATGTTTATAATTGAATGTTGAATTGATAATTTGATTGTAGAGTACACGAGATAGACTAGTTGTTCAAGTCAAATAATAGTTTTGAAGTCTATTTTGAAAAAAATTGAAACTCTTAACAGCAGTTCCTAAGCAGAAATGTGAAGGCAGAATAACCAAGTAAAACCTGAAACTAGTTGGAATTTAGAATCATCCCAATATTCCGAGTATGCTTGATGTGACAAGTGAGAGACCATGCACAGCTTTGTTTTGGTCACTAAACGGCTGTGTTTCTCCAGCAAATTGCTCTTCACAACTATCAGCATGAGCAGCAGCAGCTTCTGCATCCTTTTTAGAAACCATATAGTCACCAGATTGCAGAGCATCAATGGCTTCAGGTATCTGCCTTTCTACAATTGCCCTGTACTCTTCGATGCAAGTACCATAGAATCTGTACAAAGCTGGATCACTCACTTTCTTAAACAAATCCCCAACATGCCATAGGGTTTCATTAGCATTAGCCTGGAGTAACTCTACCAATATGATAGCCAGTTCTTTGACATCTGCATTCAAACTTCGAGGGTCTGATTCAAGAGATGCAACACAAAGATTGTAATAATCTGTGTGTTTACATGTCTCCTGTATCAAACGAGTTTCGATCTTTGAAACTGAAGCTGAAGCTGAGCAGCTAATTGAGGATTGGAGGAGTAGGTGAACGAGCAAAAGAGCCACCAAACTCATCTTCGTATGAGAGCAAAGCAGGAAAGCTCACACATTGTGTAAAGGGTTGTTGCTTTTTGTAGGATACAATTCAAGGAGATAAATTAGATGGGTAGCCAATTTCGAAAAGTGATACTGCAAGTTGGGAAAAGTTCTGGCACATGATTGTGATTAGTATGTGCTGATGTTGCGTTCCTACAAATTCTAAGGCGTTATAAGAGTTGCTTCATATGAAAAAGGAAATATAATTGTTGTGGAAAGAAGGCCAACTAGTGTTACCAAGTATAAGAAATGTACATTTCTAATCAGTTATTGGCCAAAAAGTGATGATGAGGCATGTGGGATTCAAACAGTTGAAAAATTAGAAAAGCATAAACTAGTAACTGCAGCGAAAAATTTCATCGGTATTTCGGAACTCTCCGCTCATACTTTGTTACGTGCGGATTAAAAAATATCAGATCTACTAAATCATGAGCATGCGAAATTCTAAAGAGGACAAACATCCTCTCCTAATTCTTATTCCCCCCACCCCCATCTCTCCTAATTTAAGTGACTAAGATTGAATTATAACATTACTAATTTAAGTGAATTATAACGCTGACAATTAAGTCATCTTTTTTCACTTTATTTACAATTAAGTCAATTTTTTTTAGTAAATTTAGAAAATTATAAGAGACTATGAGAGAAAAATATTAGGAGAGGATTCTAATCCAATCTTTATGCAACAATCATTATACATGCCCTAGAAGTTGTAAATTTTTCCGCTAACGATTGCTAATTTAGTAATGTTGTAGCTTTTAGAATAATTAACGTTGACTGTGCCGTAAAAATAATCCCGGTAAAGAAAATTAATTAAATATTTAATTAATTAAATGTTTAATAAAGTTTATTTTAAAAGCTATAAGTTTACTGTAAAAATATAAATGGCTGAAATAAAATAAAGGTTTTTTTAACTGAAAACAAATATTTTTATTTTTTATTTTGTTATCTCAATATAATTAGTAATAAAAATAGTCTCTTTAATTTTAATGATTGAATAAGGATAATTTTAGATTTTTATAATAGACGTGAGGATCTATATGAAATTGTAATAAGTATAAAATTGATTATTGAAATAAAATTTTGAAAATCTATCATGCCCATGCTTTTTAAAATCTACTCTAAGTCAGTGTGACTTTACCAAAAGTTATGTTAAAAAAAAATACAAATATCAAAATTAACTTTTAACTTTTCAAAATCATTAGCCTCTCAAAAGTAATCTCATTTAGCTCTCAATAGAGATAGTAAAATCTCTTATGTTGAGAGTAAAGAGGTCTAGAGTTCAAAATTGTCTCGTGGGTGGGAAGCAAAATTGGATTGCCATTAGGCTAAATAATAATAATAAAGGATAAATTATCGATTTTTTCCTCCAATATAAGTTAGAAACATTTACACTCAAACTCAAATGTGCTATGAGACTTGAGCGTTATGCCGTTATGTGACTTACCCCCTTCAAATTTAAAAACACTACACTTAACCCTATTACGTTAAGCACTTAAGTTATTTTACAAACAAAAAAGTCCTTATTGCTCCCGATCAATTTAAGTTATTTTACAAATTGTAAACATCCATGAAAATGAAATATTATGTGAGTGCTATCCCAATATTGTCTTTAATAATTTGAGTTAGTTACCTAATTTATGTAGTTTTTAATTTCTTTTCCATATTTTCTTGGCTTAAAATTAAACAAATTGGGCAATACAGTATTTGAAGGTTTGATGAAACTTATTTTATGTGCTATCAATGAGAGAATGTATTGTCTCATGTAAATAAAATTAATATATAATTCATGATGTAATGAAAATGGAATTATGTTAACTTATCAAGGACAATATTATCACATCATTAACAAAAAAAAATTCATTTTGATGGACGTTTACGGTATGATTAAGGGCAATTTCACTGTAGAATAACTTAAATAACTTAAATTGTTAGGGTAAGAGGGTTAATTGTATATATATATATATATATATTTTAATTTGAAGAAGATAATATCACATTTTATTTGAGTTCTACTTGAGTTTAGGTGTGATATTCCCTAACAATAAAACTAAAAAAGCCTTGACGAAGAATTTTTGAGGAGATTAATATTGCTTTGCACTTAATATTAAAAACTATTATCCCCTAGTTTTAGCATACATCATCAATGAGTGTTTATATTTGGGAAAATTATCTGCGAAAGTAAGATCATTTAATGGAAATTAAGACATTGGATCATTTCCCTTGCGCCTGACAATTACGTTAAAATGAAAATGATAGTCCAAGTGGCAACAAAGCTAATTTTGATGATAAAGAGCCAAAATTCCCTATAAAAAAAAGGAGGAGCATATCATTGAACTAATTCTCAGCCCATTTTTCAATTTATCTAGCTGCGGGCACAAGTCTCTTTTTAGCTATTCTGCAAAAATGAAGGCAATTTTATTTGTCTTTCCGTTTGTCCTTGCTGTCGCATATTTCCCAATAAGCCAGTGCCAAAACCTGCCACTGATAGAGCACACTTGTAAGCAAACACCATATTATGGTCTTTGTGTGACTTCACTCAAGTCAGACCCCAGAAGCAAAACAGCTGGTGATGTTCAAGCAATTGCACTAATAATGGTTGATATAATCAAAGCCAAGGCCGGTGGGGCACTGCAACACATAGAGAAGCTCAAGCAAAAGTACCCTGCACTGAGAGTGCCTTTGAGTGCTTGCAAGGATAGATTCAATGCTATAATTATAGGCGATGTGCCGCAAGCCGTTGAAGCCCTGACGAAAGGTGACCCCAAATTTGCTGTTGATGCTGCCAACGATGCTGCCCTTGAAGCCGATTCATGTGAGAGAGGTTTCTCTGGCAAGTCACCAATCACTCAAATGAACAAACTCAATCATGATATCTCCATTATCACTGCTTCTATTGTTAAAATGATGCTGTGACAGATGTTCATAAGGATTAATGGATCGTGCCTTGGTTCTTTACAATATAAGTTTTTAACTCCTTTTTCTTTCAGTGTATTCATGTAAAAACATCAGTTTTAAGAAATAAAAAAATGGTGGATCAAAGAAATTTATTCTGAGAAACTGAGAACAGAAACATGTGCACTGTTTGCGGAATGATTATAGGTCGGGGAAAGCATCATGCTCATTCACTAAAGATAGGAACAAAATTTATTTCTCCAAGAGATAAGGCTGATAATTTAGTAAAGCGATGGACAAAAGCAAGCAGACAAGATGCTGTCGAGCAGAGCACCTCAACTTTTCAAGTAATACAAACATGATCACGATAATGAGATTATCTAAAAGCCATTCCTTTTTCACAACCTTGAAAACAATGGCACAGAACTGCCCACAGAAAAAAGTAATTCCTTTTAGTGAATTAGAAAACAACGGCAGCAAAAACTACTCACAAATGCCAATCACAGACCATTCAACCCATTCGCGAGTGCTGAAAGATGAACCTTTTTAACATGTTTTGTAAATATTTGCAAGTGTAAAGTAGACCTCGCATGTATAGTGTAGATTCTGAATTATATTATATAAAATTTAGACTCTTTGACAAACTTTTAGAATTAGATTATGATAAACTCTGATCTGTATTTTATAATGAAATAATAATTTAAAATTAAAAAAGGGATTACAATGGGCAATTCTCACAAGTATGAAAGCATCAAAGTTTTTCAATATACAGACAAACAAAATCCACATACCAACCGTTCATTTGAAGACAAAATGGGAAAAAAAAAAACGTTTTTTTAAAATGAAAAACACTATAAAACAACCTCAAAATCAGCTTGCGACACCAAACCAATCATCAAACTTCAGTTTTGCTCTCTGCCCATTTCAGTTTCAGGCCTGCAAAAAAGCGAAAGAAAAAGAGAGAAAAAAAAAACCATGAAAGCTCCAAACTTTCTTCTTCTTCTACTTCTTCTTTCAGTTATTGTACCAGTCATCATCCAATGTGATGACAATTTAATAAACCAAATATGCCGAAGAACACCCTTTCGTGACTTGTGCATTGCAACGTTAGAGCCCAATACCAACAGCTCAAGCTCAGATGTCAAAGGGTTAGCGAGCATTATGGCCAACATCGTGCTGGGAAATGCAAGTGACACATTGAATTACATCGAGGGTTTGATCAAACAAGCTCCAGATCCTCAGCAGGAGAGAGCCTTGGCTAATTGTGCGGAACTGTACATCCCGGTCGTCAGGTACGAGCTTCCTCAAGCTATTGATGCTCTAAGCAAAGGCCATTTTGGGTTTGCTAATTATTGTATTGCTGATGCGGGCAAGCAAGCCGATGCTTGTGAAAAGGGCTTCTCTGGGTCGGCAAAATCACCTTTGAGTGATAGGAACAATCTTTTGAAAAGCCTCTGTGGTATTGCTGTTGCTATTATCAATCTTCTGGCCAAGGGTTTGAGTTAAGATTCTCTTTTTTGTAATCTATCTAAATTAATACTTGATTTTATTGTAGTCATCATGTAATGTTGTTATAAATTATAATACGCTAGTTTTGTTATGTTGCATTAATTCAATATTAGAAACAGAGTCTTTATTGTCTGTCTTTCTTTCTCTTTGGACCATTCATTAAAGCATTTTGCGTGGAGCCTTGGACTCTGGCTCTGCTCAGGTTCTTTTTGTCCAGAAGATTGTAGAAGCCTCTAGATGAATTGAATGAAGGCCTTTGTGGCTGATAAAAGTGCACACAAATAAACCCCTCAGGTTTGCTTTTAATATGCACGTTCGTCCTAAATGTTTCAAAACTCGACAAATAGGCCATTTTCTATTTGAGCCGGCCCCGAGCTACTTTGCAAAACCCATTTCGCCATCACGGAAATCTAAAAGAAAAAATAGAAGTTGATGGTATCTTCAATGTTTCCGGAATAAACGTAAAATACTTGTGAAATTTTAGGATTTATCGTATACTTATAAGTCATATTTTGTCATGCAGACAATTTATTTTGAAAATTTTCAAAGTAAATCAATAATTATACTTATGATGAGAAGGAACTCACCAAAGACTTTATGTCCCAATGAATCGTATAAATTAATATTCATATCCATTATCTTGTTATCTGACTATGAGCAGCTTCAGAATCTGATATATTGATAAAGAAAGCTGCAAAAGCTACTTAAAATTCATTTCCGTTGGTCATTTGAGAAACCTGTGAACCCACATGATGAAAGAAGACTAGAAGCTGGGCACACGTGAAATCACGTGCCAGCTCATGCAAAATTCAATCATCAATGTCCGAGGCCGACAGGTGAATTTGTATTTTGGAGCATACAAGCTGGCACGCGTGGATTATTCCCACGTGCCAACATCAAATGTGAAAATCCCATCTCCACCTCATTGAAGCACCATAGCAATTGCAAATGATTCTCGTGGGTATATAACATAATGTGATTTACAAGATAGGTGCTAAGTTGCAATGTACAAAATCTTGCCAAGTCATTTGGCCTTGTACTCAACACTCTTGAGTTTTCATCGAGTGCTTTAATAGAAAATAACCACACGCATAATTACATACATATTTGATCGACAGATGGTTGCCGCGGAAGCAACTTATGAAGACAACATTCATGGCATGGCCTTAGAAAAACACATTTGAAAACACTTGTTCGTTAATCTTACCCACCCTCATGTTCAAATCAGTGCAGTATAAATTATCCATCAAATGTCAGAGTGGGAGAGTGGCTTGCATTGGAAGATCCAGAATAGCCTTCAATATGATCTTGCTCATTGTAATGATTCTGAATCATCTGGCAGCTGGATTTAGTTTTTGCTGTTGATCTGAACCGGTAACTTGCTGCACCGTACTGCAATTTTTTCAATAACCAATGTTTAGTTATAGAATTCATCCAGCAGGAAGATGTAATTTTATATAGATTTATAGCCGAAATGAATGGTAACATACTTGGGAAAGCCAGGACTAGGTACATTAGGATCACTGGCAGATGGGTTCCCAGAGAACTGAACTGAAATCAAGCCACCCTCTGTCAATCTAGCAGACAGGGGAGATCCCTGGAAGCTTACAGATGTACCTCTGGATGACATTCCTGCAAAGGCAATATTATGAGCACAATTCGATGAACACTTGATTGCACCAAAGGTACAGTGAAATTATGCAAAAGAAAGTATTTTGTTCTGAAAAACCATTAATCAGAGGGTAATCTCCATAGTGAAAGTCAGATTATACTATTAGCATTGGATTGATTCCATTCCGATTGGGTGTTAAGAACACGAGTGCAGGCAGGTTCTAATCTTAGAACACATCCATTTGATATGATTGACTGCAATCAAATTTTCTCCTCATTTTCTCAAATTATGGGCAACAAATAACAAATGAGCTCGATGAAGAGGGAAAGGACTAAAGGTGAAAAAAAAAAAAATCGGGGGATTAGAGCTGATGTAGCACTGCCAAAACAAGATCCAAAACTCAGAATTTGTCATGACAATCAACATGAATATAGGTGTAGGGAACTGATAGCCCATGACTTGGCATTAACTTATATATAAGAATAAAATAAATATTGAATACTTCAATTCACAACAGAGAAGAGGCAAAAGAAAGATTATATTAGGCATTTAGTGCAAAATTCAAATCAATGATCAGAAAGATATTAGTTGCACCAATATATCTGTACTGTGATACATCCTTAAAAAAAAAATTCTGAATTCAAGTTAAATCAAATTCAATTTTGTAAAGGAAATATTACCTTGAAATATCACAAGACAAAACAGAAGAGTGAACACCATGGCAAACAGACTGCTATTGGATGTTGACTGTTTTGCAGCTTTCGTCTTTTTCAAAGCCTTCATTCGCTCAATTCTTGCACGTTTCAACATAGCAAGTTCAGAAATCTCTTTGATAAGCTTCAGGTCAGCTGAATCCAATGATGGACCTCTTGGTGGTTTGGGAGGTCTTGGGGGCTTTTTATTGTTTGATTTCTTGTGTTTCTCCTTCACTGCTTTCTTCCCTTCATCATCATTACTCTCTCTCGCTATCACAGTCTCACCTGAAACCCCATTACTATTAGATACATTGCCTCCTAAACTTGCCCTATCTTCAGTTTTGATTGATCCATCAATAAACCTACTACACACTTTAGCTACCATTGCCTTTGCATGCTCTTTAAAGCCTGAAAAAGTTTCTTCACTCGAATAATCATCTCCACTAACTGAACACCCACTTTCAAGATCAACTTCAAAATCTCTCACTGCTGGAACTCGATAATCCATTAGAAAACCCCACAATCTCAACTTAACAAATCACTAAAGCTCCAGTATCTTCACAAAATACCACCAAAAATCAATTCTTTATACAAACCCACATAACAAAATTGCTCCTTTAACCCAGTGACACTACCATTTATACCAAAAGATGACAATCATAACGCTTCAACGAGCAATTATAACTTTCCACTTTTGAACCCACAATTAAAGCTTAAAATAACTTCAATAATTGGCAAATTTAACTTCACTTTCACGCCACTTGCCACCTTTCTACGAACTAATAAATTAAAATTTGCCCTGCATCTGCCGATCCAACACGGAATAATAATAAAAAAAAAATTCAGAATCACAGTCACAATTCAAAAACATAAATGGAAACGGCATAAACTCCAATATCTTCACTAACCCACTCAACAGGAACGATCAAGCTTTATACAAACCCACGTAACAAAATTGCTTCTTTAACACAATACCATTACCATCTATAGCAAAAGATGACAGTCATCAGACGCCAACTTCAAAAATGAAAAAGAAAGCGTAAAGGACTAGACGTTACAAAATACAATGTTGTTTGAAAATTTATCAAAAGCACAAATCCAGCTGCCAGGCTTCGAAAAACAAAATAAGCAAGAATCTAAAGTAACCTTGAAAGAAAGCAAAGAACACAAAAATACATATAAAAATTTGAAGGAGTAAAATTGAAAACCACAAAATAAGAAAATAAAAAAGTGAAATTACCTTAGAAATGAAGGCAGGAAAATCCCAGATCCAATGCAAGCCAAGCAAATGCGAGTGCGCACATACAACTGGGCTGCCGATCAAAATAGCAGCCGCATTAATGCGTGCAACTGTGAATGTATATGAAAATCTATATAAAAATGGAGACTTTGAGAGAGAGAGAGCGAAATATAAGGAATGGACACGAGGGGTTTTGATGATTTTTGAGGACTCACTTGGAAAGTGCTTCCTGCTGCGGCTGCTGGATCAATTCAATTCAATGCCTGCCAAACTTTATAGCCAGCTTTCCGCGATTGTTTCTCCGTGTTTCATTTATTAATTAATTATATTATTTTTTATGGGTGTCATGTAATTACGGCGAAGATTTGAATGTGGCACATAACATCGCAGTGAAGAAACAGCACCGACACTCGACAATTTAATTTCTTTCATTTTTAAATTGTCTGACTATGAAATCTGAATATATATATATATATATATATATCAACGGTTCAAAAGTTAAATCCAGAGGCTATCCAAATCTGAAGTAACGACACCTGCTCGCTCATAGCTAGTGCTTTATGCGTGCAAAGTAAAATACAAAAACATCCAACTTTTAAATCTAAGCGATAATTGCATGAACAAAGACAAAACTCAAACAACATAAAGTCTTTAAACACACAGAAAATAATCAACAGCTGTAAAGGAGTGGGAGTATTGTGCTTTTTTTATTTTTATATTATTATATTGTACAGATTTTTATAATCTTACGTTATATTATTACATTAAATTTTATAAAATATATGGCTGAAAAAAAAAAACTCTCATTATACTACCCTGACACTCAGCAGCCGACGCAGAATCTCCACACGTCTTTTCCTTTTTATTTTTATTTTAAAATCAAAATAAATTGACTGACTTTTGTGTTTGTTAATGAAAAAACAGAAAAGATAAAATGAGTTCATATAAGATATCACAGATTCATAATAGCCCGTAGGCCCTCAAATTCGAGTACACCAACTTCACACGTGAAAATAATTAAATCATGCAGTGATGATATCTAACATCTAATCTGAAAGTTTAATGATGCCGTTTTGGTGGGAGACTGCCCTGCTCTTATTAAATCTTAATAATTCGCTGCCTGTCTCTCACTAGTCGTCAATCTCATGCATGAGCTTCCTTCAGCATTTGCTAATATACACACACACACATACATACATATATATATACATATGTCAATATCATATTGTTGTAAGATACACATATACATACATACATACATACATACATATACATATGTCAATATCATATTGTTGTAATAATAGGATGGGTTGCAATATCACCGAGGAGGTCCCTAAGAATTGATGTGGAGATTATGCCATAGAATGATGGGTCCTAATCTGTTGTGAAAATTGTAATAAATCAAGTGATCAAAACTCAAAAGGACCTACATCATTCTAGATTTTATTATCCGAAATCTTTATGTTGATATTCCACCCACCACGCGATGTTGATGCATATGGGTAAATATATTGGTAACACATGTTGCCCCAATTTATCATGAAATTAAGAGCAAAAAGGTGCCCTACCATGTGGCATCTTGTAAGTTGTAATGGTGTATTTGTACATGCACTTGGGGGAAACTCCTCAATAGTGAAGAACGGACATAAGCCTAGGAACTATAATAGGTTAAACATGTATGCGACCAGATTTTAAAAAGCAGCCTTAGTTTTAGATGATGAAAGTATTCTCCTATGAATCTTTTTTTTTTTTTGTCATTAAAGAGTAATAATACAAATCCCATCGTTGAACCCCACAAATAAACTCATTAAAATGTTAACCACCTTACAAAAACTAAATTATTTGCGGGAAAAAACAAATATTTGCCATTTAGGGGAATCGGCCTTCAGGGTCCTTTAAATTGACAGATGGCAAATAATTACACGATCACAAACTTACACACGTAATTAAAAGAAGCCCAGCCAGCACAAGCAGGCCTCATCAAATGCAAGTGAGGCTGTAGCGTAGGCATTGAATCGAGGTGCAAAGCCACGTGATCATGGCCCGCTAGGCTTAAAAATAGAACAGTGGTTGGGTTAAAACATCTCCGCAAACTCAGTGGCCCTACAGCCCATTAGGCTGAGCTATGTCCGGCCAATAAAACGGTGAATTGTGCTGACTTCTGTACAATAATAAAATAACATTTGACATTTCCGGAAATAAGCAGAGACAGATTGACGATGGCGAATTATGAGAGCGCTAAATAAAAATATGCGATCAAGTTGCGTTCGATGATTCTAAAATTCAAGACGGTAAGGATTGAGGTTCTGATAGTACACGACCGTATTTTATTCAAGCTGAAGATTAATCGGACATGGACTAAAACTTGAAAATGGCAGCACCACTCGATGGCTTGGAGGCGAAAACATAAAGGCCAAGATCGTTCTTGTTTATCACACCTTGGTTGATTCTCGACTGATAAAATTGTTCCTGATACAGATACACAAGAATCAATATGTGTTATAACATTCACTTTCAGAATTTGCAAGCAGAGATTCAGTCAAAATTTTACAAGTACCTTCAAATTGAGGATAAACTGAGGCACTATGCTTTCTTTTACCAAGGCAACCGCACAACCCCCCCATCCAGCCCCTGTAAGCCTTGCCCCAAGAGCACCATTATCCCGACAAACTGTCACCAGTTCTTCCAACTCTGGGCAACTGGTAAGAGAAGGATAAAAGAAAGCTAAGCTAAATATGACTGGCATGTTTTTGAAAGAGGTTGTGTATAACAATAAGTGACACTAATGACACGAATCATGCGATTGCAGAGTCAGAAAATGTATACAATTCTTTATGTGTGTGTGTGTAAGAACAGACAGGAAATAGCAAATACAATCATGTACCTGCACTCATATAAAACACTGCAGCTGTGGTGGCTGTCATTCATAAGGTCACCCAGCCTCCTCAGCTTGTCTTTGTCACTGCATAACAAACTTCAGAAGTTAGAATTTGAAAAACTGACTATAGCTTATATAAGGATTGAAGAGCTAATATGAAAAAATATAAGATGTTACAACTTTTAGCTTCAATGAATCCCGGGAGTTAAAAAGTGTAGCTAATACCAACAAATAAGACTCACCTTAAATTTGAGTATACAGTGTCCTTGAAAGCATACACCCTCTTGGCTTCAGAGTACACATGGGCTGCTCTCTGCAATGTGGATGTTGATTAGAAAAAAAATAAAAAGAATGACAAACTAGTAATCATAAGGTAAAGGGCAACAACGTTTTGTAAAACCCCATAACTACATCATGATAAAGAGAAAATTTTCCCAGTGACAAGCAAGTACCTGATGTAACTTGTAATGCTTTGCAGCATTCAGTACATCCAGAGAAGATGAACTATTTGAAAAGATAGACGATAGCTTTTCCTCTATGATTTTCTCGATGTCTTTAGCCATATATGGTTCCTCGTGCAAAAATTCCTTCAGCAAAATATAATGTTTTACAGTTTGATAGGTAATTAAACTAAGGCAGCAGCTAAGTTACATCAAGTACCTTAACTGCAAGGAAAGGATCATCACAACCGTTTTTCCCAGCAAAGGCTACACACAACCCTTCAACTTCAGAAAGAGTTTTGACTTTAGATATCGCCTCTTGTGGTTTCATTCCAAGCTTTATACCCAGTACAATCTGAAATTTCCCAAAGCAACTTTTACAACTGATAGAAGTTACAGAAAACAACATCCATAATGTTTTAGAAAGTCGAACAATATGTATTAAAACCATTAGGAATTCTATGTTTCACAAATTTTACTTTTTACTAAAACACCAATATTTCGCCTGGAGGATCAGGGAAACAAACCAGAAAGCTACTGAAAACATATTTTGAGAAAGTTGCTAATATTAAGATATTACTACTGACCAAGGATTTCGATTAAAACCACCATATTTTCAAAGACTTTTAGTCTCCAGTAAATAATTTATTATTATTATCAAAACAGCATTCCGACCTGTAGACATAGTCAAGCAAGCAACCATATTTCTTGTCTGCAGAAATGATAATTAGTCAATCTTTCCAAAATCGCAGCAGACTGAAAGCAGGACATAGAACTTACAGCAGCCAGTCGACATTCAACAACTCTGTTATTGTAATTTGTAGCAGCAGTAACTGCCTTCAGAGATTCCGCCAAAGAATGGGCTATCACAAAAGTTCCGCCAGCAGGAAGTTGCACATCGGTTGCACGAATGGGATTGAAATCAATCAGCTCTGCAAACCCAGATTTGGCCATGATAGAGATTGCCTACCATCAGGAAAAGAATGGGAATGTTATTTGGTTATCAGTAATATCAAACATCATTTAATGGAGTATAAAATAAACAACTGACAAAAAAAAAAGGGGTCATTGGTAGAACCAAATTACAAAGGGTTGAGGAAAACATCTTTAAACAAAAAATAACGTATAACTTCAAAGGGGAAGTTAAAAATGGGGAGATGAATTGGGCAACCGCACCAGCGGAGTGGATAGGTCAGCATAGAATAGCAGAAAGGAAATTCTGCATAAATTGTCACTCCCAATGTTCAGACTTCAGAGACCACAAAAACTAACTGATAAATCCATAACATGCAACACTACCAAACAGACAGGAAAAAATGAAAACAAACATAGAACTACAAAGTCAGGAACTGCAATAAGTACCTGAGATTAAAAAAAGAAAATAAAAATTAAAAAACTTTTTGTGTAATCCATAACCATACCAGCCCCTAATACAACAGAAGAACTAATCCACAGGAAGAATCATGCAGGATAAACATTCAGGAAATTCCAATGATAATAACAACGAAAGAGCAAAATGAATATAACCTGGTCCATTCCACCAGACTGCGCTCCAATATATCGTTCGCATTCACATGTAAGTTGCGCAATTTCTTTCTGTCAAACAAAGAAAGAATTAGAATTGAAAATACGTATCCAGATATTTATTATCAATGCATGGGTAGGTGAATTAACCCATCCTACTATCTCAGCACTGCAAAAATAACTAAAACTTTATAAAAGCAAGAACCAAACCAAAAATACATTCTTACCTTTGGGACTTCCACACCAAAAGCAGCCATAAGAGCAATGGTCGAAGAGCAAACAAATGCTGCAGAGCTGGATAGCCCAGAACCTAAATTAAAGTGTGTTAAGACTTGATTCAATTAACGATAAGTAATTTATTTTTTTCACTTCATTAGAGCAATGGTCAAAGAGCCAAATGCTGCAGAGCTGGATAGCCCAGAACCTAAATTAAAGTGTGTTAAGACTTGATTCAATTAACGATAAGTAACTTATTTTTTTCACTTCATTAGACAAAGTCAATGCTATATCACATGAAATTGATCCAAAATTTTACCTGTTGGAACTATTCCATCAACAAGAATATCAAGTCCAACTGGTGGACCAACATCCAATCCTTTAGCTTTCACATATTCATAAAAACCTTTATATCTGGAGAAAACAACAAATCACAAGAAAAAAAAAAATTTAGATTTCTCTTTTGTTAAAATCATTATTTCAACAAGTATTACCAAGTAACATTCAGTTAAAAGTTTAGTAAAATGAATTGGATTATCTGCTAATTTCAAAACAAAGTGGAATCCTTTAGGACCATCAGGAGCTTTTTAACTTACAGCTTCATTTTATGAATGAATCCATGAATTACATGACATTATTCTTAAATAAGGTAAACAAAGTGAACTATATCTCACCCACAAATGAAATAATGGCCCCATTGATGATGCTTCGAGTCAAGTTCCTGGCCAAAAAACAAAAGTACATGTCACCAGATAAATCAACAATATAAACAGAGAGAATTAAAGCCACACAACCAACTTAGTAAATATAATGTACCTGATCAGGTTCAGCAGGATAAGTACACAAACTGTACTTGTCACTAACATTAGCTATTTTAAGAACCTTTTCAGTCTCTCCTGAAACATGCTTTCGTATCACCACAATTGTATCTTGTCGAATTGCCATTGGCAATACGGAATATCCTTCATAATCAATATGCTCCCCAATCAAGTTCACTCTCCCTGCTCTCACACAAAATCACAGATCAATCATCCACTGTCTATTTTCTCCATAAATAATACACACAAAAAGAAAAATAAAATAAAATTCATTTAGAGTTTAACCAAGCAGAAAGTTCCTTTTGAGTTAACTCACCCTGTTTAGATAAAATGAATCATCAATCACCAAATAACAATAACAATAGTAATGCTAACAGAAATGTCAGGAAGATTTTCTTGTCTTTTTTTCTCTCAATTTCTCAGTACCCAAACAGATACACACAGGACTAAAGTATCCTTCACAATCAACTCCCCGTGCTCACACAAAATCAATCCTCAACCGTCCATTTTCTCCATCCACCGTCATATAATTAAAAAAAAAAATCAGAACACTCCGTAGAAATTATTTCAGACTCAAAATCGTCGACTAGTTGCAAAAAAGAAAATTCGGAAAATTTTCTAATCGTTAGTTTTGTTTTTCTCGGTAACCAAACAAGAGAAAAAAACAAAAATCATTCACCTGGGGATCGAGCGTACACATCGGGAGCGTGACCGAAGACTTGAATGAACTTAGACTTCAAGTTACCGAAACGAAGTTGAGCCTCTTCCAGTTGTGATCCTTCTCCGTACACTTCCTTCAATGACGCCAATGTCGGAACTGGTGTTTCTTCGTGCCTCGCCATTTTTTCCGATTTTGATTTTAATTCCCTCAACTCAATTGCCTCTATACGATTCTCTTCACTCTTTCAACCTCCGAAAGCCTCCCTCCCTTTTGTACTGTTTTCACTTTTTTAATTTATTAATTTTTTTAAAATTTAAATTTATATGGCTTATCTACAGGTCAAGGAAAAAGAAAGAAGTTTTGAAATGAAACGATGCTTCTGCTGACGTGGATGAATTGTATTTTAATTGAGATCATTTATGATTAATTACACTTGGGTTTGACGCTTTTATCCCATCCATATATATTATTTGGATCAAGATACCGTATTATAGTTGGATCCAGTCGTTAAATACACTTAGATTGGTGGAGTCTATTGACATCCAACGGTTGGATATAACTGTGGTACGGTACCACAGTTGTACCACAAGTTTCTCTATATTATTGTGTCACTTTAACGAACTTAGCTACGTGCAACTGTAGTACTATACTACAATTGTTTTACCCCCATTTAACCTATAAATAAATTAATTTTAATTTATACATATACCAATCGCAACAATATATTTTCTTCGTTTATATATGGAATTATCAAAAATGTATAATGCGCCTAAATGTTTTAAAAAAATCAATAAAGGAGGAAAGTGTCATTTTCTCTTTACATATATCTTAAAAATTATCTCGGCAGTTAGTGATATACGGCTGAATTTAATTGCTTAATAGGATAATTAAGGCTGTTATTACTTCACAATTTCTCAAAATCCAATCTTTGACAACCGCTAAGCACTAACCACCGTCGAATTAGAGCTGTTTTTACCTGTTTTTTCTATTTCTTTTAACCTTTACTCGAATCACATTTTGTTATAACCCAATCCAAAAATTCGCTGTGAGTTTGTTGTAACGGCAGCAGCATATTGCTCGACTCCTCTTGAATAAAGTCTGTAAATGGTACAGCTCAAAAATCCATTGTGATATTTAATTTTTGATCCCAATTGACTCCACCATTAGATTTAAAGTCCCTTTATAGTTATCGCACAACTCAGAAATCAGTGGAAACATCAAAACCAATTGATCCGAACTTGTTAAATTTTACTTGGTAAAATTGATCCGATTCTTGAAAATATTTTGTTTTTAATTTCTGGAGTTTTGACTTACCAGCGAACGCGAATAGTTTATACATAAGGATTTAAACGGAGATTTTATTTCATAAGCGAAGATCACGTGAAAAGTGCTTTTGGCATAATAAAGATACTGCAGATGATGATTATTATTATTATTATTATTATTATTATTATTATTATTATTATTATTATTATTATTATTATTATTAAGGAAGCCTAAGTTACAATCAATGTATCATAAATTTTTTGTTTTATTCTTCTTGGCAAATATCATTTAGGTTTCTCTATTTTTTATAATTGAGGAAGTATTTGTCTTCTTTCATCTCTTCTACATCTATTTTTTATTCTTTCTAGAGTTTTATTTATTTCTTTTAATAAAAGTAAATGATTATCAAATTCATATAGGTCTATAAATTCATGATAAACTTCTGGTCCTAATTTTACTAATTCTATCCTTTCTTGTTCCAATAAGTCTATTTTTTGATTTATTAAATTTATGTATGTATTTACTATATTTTCCTATCCTAGAAACATTCGTTCTATGCTATTTACTAAATCTTGTATTGTATTAACAGATTGATTCATAGTGCTTCTGTTTTATACCAATATACTAAGAATTGTATAAATTTATCAATAAATTTCATTTTCTTTTCTATCAATATCTCACCTCCAGTTGTATCTATATTTCTCTCTCTAAGTTCTTCAGTCAACTCAAGTTCTATATTCCTTATATTGTTTTTATCAGTTTTTAATGCTTTTGTTACATGTTTTATTTCTTCTTTATTATATACTTTTAATGTATATAAACTATTGACTATAGATTGTATTGGATCCATCTTTAAGATTATAAGATTTTTAAGAGTTCTGGCTCTGATACCATTTTTTAGGGGCATAAAATAATAGCATAAAATAATAAAAAATAAAAACAAAACACACAAAATAACAGAAAAATGTAAAATATATAAAGAATAAAATTAAATAAGACTAATAACTACTACAAGACTTTTTCTGATTTTATAATGTATATCTATCGTATCTACTGTTTCTACTATATTCTATGTCATTTCTTAAATATAAGGCTATAACTTGTTCTCCTTCAATTTCCCTAGGTATATTATTAGGGAGAGTTGGGACATAAAAATCGTAATAATTATTATTAGTTTCCAAGATATATGTAGGGGTGGGCATTTTCGGGTTCGGGTCGGGTTCGGATCAACCCGATCGGATTTCGGGTTGATCGGGTTAGAAAAGAATTCATCCGAACTTAACCCAAAGTTATAACCCGATCCGACCCGATCCGAACATATTCGGATCGGATCGGATCGGGTCAAATAATCGGGTTAAATTCGGACTAATTCGGATCGGGTGAAGCTACTGCACAGATCAAAGTAAAATATTTAATTTTAGTGCTTAATCTATTCACTAAAAACAAAACAAAAAAAAAAAATCAATTCATACTTATAATTTAAGCTTCCACGGACTTAATAAATTAAGCTCCAAAATTTTCCATACAAGAATTTCCCTCATTTTATTATTAACATTTAACAATACATATATTTAGCGATTAACAGATAATATATAATATAGTATTATATACCATCAAAACAGCAAGAAAAAAAAAAGAATTCAGGTTGCCGGTTCGCGGTGGAGCTTGGTGATGGTGGAGGCTGCAACAGCAGATCCTGGTGATGGTGGAGGCTGCAACAGCAGATCCAGCAGCATCTGACCCGATAGCAGCGCATCAGATCTAGTAGTAGCAGATCCGGTAGATATCCGGCAACAGCAGATCTGGTAGATATCCGGTAACAGCAGATCTAGTAGCTACGGATGTTGCGGAGCAGTAGATCCGGTCGCGGGTTAGGTGGCTACATGCGCTGGTTGTGCTTCCTCCGCTCTCTTCTCTGCGTTTGTAGGCTGTGAAAGTCATGAGCGTGAGGATGAAGATGTGTTTGTGCACGTGAAGTCATGAGTGTGAGGATGAGGGCTGTGAAGATGAGAGGGCTGTGAAAGTAGCGAGATATGGTTGTGTGCGTGGGTTATAATTTGATTTGTTTTTTATTTGTCAATTGTTTTTTAGCTAATTGTTTTTTAGTTGAGACTTTGTGTGTGCCCTTGTGTGTGGTGTCTGGTGTGTGCATGTGTGATGTGTTTATAGGTTTAGTCAGGTTTTTTTTTTTTTTTGGTGTGACCCGATCGGATATTCGGATCGGATCGGGTTTGCAATTTTTCACCCATTCGGGTTTCAATAACAACCCGAACCGATCCGAACCCGAATTTTTTCGGGTCAAATTGGATCGGGTCGGGTATTTTGCCCACCCCTAGATATATGTAGGATTATTGGTCAGATTCAAATCTGAAATTTCAAGGTTATGTGTAGTATTTTCTGAATAATAGAATATTTCTATCTTTATAAAATATATATCATTATTTATTATACTACTGTAGTACCTGATTTCTCTATGGATATCCATTTTTACTGGTTATAGGTACGTGGCTTGTTATCCCAAAGTATAGAGGATACTAACGCCCAATCGGGATCGTCTATCCAATTTACGTTATGGGTTGCTTGTCTATATACCTCATAACCATTATATGTGTTATATTTTAGATTTTTATATCTCAAGTTCTTCATTATCTGAATTTTCTATGTAATTTATGTATGATGGTCCGATTTGTTGACTTTCATGTTCGATATATGCCAAGGCTATGTCAATCCCTTGTTCTATTGTTAGCATAATTATGTTATGCTTTAAATTATCTTTTTCAATATGGTTTATAATCTTCCTTTTTATTTCCCGTGGTAAGTTAAGCGTATATACTGCTTGTAGGTCTTCTGTTCTAACAAGCTCTTCTTTACTTAAAAGATAGGAACTTTGTTTAAATGATCCTAAGTTAAAATCTATTATCATCATATAATCATTATATGTTATTCTAGTTGTTGAGTTTATCATATATTCTTTAGAATTTCCTAACAAGATATTGTTATTCATTATAAACTTAAAATATTTCACTTCTGGAGATTAGCTCTTCCTCCATAAATCTCCTCATCATCAATCATCAACAAACTTCCACCAACAGATAAGGGTTGAGAATTATTACCTAAGTTATTCTTGTTTCTCTGCATACCAATCTTTTTCCAGTGACCTGCAGCCTGGTTGTCCTTATTCCCTCAACGGCCTCCTTGCCTTAACGGGATCAGCGGACTCGAGCGGCCTTACTGTATGGAGTCTGATTGTTGTGCATAGAAAACTTGAATAAATATAGGCTTCTCTGACCTTTCTATGGTGATTTTGTTTTTGATTAGTGATGTATTGATTTAGGATTTAGAGCAAGGAAATGGTTTAGCTATTCATATTTTCAGAGAATTTTGAAAACTTAAAAAGGAATGAATTTTTGATCAATCGAGAAGCTCTGACGAGTTCTCTTTCAGTTGTTTATTTATAATCCAACTTTTTGATACAAATACACTATTGTCCTTACATTATTTGGGCTTCTTTTTTATATTTTATTACATTGCTGCCCTTATATAATTGGGCTTCTTACATCATTGCTTACGTTTTATTCCGTATACAGTTTCTTATTTATATCTTCTTTATGATGTCTGCCTTATCTTGTCGGGCATCTTTCTATATGTTGTCTCTCTTATCTTGTCGGGCATCTTCTTTATGTTGTCTGCCACTTCCATCAGTTGGTAAGCCTGCTGCATGGTTTTACTGCTGCTGGGGAAACACATAGTGCTTATTTCGTTGATGAAGTCTAGTAACAAATTTGAAGGTGTATGGCCATCCTCGGAAGTTATAAGGATGTAATTCTGGAATTTGATAATAGTTCTGAAATTCCTTTTATACAAGTCTTTAGCTATGCTCCATATGGCCTTTATTCCTCTGGCTCTTCATGTTCGGATCCAAGCTTCGTTTATATGTGGAACATTTGTGTATTCTGTCCCAATTTCGACTTTGAAATTTTTTGTAAGGTGACATACGGAAATCATGTAAAAGGCTTGGTATTCTATATTCTGATAGTATTCTGGGCTTATGGTGTAGAATTTTAAGTATACTAGCCTTTTTTGGGCGAACTTGATATTTCCTTGACTAATAGGTCATCAAAGCTGGCTATTTCTTGAAGGTTTATATCTGGATATACCAAGTCTAAGTATCCATATTTTGCTATTTTTTCAACAAGGAGTGGATCTGCTCCTTTGGTAGCAATCATTCTGGGGTATACATTTTTCCCTGGGGCTTTAAAAATTGCATTATTATGAGAACAAGTGGAATATACCCATGTAGAGAATTGTTTATACTCTTCTTCTTTTGGATTTAGAGGTTTTTCTTCCTCCTCTGTATAAGGGTTGTTTATTTGGATAAACTTTTTTGGAGGATCTGATTTTGTTGACTCAACTTCTATAGATATGATTTTATTTGGAACTGGGTCAGAAATTGGTTTATCTTCTCTGAAGGGTCCACTACTGCTTCCTACATCTATTGGGTTGATGTTTATTGGGTTTGTGTTTATAGAGAGCGCCTTTGTTATGTCGTCTATGTATGACTCTAACAAATTTACTCCTTTCTCATGGGCCTCGGAAGCCTCCTTCAAATAGTTTATTGCATCAATTATGTCAGATGCTTCAGTTTTGAGCCTTTGTATTTCGGCTTTTATTTTGCCAATGATTCTATTTACTTCAGGATTCATTGTCCAAATTCTATGTTCCTGCTTAGAAAATCTGCAAGGAAATTGTTAGTACCTTTAATATGTATTATCTTAAAATTATAATAAGACAGATAAGCTTGTCATCTATGTAACCTTCTATATTGGGATTCATTCGGTAAAATTCTATTGATAAGAGAACTTACCTGAGAATTATCTGTTTCTACAATAAACGATTTTTGAAGTAAAAATAATGAGAATTTTTTTATTCCTTTATATATTGCAAGGAGTTCTTTTTCATGTACGGGATAATTGACTTGAGCTTGGTTAAAAGTTCCACTAGTATATCGGCATAATTCATTTATATCTGTTTTGAGAATTGCTCCCCAATATAAATCAGATGCATCTGTTTGTATTATTAATTTATCTTTTTCATTTGGTAATCTTAATGCCGGAAGATTTTTACATTCTTCCTTTAAATTTTTTACGGCTTGTGTATGTTCCTCATTCCATCCTCTCGTATTATTTTTTCTTAACAATTTTTGAAGTACATTTCTCTTCTTAGCTAGATCTTTTATGAATCCTTCTGCATAATTTAAACATCCTAAAAATTTTTGTATTTGTTGTTTATTTTCTAATTTGTCAGGAAACTCAATTATTTTTCTTCATATATGGCTTTGGAGTCTGATTCCTTGTTTATCAAGAATCATACCTAAAAATTCTATTCTCTTATGTTCTATAATTGCTTTTTTACTGGATAATACAATACCTTCTCTGATACATATGTTAACAAACTCTTTTAAATGGTGCCTATGTTCTTCTAATGTCTCGGATGCTATTAATATATCATCAACATAGACTATAATGTAGTTATAATTCCTAAATATTTTATCCATTCTATTTTGAAAATTTTGTGGGGCATTTTTTAATCCAAAAGGCATTACTAGCCATTCATAATGTCCTTGTGGGGTGTTAAAGGCTGTATAAGGAATACTATTTTCTTCCATTTTTATTTGCCAAAAACTTGATTTACAGTCAAATTTTGATTAGTAAGTTTTATTCTTTACAAGGTTTATTAGTACTTCTTTATTTGAGAGAAAATACCCATCAAATTTTGTATATCTATTGAGTTCTTTATAATTTATTACCATTCTTGCTTTTCCTCTAACCTGTTCTGCTCTTTTTCTAACCATAAAAGTAGGGCTATTATGTGGACTAATACTGCTTCTAATGAGCTTTAGATTTAAAAGTTCTTTTATTTGAGTTCTAAATTCTTCTCTATCTTCTTCTGTATACGTCATAGGTTTTACTCTTATTATCCTATTTTCAGTTAACTCTATCTTTGCTTTAGGATGGTCTGGTTTCCATAATGCTAATGGGTTTTCTTTATAAACTTGTTCAAGTTGTGTCTTTATTTTTTCTAATTGTATGTTATAACTCTGTCCTTTTTATATTAAATAATATTTTTCATAAATATACTTATCACCACGCTGGGCTGGCTGAACTCTGTATGGTTTAAATTCACGGGGGATACGAAGAATATGATTACAATGAGTTTTTAAAGTGATCATATGGGTAGTCTCAGACTAGTCTGTTGGTAATATTGAAATTGTTGGAGAAAGTCATTACCTAAAAGTATATCACAATCCATATTATCATATTGGAATACGTGGTTGACACGGACAATTTTACTGCCTAACAGTATTTCAAAGTTTATCAAGGATAAGTTGATTTGTTGTTTATCACCTGTGATGCCAATTATTTTTAATTTTCCATTTGGTTCCCATTTTGTTGATAAAAAGGATTTCATTATACTTATTTCACTTCCTGTGTCAATTAAAGCACATGTATCAATATCTTTTTCTGTTATATTTATTTGTATATAGACAGACATAGGATATTTTATATAAGCTTGTTTTAACATGTTTCACATACTATTTTTTGTCCGTGTATAAGGAAAGTTATTTTATTTTGCTCAATTTTATAATATTCTAAATCATTTAAAAAACTATTCCCTAGGACTATATGTTTTTCTAGGTCTGTAGTCATAAATGAGTCTATATAACAGGCGACAATTATTGTAAGTCCTTCTATTATTATAGGGACTTTAACTTCTTGTTTACAGATATGTTTATTTCCATTGAAATCAGTGTATTCATAGGGAATTTCCTTTTCTTTTACTAAGAGTCCTTTATTTTTTGTATGGTTCATATAATTATGGCTTGTACCTGTGTCTAATAGGATAGGTATCTTTGCTGTATAATCTATTCCATTAAAGTATTGTCCAAGTATTTTTACTACATTATTGGATGGTAAAGCTTTGATTATTTGTCTATCAGTACTTATTCTTCTAGAAGAACTTCCTCTTATTAAGGTTTTTCCAGCAAAACTTATAGGGATAATGGAGTTTTTATTATTATTATCCAAAAATTATTTTTTATCATCTATACTTAAATCATAATTAATAGGGATTTTATAGTCTTCGATTACTGGTTCTATAAATGTTGCAATATCTTCACAATCTTTGTTTATTTCAATGTAAGGTTTATTACCATATATTTCTCCATAATTCGAATTACAAAAGCTATATAAAGCTGAGTAATGTATTGTCATTATCCTATTACCTTCTTTCATTAAATTTCTTTTTAATAATTTAAAATGTAGGCTTAATGTTTCATCTATGTTTTTATCCTTTTTATGTACACAATATCTAGGGTGACAAGTAAATAATAATTTAGTATAACATAAATTTCCTTCTATTGTTCCTAAATGTCCTATGCTAGGGTCTGTAAATCTTTGGTCATGTAACGATAAGACTATAGGGCTATCTATTCCTTCTTTGAAAAGAGATTTTACTAAAATTTGTATTTCTGCTAAATATACTTATTAGATTTTTTCCTTAGTCGATTCACTTTTTATTTTTCTTAATGCTAAATCTATAGATCTTTTATTAATTAAACTAAATCTAATATTTCCTTCAGCTTGTGTAATTGTTACAGCTTTTTCTTGTTCATAATATTCATGTAATATGATTCTTTTTCTTTTAAACATGTCTCTAAATCTATGGATTATGCCATATTCTGGTTTTTCCATATTTAATTTTAAAAGTTTATTATATTTTTCTTTGTTGAAAGTGGCAACAAGACTATATCCACTTTTATTTTCTTCTTTTTCTATTTCGTTTATTTCTTCTATCTGTTCATTATCTAATGATTCTTCTTTATTCTGATTCATTTTCTGATTTTTCTTCCATATAAACTTCTTCTCCTATATAATCAGATAAATTACTTATTTCTTCTAAGTCACTTTCTATTTCTTCAAAATCTTCTTTTAGGAGTCTAACCTTCTTTTTTGTACACTCTGTACTAATATGTCATTTTTCTCCGCAATTCCAACATTTACATTTGGATTTATCTAAGATCTTTCTTTGCTTTTTATATTTTCTTTTATAATATTTTCTTCCTTATTTTTTGTATTTTCTTTTAAAATTATTATATTTTTTATATCTTTTTTCTTTATGATAAGATTTTCTTCGTTTCTTATGAGGTACATAACATCCCCATTGAGTAGGCATTTCCGTTTTCTCAC
The DNA here is from genome assembly GCF_000493195.1 of Citrus x clementina. Lineage (NCBI taxonomy): Eukaryota > Viridiplantae > Streptophyta > Magnoliopsida > Sapindales > Rutaceae > Citrus > Citrus x clementina. Next base: position 679,015 of record NW_006261964.1, read on the forward strand.
AACATATTTTTGTTATATTTTTACTCTTTTTTATTAAACTTCTTTGAATACATATTTCACTTAATCTTGTATTTAAGAATCTTATCCTAGCTCCTAATGTATCTGAGAGTCTATTATCATTTCTACTAGTATATTTTTCATATTCATTAATGAAATATCCATTCCAAGGGTATGGTAATTTAGAGTAGTACAAATTTTTATATATATTTTGATCTTCATGACTTATGAATTGGGTATAATAATATTTACTAAATTCACATGTATATTCTTTTACAAAACACATATTACAAATCATCAAATTTATTAATTTCATTCTAGCGTCTAATTTATCGTGTTTTGCTTCATTTTCTGTATTTTGTAACCAATCTTCTCCTAGGAATTCACTAGCAATATATTCGATTATTCTTTCTATACCTAATCCTTTATCTCTTCCTAATGCTATTTTAGTTGAATCTTTTATTAATTTTTGTGTATTATCACTTAATCCTTTCCACCAGTTAAATACATTTCCTGTGAAACTTGCTATTAGAATGTCAGCAAATATGTTTATTTTTTCTTCTTCTGTTTCTACATTCCAATCATCTCTAGATCCATTGAATATAAAAAATAATTTAATTTGCATTCCTCATTCTGCTAAAGCTTTTCGAGAATCTATTTTGCAATCTAAGTCTAAAAATGTGCCTGCATTGCTTATTGGCATTAAGTGGTCATTATTGGGTTGGTATTCTTTTTTTCCATGGGGTATTTTTAATGGGAGGATAGTATTCAAAAAATGGTTTATTTTTCTTTTTACTTGTTCCATTCCTATGGCTTGACTCTCCAATATCAGGTTTTAGTTCTGGACCTCCAGCAACATTCATTTTTATGCAATATTCTTTCTCAAATTCTTCTATATCGCTAAGATTTATATCACTAAATTTTTCAATTAATTCTTCTAATGTATTTTTCATTATTCTGTATCACTTGGTACGTTTTCCTTTATTTCTAATTTTTCTTTTCCTTTTTCATTTGTTTTTAATTCTGCTTTTAATCTCTCTGATTCCTTTAATATTTTTGGGTATTGAGTTTTTATAAACCAATCATCATAACTTCCTGGTTGGGGTTTTGTTATTTGTTTTTCAAAAATTGTTCCTATTATTCCTGATTTTATTATTTCAAGTTTTTCCACCTTCTTATCTTTTTTCCGATTTATCTGTATTGTAGATAATTTTATTTTTATTTTTCTTATTTCTTGTTTAATTTCTCTCATTTCTTCTTTAAGATTTAAAAATATTTATTTTAATTCAAATAACGTAATTTCCATGAAAGTTAGGGGTATTGATGGATATTATTTCTCTTGAGTGTATGTTACATTTAACGTAACACAGTGCTAGCCTTATTATTATTATTATCATTATCCTAAATTAAAAGCACTAAAGGAATAAAAAATGAAATCACATGATTCCGGTTCGCGGATGGTCCAAATTCCGAAACTCGGTGATGTTTAACATTATTGCTTGGTGTGACTATGTGTCAGATTGCAAGACAGAATGGAGGAGTCGGGCTCGATGCTAACTTCTAATCATTTTCAGGAGATAAAAAGAAGATTGGCTCACATGACTGCACGTGGTATCTATTTGTCACTTTCAAGTCATTCGATTATGATTCTATAAGGGGTTAATTCCGTTTTGCCCCCAAATGTTTCAACATATTCTACTGCACAGCTAAATGTTTCAACAATGCTCAATTCACACCCAAATATGTTAATTTGACCATTTATTCTAACGGTCAAAGGGTAAATTTGGAAGTTCATATCTTAAATATTATTTGATAATGATAAATTAATTGATGTGATTATTATTAATTACTTTTAATTAAGAATTTTTAATGTAAATATTAATTATTAGATTAACATTTTGTCTCATTTAATTCTTTTCTAATTCAAGATAAGGGGTATTTCAGACATTTTATTAACTTTCAAATAGCTCCATTAAAAATAACGGTCAAATTAACGAAATTAGATGCGCGGTGAAAAATATCAAAAAGTTTGGCTGCACAGTAAAAAATGTTGAAAGATTTGAGGGTTAGGTGGAAATAACCCTTCTATAAGGCTCTCAAGAACTTATTCGCAGATGAAGAATCTGTAACCCGCTCGCCAAATTTGGACGCTGCCTCGCCATCTTTTTGTAACGATTGAACGCATAAGCATGGTGACGTGTCATGCAAAGAGAAATACATACAAATATACATGGGAATGGGATGTCTTGTTATCAACACCATTTACCTATTAGCAATGAAGAGCATGGCAAAGCAAAATCCCACTGGGGTTCAAAATTCCCCTCAATTGCCACAAATTAAAGAGTATGGCAAACCATTAAATACACACATAGGCAATCATGAAAACACATGGCATGAATTCATTGGATGGTCCATGGCTCGAGCTCTTCTACTCTAGTTCATGGTTTCTCTTGGCTGGACCATCCCACCTATGTCTTTCTCATGAAGTGTAACTTCATCCTCATCCTCATCGATAACATCTTCCTCTTCGCTAAGTCTCTCAAAATCATCATCCTCATCTATATCTTCTTCTTGTACTTCATCTTCATCCATCATGGCAGCCCTAATCCTAGCTTCTCTGTCCTTCAGACCAGTGTTCAAGACCACCGTGTCTCCCTTGGACTTCTCCATATCCTTCCTCAGTTTGTTTATGTTCTCCTTCTGGCGTTCTTCCTCCAAACGCTGCTTCTCTGCCCGTCTCTTGTCAAGATCAGCCCTACACAGACAGTAATAAGCAGCATAAATATGAAAATGTGACCACACTGACCAATCGTAAGGGTCTGCAATAATGAGAAAACATTTAATCAAAGGTAAACAATACTTGTAGGTTTCCATAAACTCCTGGGCGCTTTCTTCAATGGCCTTAAAATAGGCTTCGATCCCTGCACCAGAAACAGAGGATACTCCAACTGACTTTAAATTCTTGTAAAACTCATCCAGCGCAAGGGAGAGGCTGTTGGTTAAAGTCGAAGTATATGAGTGATCCGAACTTATTGCCGCCTGAAACACCTCAAAGTCTTGCATCCACTGCATACAAAGCAGATTAGACAATCCAAGAACCAATGCTTACATATACTTCTACATCAAAATCAAAGAATGCACAAAACTTCAACTGTTATTCAGATTTTAGAAACAGCGTAAAAAGGCCTTTTAAAGGATTATAATAAGTATATGCTAATTAAATAAAGTATTCTTTTCAGTTATCATTGAGCCAATAATCAATTCAATGCAGTCTTCCCATTAAAAAGTAGCAAAATTTCCTAAACATGAAACCATTATATCTTTCCCCTGCTAATGCAATGACTATTCTGAGGTAAAAGGAATGACGGAAAAGCACATTTAAAGAATCATTTCACAATAACCTCATCCACTTGGATAACTGTGTAAACTCTGAAATTTGCAAAACCAAACTCAGGCTAGCCAACATCCATGAATGTATTAAATTAGTGAAATTAGCTGAGGTGCATACCTCAGTCGTATATCCAATCATGCCAAACTAACATTGTCCAAAAGTAATTTTTGTGTGTGTTTGTGTGTATTTTCAATATTAAAATATGATACTTTTACTATTTTTGTTTTGGCTCTATATCTTTCCAAAAATGTCAAGAATCGGAGCATCCCATAAGAAGTCATCCAATTATGGAAGATAATAATCACAAAAGTAGTAATCTAACATGGAAAAGAACTGTACCTCTAAAGCAAACTCATGTTGAGCCACATCAGTCTTGTTAAACGCCAGCACAAGAGGCAATCGTGTCTTGTACAGGATGCTACAAGCATAAAGCATATTGCTCATAAACGTCATTGGGTTTGCCGAACGAGGTGTATCAACTACGTAAGTAACCACAGTTGGAAAGGTTGAAGCAAAAGCTTCTGTAATAATGGCTCCCGAAGCAGACCAAGTAAAGATCTCAATTTGACCAGGAGTATCCACGAGAACATAATCAAGATGATCTGCCCGCCTCTCAATCAACGAAATAACCTAAAATTTCACATGGGACACGATGAAAGACGGACAAGACACTGGATGGTCTATCTAATATCCAAACAAGTGTACTAATCTAATTATTTGATCTAAATACTTGTCCACAATGTCAGTTGACTTGACAATATTGAAAGAAGATAAACCATTCAACAAAATCCAGAATCTATGTATAGCCTCATCTTCAGAAGAACAGAAGATTAATAGCTTCAGGAACTCATGTGAGAAAATAAAATACAAAATTGTAAGGTTAAGTCCACTATATGTTGTTACCTCATCAAACTTTGTTGTAAACAGGTTAAGCGAAGTCAGAATTCCACCATTAGGTCCAAGATTGAACTGCTTCATCACTTCCTTATATCGAATTGTATCTCTTATATCAATGTTGGCAGCAAATGGAAGGGTCATGACGGCGGGGTCGAGGTTCATAACATAACCCCGTATATTTCTAGACTGTGTGTGGCAAACAAGTCTATGCATAAATGTTGTTTTCCCGCTTCCTAAGAGAATTTAAAATATTTCAAAATTGTCATTCTCTTGTAATATCAATAATATTTTGGGCTCTTATTTTCTTTTTTTGATACAAAATTGACAGAGCCCATGAGAAATTATCAGATTACCTGCCATTCCAACAACAATGATAATGACTGGTTTTCTCTTGAAGTTGATAGATGAAGACCCTGCCAGTCCAGAAGATGATTCCTCGATGTGTAATTTGTCCATTGATTCGGTAATCTCCTCTTTTTCTTTGTCATTTGCCTTCAAATAACAATCAAAATGCAGAGCAATCAGTTGATGCTAACAGTGAAATAAACAACAAACAAGTTAACCGTTTCATTTGGCTGCTGAAAAAATTTAAGAAAACAGGAACTCCATTTAAAATCAAACTGCTATGTAACCATAAATTTTGGTCTTAAGAAATCAAAACAATGCGATCAAATATAGCCTGGTTGCGGTAAGTTTTCCCTCATACACTTTATCAAACACATATATAACAATCTTTCTTTACTTAATTTTCTCAGCAACAAAACAATGGAATTATGAATGAAAAAAAAAAACACAAGGAAATCATACTTTCAGTGCAGAAGACTCCTCGGATTCCATTTGTGTATGCCCGCTTTCCTCCGTCGATTTGATATTTAAAATTTTTAGGCCAGAATCAATATCCATTTCTTCAAAATCACTGTAATGCTAAACTTGCAACTCAGATCCACCTTCAAGTTCAATCTGCCCTGCTCCACAACAACTAACCATGTTGACAATACCTCAGTAAAACTCAATAATAGGCCATAGGCTGTTTGAGTAACACCGCCCACCCCATTCCCCCCCCCCCCCCCCCCCACCCCCCAAAAAAAAAGCAAAGAACCGACAAGCAAGGCTTCGCGTTACTTCACTGCAAGATGACAATCACAAATACAGAATCTGAAAAAATATATAAAATTTCTTTGTTTATAAAGTGAACAAAAAATAAGGAACCTAGAAGCTGGAGCTTGGTTCAACTTCAATACAATAACACCTACTAGAAGCAGTAGTACATAAAAATAACTTGTAAAGAACACGAGCTTTGTTATTCAAATCAAAAACCATAAAAAAAAGTGCTGAAAACGCAGATCAATTTGATTGGGATATAAATACACCCAACATGTTTCACGAGCAAGGAGCAAGAGAAGTCAAAAGACCCGCATACAAACATATGCTTAAAGCTCAAAATCAATTATATTCTAGAGATATATCATTTCTATGTAATTCTAGGTCTAGCGGATCAAACAAGCCACTAACTTACTTTTCATGTAACCAAATGAGAGGATACGCAAAAGAGATTGAAAAAAAATGTCTTACCGTGCAAAAATTTAACAGAGACGATTCCCCGGCAGCGGTTGTGCTGCTTGGCCGTGCGCAGTGATGCGCTTGAGAGTTTGTGGGAGGGGTTTAGGGCTTTGGGCGAAGAAGAATAAATGAATCAGTATGAAAAAGAAGTTGGTTTGGTCAATGTGATAAATTAAATTAATTAAATAACTTCATGTAAATTAATTAAATTAATAAAGAGTCCTTTACGATGGGCGTTATTTAATTAAACACTTAAATAAATTATTTGCTTAACAAAGAGTCCCTTAAGATAGCTCCACTCTACAGTACTGTTGTTCAATTGGGCTTTCATATTAGGCCCAATGTTGTTATTACAGCCTCGGTCTCGTTGTCCCTCCAGTCTCTCCCCCGCCATCTTTTTTTATTTGACAAACACTGTTCTGCTTTGTTTTCTCTAAATTCTAAAATCTGAATTCTAGGGTTAGGGTTTTAACTATCAGTCAGCAAAGCTGGAGAGACAAAGAGGAGACCGTTATTATGGGCCCAACAGCAACTACACCAGCAGCTTCAACAACAATCAAGACTCTCACTATAACAACAACCGTCACAACCGTCCCTCTCGCTTCACCGACGGTCCTTTAACAAACCGCTACAGCAACAACAACAACAGCGGCAACAGTAGTTATCAAGATTCTTTTCAATTTAATCGTTGCCGTAGTCCGAACGACTTTCATGTTGACGGGGGTGGTGCGGTTGGAGGGGCAGATGGGGGGCACCGCCCGTTTGATAGCCCGCCACGTCGGGCGCCAGGTGGAGTCGGAGGAGGGTTCAGGCCAATGGGTGGAGGCTTTAGGCCGATGTCCGGGCCCAGGTCGGGGATGAATTATCCTTTGCCACAGTCGCTGCCTGTTCCGCAACTTTCAGGACAGAAACGTGGATTTTCCGGCCGAGGAGGGCCTTCTCCTGGTTAGATTTCTTTAATTTTGTTTGCGTCCTTGTATATATTCCACTTCCAGGGGTGTATTTGATAAAATTTGATAGCTTGGGGTATCAGTTATAATTGATAAATATTTGGTTTACATTGATAATGTCAATTAATTTGTATTTTTGTTTTTACTTATACTTCAGTTGGACTAGAATTTAAATTTTGTTTCCTCGATACTTGTTATTTTGGAGTTCTGTCTTGTTTGTTATCATCAGCACCTTAACATGTTTTTTGCTACCCTATCAGATCTTGCGGATGGCAGCAGTTTTGCCAAGCTATTTGTAGGGTCTGTTCCGAAGACAGCCAGAGAAGAGGATGTAAGTAAATTGATGCCTAACTTGTGTCGAAATATACCTTTCATGAGTATTTTCTTTCTAGGATTGCCTGTCTGTTCCTTTTTGAAAAGCTTGTACATCCTTACATCTAGGATTTGTAGCTGATTAGGAATTGAGTGACTGTTTATCAACCTGGATATTATACTTACAAGTAGGTTACTGAGATGTGTGTATTATCACAATTACTAGAAGCTTTTATATCAGTTCCCCCCCCCCCCCTTCTCCCCCCAAAAGAAGATATGTCAATACAAGATTTCTAGTGACTCTTAATACATCTAACCGTGTCCTGTAATCATGATTCATTTTTCCTTCTTGTCATGATGTAGTCTAATTTTGTAATGAATTACTTATCTGATGTCAGATTCGTCCCTTGTTTGAAGAACATGGAAATGTGATTGAGGTGGCTTTGATTAAGGATAAGAAGACAGGACAACAACAAGGTATGTACAAATGTTATTTTCCCTGAAGTAACTGTGATTTATACCTATCTTTTTTCAGGTTCCCCTGAGAGGCTGATGGGAGCAAACTAAGCTCATCTTTCATCTCTGTTAGTTTTGCAACAAGTTTTCGGCTTGTTGGTTTTGTTACGACTCTTTTTGATTTGTCAGTCTGTACATACGTGAGGCAAGATGTGAGCTTATATAATACAAGCTTTGTATAGCAGTTGCTATTAGATTGTTTGCTTGTAATAATTTGTCAGTTACAATGGTGGGGCATTACTTAACAAGTATTTGTAATGGGAGTAGGTTAATAATGTCAGGATATTCAAAAGTGCAACTGTTGTACAGCATAGATAGTAATTACGGATTTTTCCTTTTTCATGGTTATTGATCACTTTATACTTGGAGGCTTTTTGTGGTTTTTCCTTCTCTTGTTGGATTTTTATCTCATTTTTGTTAAAAGATATTTGATGGCTTACAATGACTATATAATTTCCATATTGACTACAGGATATGGATTTGAAGTTAATTGTGGATTAGATATGGATGATAATTGGATTGTATGACTTATAAGTATTTGGAAGCCATATAGCTAACAGTTGGATAGATATTGGGGGTAGCAAATTTATGGTTGTTGTCTTTATGTATTTGGCCTAGCTGGCTGACTTCATATGCTTCAATGTGCAATTGAAGCATGTTTCGGTGCTTCGTGGTTCCAGAGTGGTTGTATTAGAGAGTATACTTTTTAGCTCCTTTGATGTTGAGCAGGCTTTTGTTGATGTTATTTGTCGAAAATGTGAACGCTTTGTCCATTATGTACCACAAGTGTGCATTTATGTGGTCTATGATGTTAAAATATGTCTGTGGTCTATGATGTTAAAATATGTCTTTGGGCATTCTTTCCTTCAAGGATGATCAGAACATGGGATGTCAATCCTACTGTTTTTTTTTTTTTTACTAATAAAGGCCTATTAGTTTTTTTCTTTCTTCCATGTGTTATTGCAATTGTTGAATTATGGGCCATTTTCCAAAGTTCTCGATGTGCTTGGAAGTTTGAGTGCCTGAACTAACTTAGGATAGTTTGCTTCTGTTTTATTCATCCAAGCACGCCTGAGGATGTAATATAACAAGTTATGCACAGCTATCAATACTTGGTTTTTGGTTAGTTTTGTCTTGTTGTTTGCTGCTCGTGACCTCGGGCCTACCACTCTGAACAATTTGGGTTCATTGTTAATTGCTCATCATATTCCTTGGATATTATCTGTTAATGGGTTGGCATTTTGCTGAATTCTAGTTCCTCATGCCTCGGTATGTGATGTAAAATACGAATGGAATTATTTCTGGGTGTTGTGATTGGATTTTTGGGATATCACAGTTTGGATACTTATGGATGTAATGTGTGATGTTCTTACTCTATTTATAAGATGTCAAATGTGGGGTTGTTCAACTGTCAATGCCGCAGTTAGTAATCAAATCTTGCAACCCTCTATCATCTGGAGGGATTGATTCTGGTTCAGGTGCTTTTTAGTTCAGTGGAAATGAATGCTCAAGTTCATATTGCTACAAAATCAATTTGTGGAGGCAAATATCAGGCCTGTGATTACTTATGGTCTTTTGTCCTTCCTGTTAGTTTTTCTGCAATGGTGATGTGTACTTGAATCATCTGTTGGATGTTTTCTTACATCTACGATTTCCGATCAATCATATTAGCTGTTTTTAATTTTGGGCAATTATAGTTGGTTATGTGCTTAGGAATGTAGATCTAACTTTATTCGTCAAAATTGTAAGGTACGCTAATTTGTGAATAACCACATCATGTGGCTAAGCTTCTGTGATGCCGGAAGTAGCAGACTAGACTTCATGAGATAATTAATTAATGATTTCAGCATATCTAGTACCAATCCCATGGATCATATTGCCGATTAACTTCTCTGTGTGGGTGCCAAGAAGCATTCTGCATTATATGTGTTGTCTTCCGTTCTCTCTCCCTTTTTATAATTGTTTCAGGATGATTGTTGTCAATTTTTTCTTGAGATGGATGATTGGCTTTTGCCCTTTTCACGTTAGAGAAGGCAACTACTGGTTCTTCATGACATAGTTGCGTTATTTATATTGTATGAAGCAATATCAATTAGTAGCCGATTAACAACTTACTATGCGTGAACGGGAAATTTTTTGCATTGGTGTTTTTCAGTATGTTTGTGTGGATGGATCATTCATAGTCACTTTTAAATTGTTTTTCTTTCTTATTGCTTTAACATTTATGGATATGGTTGACGCTTTGTTTATATTGATGTAAATAAATTTTACATTAGAAATTTCATCTAAGGAGGCGCTTATTAGATTTCAGTTTCAGTTTTGTTTTGTTGATTTTAATTAGATATCCGAATGCTTAATCTTGGAATGAATTTAAGACTGGGACTTGCATTTGTGGGGATGATTTTAAGCTTTTGGTACGTTTTCTTAGTCAGTGCGGGTTTCACATTGGACGCCTTATGAATGGAATGCATAGCATTGATTGTTTCTTTTTCATCTGTAGTATATGTGATGTGATGTGATGTGATGTGATGTGAGCAGTTTGAAATTATTCAGAGTATGGGAGAACCTCAATCTATTTTATAAATGAGGTTAAGCTGTTGTGGCTTGTCAGTTGATGTTAGGTTATGGCTCCCCAGCATCTTATATTGTTATGTGTTCTTGCAAAGTGTATGGGCATTCAAAGATATTAGCTTTATTTTGATGGTGCGTGTTATTTTTCCACAGCCAACAGTTTCTTGGCCTGTTTATTAATTCTCTGTGCAAATGACTCACATTTTGGATGCGATGTATGTTTTCTCTTTGTGGTGGGCTTTTTACTTTGATGATTCACTTCCAGTATCAATGTCTAAGCTGCAAAAACCCTCGTCCAGTGTGCATGATTTACTTAGATACACAAATGTTCAACTCTTATTGTCTACATCATGCACTTGCTATTCGGCTGTTTCCTTTTGAGAATTGTATGAGCTGGAGGTGTGATTGTGTTACCATTTCATTTTTCTATTCTGCTTTGGATGAATGTAATCATTGGCTTGATGTTTGGGAATGGCCCTCTCTGCCCCTCTTCCCTATTCTTTTTTGAAAGAAAATTGGATTGTGCTTCTTAATTAGTCTATTTGAATTTCAGCGTGTGGTTTCAATTCCTTGTAAATGACTGCATGGGATTTCAATTTGATGTTTAGGGGACTTGATAAGTATGGAGCCTCCATGTCGGGTGTAGCAAATGTTTTAATTGGTTAATTCGGTTGCACCGTTCATTCCATGTGAGGGTATCTCATATCTTTGAACAGTACGTGTGATATTTTATTGGAATTGGAAAGGGCATCTTCTTTTTCAACAATAATTGATAATCCGTTTATAATTATGACAGTTCTTTTTGCAATGGTAGTAAACATTGAGATTGTCCAGTTATGCATATTCTGTCTTTGTACTTTCCTTTGACTTGAGCTACTTTGGTCTAACCTTGTAGAGGGGTGTTTGGGTATACTTTTGTGTAGCACAGAAAAGTTTTCATTTTTTTGCTTTCTTAGTGCACGGGTGGCCCACTTCCTATAATGATTCTCCACATTAATACAATTTTTAGTTTCTTACTAAAAAGTAAAGCCTACATGATTCACGCACGCATGCAGAACACAAGGAAAAACTTGGTACAAAAGGAAGTGGGCCACATCTTCCTTCTTTAGAAGATTGAGGTCTGGTACTTGTGTATGATCATACTTTTTACACTTTATGAAGCAAGGTGCTCTTGCTCGTTGAGGTTATTCCCATGGACTTGCTTATGAAATTAATCATTTTTAGGCATATATGTTTCTGCACATTTTGTATCAAATGGGGGCTGTATTATGTTTTGATGTTTAATGTGCCGGTCGCAATTTTTGTTTTCATTTTAATTTAAAGTCTTTAGTTTCCTATCAAATTAGTTGTTTCTCTGTTTATTTAAATATTCTTTCTTGAATGAATGGATTTAGGTGAATGGCAATGATATATTTTGTCTTGGAGTTATGTCTTTTATATCCATGTTCACAGTAAATAGTATTACATGGGTGTATACTACTGACTTATATGTTCGACCTACCTATTTGCACCATCATTCATAGGGTGTCAATGGCTTAATAAAATCAGGATAAACATTCTTTGGTTGTCCAGGTTGTTGTTTTATAAAATATGCGACTTCAGAAGAAGCTGATAGGGCCATTAGAGCCTTGCACAATCAACATACTCTACCCGGGGTCAGTTTTCTTGCTGGTCTTGACTTCCTAGTACTTTGATAACAATGGTAGTTTCTGACGCTTAAATGTGTTTACCAGGGTGTGGGTCCTATCCAAGTTCGATATGCGGATGGGGAAAGGGAGCGCCTTGGTAATTATTGATGATTGTTTTCCCTTCAATTGCATTTACATTCTTGCTACTAGAGACGGGCATGGTCTGCTGGCAAATGCTTTGCTGGGGGAAAATTTGTTCTCAAACATATAGTTTTTCATTTGAAATGGTGTTAATATATATGTAAATAGTTATGTTGTTCTAACATAACTAATGTTTCTAATCTGCATGTTATTCCTGTTTATTATAGGTGCAGTAGAATACAAACTGTTTGTAGGCTCGCTGAACAAACAAGCTACTGAAAAAGAAGTCGAGGAAGTATGTGAGATGTCAACTGTCTGTGTTTAGTTTTGCTGTCTTTGTTAATGGTTATTAAATACTAAGCATAGGAACTTTCTTTCTCCAGTAGTGAGAGAAACTATTTTCTTTCTCAGATCTTTTCACCATATGGTCGAGTTGAAGATGTTTACCTTATGCGTGATGAACTGAAGCAGAGCCGTGGTATGCCTTTTTTCTCCTATTTTAATCTTAAAAACTTCAATCTGCTAATTTGATTTGAAGTATTGATGAAATGTTGCTTCACTTGTTCGCATTTCCTATGTTGTATCACAGTTGATTGCTGAGAGATCATTGGACCCAAGCAGATGATATAATTATTAGTTTTGCCCATGTATATGTGCATTTCTTTTTGCAATGCGAGAGAGTAGGGAATATACGAGTAAAAGTGGCCTGATGATTTTTGACTTTATAGTTTCGTTTCTAAATTTTTTATGATATGGTTGAAATCATTAGTATTGTTAAGTAGTTCTCCAATCAAATGGCTATCTTCAATGTAATAATAGGGTCATGGATTGTTTTTTCTTCTTGCTGTTCTGATATCAGCATCTATCGTCTGTCCTCATTTTTTAATATGGAAGCTGTTTTCATCATGTTGGTTCTTCCTATTCCTGATACTTTCGTTGATTCTTTCTCAAGGATGTGGATTTGTTAAATACTCTCACAGAGATATGGCGTTGGCAGCTATAAATGCTCTTAATGGAATTTATACAATGAGAGTAAGCATTGTTTGTTACTTGAAGAATGTTAGGCCTAGTCTTTTACTTCTGGAATATACTGGATTATAAATTAGAGCTTTGAAGGTTATTCATTTATCTTTTTCTGCACGTTAGGGATGTGATCAACCATTAACTGTCCGGTTTGCTGATCCTAAGAGGCCCAGGCCTGGAGATTCAAGGTTTTTCTTTATGACATAATATACATTAATTGCAAACAGATGAGGAAGGATTAGTTTATGATATATACAAGAAACATGATTGCAGTTTATGCCTTTCTGTTTATTGATTGAGCAAATTATCTCCCATTGTGATAACTTTTGTTTCTTCCCTAGGAGTGGTCCCGCATTTGGAGGTCCAGGTTTCGGTCCTCGGTTCCAACCACCCGGCCCCAGGTATCCCCTTCCACCAACATATTTAGTGATGAGCTTTATTACTTTGCCTTTTTCTTAATTCTCACCTGATTTTAATACTGGTGAACTAATGATTTTATATTCCTATAGACCCCCACCGAATTTTGGTGACCCTATCACCGACCAGATTCCTCAGAATGCTTGGCATCCCATGAGTCCCCGGAATATGGGGCCCCTATCTAATCCTGGTATTGTGGTTTTGGGAATCAGTTGCCTCCTAGGTCAGGTGACCTGGGAATGCCTTTAAATCCAGTAAGAACAAATTTGATGATTCTGCAACACGATATCTTGAATATTTGTTTATGGTATTGCATTTTGATGTGTGAAATGCAAACTATAGTTGATGCCTCGATGGCTTGGAATTGCAAAATATTTAGTCTTATTTACATGCACGAAGAGTCTCTTATTTCTTACAGTTACTTAACCATTCTTTCACTACTATAGGGTGGTCCTGCTGATGTTCCTCTTCCGGGACTGGCTGTTTCTTCAACTTCATCTGCTTTACAACAGGTAAGTGAAATCTGTTTACATTTTAATGCCTTAATGGTCTTCCCTGGTCATACCATAATGAGTAACAAAACTTCCAATAAAATTTTTCAGAATTTTTGCCAACCTGAGTCCCAAGCTCCATCCCTTGGTCAACAAATATCACCACTACAGAAGCCCCTTCAATCACCTCAGCATATGCCTCCACTTCAACTTCACCCTCAGGTTCCATCTTCTTACTCCCATACACAAAATTCCCATCTCAGGCAGCTACAGATTCCTGGTCAAACATCTTTCAGTCAAGCCTTACCATCACAGCATTTACTTGGTATGAGTGGAAATTTGCCTGCTTCCCAACCTCAGGGTCAGCAGATTGCCTCTTCGTCTACAGCACTACCAACTCCTCTAAATATTAAGCCCCAATCTAGTTCACTCCCTGGTGGGACAAATCAACAGCAGTTACCTGCTCCTGTTCAGCAGCAATTACATCAACCTTATCAGCAGTCCCCATCTCAGTTAGCGCAGATGCTGTCACAGCAGACGCAGACTCTGCAAGCAACTTTTCAATCATCCCAGCAGGCATTCTCCCAGCTGCAGCAACAATTACAGCTGATGCAACCGTCAAATCAAAATCTACCATTGCAGCAAGGTTCTCAGGGTACTAAACAGCAGGTATGACAGGATTAGAATAGTTCTCTGATTTGAGACTTCTTCATACCGGGCTGTCTTCACTTTTTATAAGCGCATCAGTGACATGAGCTGTTCTTTGTGAACCTTGACATGGTGAATGATTGTCACTTCCAGTTTCTGCCCCATAGGATTACAGAGGGCTTTTGGCTTGATAATATGTCAAAGCTTTTTGGAACTGAATCGTGTCTTCTTTTGTCTGCACCACCGTTAATCATATACTTCATATTTAGAAGCACAAAAAATAAAGTTCATTTGAACTTTTTGCAACATTTAAGTTGTTTGCTGAGCATTTTATTTTGCAGTCTCAGTGGGCTGGGATTGCCCCACAGACTGTTGCCAGTGCTCCTGCTTCAGCACCAGCTGCAGATCTGCCTGTGTCTACATCTATTGGTCCTGCTGCACCTGTGACATCACAGACAGTAGCTCCTGCAAAAAGTAGTTGGACGGAACATACCTCGCCTGATGGATACAAGTACTATTATAACTGTGTAACTGGTGTTAGCAAGGTAAGACAATTTAACCATTCACATGCTTAATTTTGCATTTGGCCTTCTATGTATGTGACGATTATTTCACTGGGAAAATGTAGTGGGAGAAACCTGAAGAGTTGACATTATTCGAACAACAGCAGCAGCAACAAAAACCACCAGTACAGCAGCCTCCATCGCAGTTGCACTCCCAAGTTTTACCTGCTCAGCACATTCCACAAACACAACAGGTGCAGCTTCAAACACAGCTCCGGCAGCAGCAACAGCAGCAGTTACAACATCCTTTTTCTTCTTCGGTAAGTATTCCCTTCATTGTTTTTCTACAATGTTTATAAGATGTGATTGCTACTGCTGATCTTGTGGTGTGGAAATCCAGTATCAAGCTCCTGTTGTTAGGGGTCAGCACAATGCTCAGGTATTATTCTTTAAGAAAATAGTTTTTTTTTTTTTTTTTTACCAACACTCTAACAATGGCTTATTCAAATTATGAAATTTCGTCTAATTGAGCAAGATTGTCTGAAATCATGTTGTATTTATTATTGTTCTATATTCACCAAATTCTGTGATTGTATCAATTGAGCCTCTATTTGGTCAACTTTACTAGTTGCTGTGTCTACTTACGTGTATAGAACGCATTGACAATTTTATATGCGGAATATATCGGTCATTAGAAAATGCCTCGGATAACACAGGTCCCAGATTTCTTTTCATGATAAAATATGCTTGAATTTTGCAGTACCTGAGGGTAGTGTTTGCTTATAGAATATGTGCCATAGATTATCATCTTAGCTTTTGCTTAAGCTTCATTCTTTTCTGTTGGTAATATCACATGGTTTTTTTATTTGCTGAAACTTTTGGGTTTTGCAGGAGCTTGGTTATACTCAATTACCTCCTGTAGCAGCTGGTTCAGTTAATGATCCAACACGCTTCCAACAGGTAGCAAGAGTGCCGTCAATTTTATCTTCTCATCTTCTCTGTTATTACCACACATTCTTATGGTCTTCATATACTGCAGGGGCTTCAGGCTGCTCAAGATTGGATGTGGAAGAATAAGCCATCAGGTGCTAACAATTTTCTCTCACTCTAATTTCTCAAACCCTCATTCCCACTCCTTTTTATCCCCTTGCCTTTTGGACAAAAAAAAAAAAGGGTGCTGGGGAGAGAGCTAGGCAAGGAGAAGTCAAAAAAGTTGTTTAGAAGGGTGTGAGTTTTTGTTGTAGCTTCACACATTTTGTTGAAATGCGCTGTTATCTTTTATTCCTCTCGTCCTCTATGTTGAAAACATAATTCATCCACAGGGACTTGAAATGGAAATGTGGAGCCAGGGGCCACAAGGGATAAAAGTATGCTCTTTGAAGGATGCTGATCTATTATAGCAAACTTCTGGCAGACATGCAGAAACAGTTGCTTTGAACTTTCAATACTGAGACCTCATGAAAGTACGCCCTTTGCAGTTACTGGCTTGATGAATATATCTTATGTGCCGTCATACCCAAGGCAGTCAATGCCTTTGTAATACAATGTTATAACCTCTTCTATTGCTCCCTTGCCTCCTTTGTAACATAAACTGTTGCTATAGTCAAAATATTTAGCGTTAACCATTGTAGCAATAAAGTGATAAACTCTTTTGTAGGTCTCATCCGAGTCGGGTGTTGTTTTTCGTCTAGAAAATATTAATCATGATAGTAGCACTTTTTTTTTAGAAATCATGATAGTAGCACAAGACCTCTTATTAGAGCAATTTTGCTTGAAACTTTACTAATGTTAGGCATACATACTCAAGATTACTGGCTAACTGAAATGCAGCATCTAACAAGCTTGGGATTAATTAACCACGCGACAGTTGCGACGAATTTCACCATCATTTCCGGACGCAGGCCCCAGGCTTCCCATCTTCAACATAGAAATCTTAAAATCCTCAAAGAAAACGGACGTGTCCTTGGCATATGAATTAATGATTTCGCGTGTTTGATCTTGGCTCACGAGAATTTGATCGGATGGAAGTAACCCCTCTCCAGAAAGAAGGTTAATGTAGTACTGGTTGTCGAATGTTGCGGGGGTCACCAGATCAAGCTGTGCAAGTGCATCGATGTCGGATCCCGAGCAAAGCTGCTGTAGACTTTGAAGGAAGTCTGGATTGTTGTCTGGCCCATTTGTGTTGCTGCTGCTTTGTAGCCTGGAGCTGAAAGTCGAGCATCGAGCCTTTCCCATCGTGTGCGCACCAGAAAGGGCAACCATGTCTTGCAGCGTGAGGCCAACGTTCTGGAACTTGGCCACGAGATCTGCGAGACTAGAATTTGGAGCTGGGATGCCGTTGGTTGCTGCAGCTTTGTTTGCACTAAAGCTGTCTCGCCTGCCCATTGGCACTTCCCAGCTTGGACCAGCAGTCTGCAAAATACATTTCAGTTTCAGCGGAACTGGAAATATTATCATTATGGTGGAGCACAAAGTGGATGGAACATCACATACTAAAACAACTGAGTCTCTTGCCGCAACTGCGAGAATGTCAGCACAAGAGACAGTCTCAGGACAAACAGATTCAAGATCAGATTTTATTGCATCTATGACTTCGAATCCTCTCAGTGAATTCAGATTAGGTGGTGCAGTTTTTTCTCCAACAAAGTCCCCGGTGTCATCTAACAGCACTGAAGCATCACAACCCTGCATGAACTTCAAATGCCATAACATTATAAATCAATATACATAATAGATGACAGAAATATAAATAAATACGGAGACGACTTGCATTGACAAAGCAATCATGAAAATGAAGACGAAGCAGTGAGGCCGCCATTCTTGAATCTTCCATAACAGCATTTTCAACCCAAGAAAAGATTATAGCCTCTGCCTCTGGGCAGCTATCATTGTAAATGTTAAATTGCAATTCAAAGCCAATTTCCCCAATACATGCTTCTTTCAAAGTTTTTGGTGGGATTGCAAATGTGGTTACAATCTTAAGTAACATGAGAAGATAAAAGCCTAGGTGATTATTGGCCATCTCTTGTGTGTTGCCTTAGGATTGCTAACAATTGTACTGGGAAAAAAAAAATTACTTATAATGCTCACAAGCCAAGTGAGTTTGGATGGTGAAAACAAATTTATCTTATATAGAAGTTGCATGGGATCTTGTGACAAGTTCATACTTTGTACTGAAGAGTGGTTAAGGGAAGACAAGTTCAAGCCTTGGAAGTGGTCATGATCATATTTGGTAACCTAATTCCATGTGCTTCTTCAAGCATTCCAAGACATTTTCTTAAGCTTATGTATTAACAGAAGATGAAAATTTTTCAGATTATGGTGAAAGACAAAGAGTTAGCAGTATGTTTGAGGTCGATCCGTCGATATATGCACATATTGAATTTGAAAGCTTAGTAGTTAGGGGTCTGTTTGAAGTTGGTAGGTCTTTTGATTGTTGATAACTCTTTCAGGGCAAAGCTGATTCAATCATTGCTATTATTAAGTAGTGGGATTTGGTTGCTGTCACATGGAAGCAACGTTTGTTTGTTTGTTATTTATTCCCAATATTTAAACACACAATTCGAGAGAAATCATTTTTAATATAACACAAAAATTTATTGAGACTAGGTTGAAAATCTACACTCATTAATAACATTAAAGAGTGATCTACTCTCAGAAGAAAGAGTTAGCTCCAAGCGTTAGGATATGAACCCAGTGACATCTTTGGCTTCTCTTTAATGCGAGGAACTACAAATTTCACTCAAATTTTACAGCTACTATAAAACAAAAAGAATCGTTGCATAGAGGGAAGTGTGTCACTGTCAACTAATTCCAAAGAATAGTTCTTCTCATATTCCTTTCAATCTCTTAAGAAACCCTACTTTTCTTTTCTTTTCTTTTCTTTTTCTTTTATGAAATTACAACATAAACTGCAATAGAATTTTAATTAAATTTCACTATCATTAGGATAAATTTTGTAAACATGTCATTTCATAATAAAATTATTGTTGTTCGATAATTTATTTCTTCATTATTTTGATTTTATCAACAGTATTAATTATATCATATGATAGGATTTTAAAAAATAGCTAGGATTCATGGTTTGTGAAGATATTTGTAGTGTAATTAAATTTATATTTGCCCTTTTTTATGTAATTTTAAGCATTAATAGAACCGTGATTCCAAAAGTGAGGTGGTATAAGGATATTAGGGGAGGTGAAAAGTATTGTTAGCATGGAAAATGCATCTCGGGTTAAAGCCGAATCCGAAAGCCCAGTACTAACAAAGTTTTCGGTTTCTAGTGAGATTGGCCCATTTTGTAAATTGGTAGTGGCTTGAGAAATTTGGAACTTTTATATGGTTACAAAAATGAAGATAGCGATGTGTTGTTCTTTAAAGTAAAAAGGGAGAAAATTTGTACCAGCCAATAAATATTTTTTTTCCTTAATAAATCCACTTCAGGACGCTTTTAGTTAAAAAAAAAAAAAAAAAGAAAGCGTAGTGATTCCTCTAGTGTAATTCCAAAAACAGAAATAGTAATTAATTTTGCTTCATAACTATATGGCCCCTAAGCAGGCTAAAAATTGTATCCTTTTTGGGTGTTCATAAATGCTCAATCATGTTTCATGTGCCTAGTGTGGTCACTCCTCCAATATTAGCTCGTATTAAATATAAGATTGTGGATTAAAACCTAATCATAAATATTGTTAATTTATAAAATAGGGGTCTTACCTACACAAAATTAAGTTTGATGAGTTTCTAATTAGAAAGAATAAGAATCTAATTATCTTTTAGTAGCATTCAATGTATGAATGTAAATTTAGATGTTTCATAAACAATCAAGTTCATGTCTTTTCTATTTTTCATTATTCTTGGTGCCCAAAAGTCTTCTACGCTTTTAATACACATTAAAATAATCTACTAAATAAATTTAATTGGTATCACATTAGTTAAAAAAGGAGATTCTACTAAGGATTCTCTTTTCTTTTTTCAAATACAAAACAACGGCAAGAATCAAGTTGAAATCCCAAAAGCACAATTATGGGGTTAAACTATCGAGTTAATTTTACTCGACTTTTTAGGAATCATTGCTTGCATATTAATTCATAGAAACTTTCCCGTATGTTAAGGTCTTTATAAACTTCACACGAAAACCTAATTCAATCGGTGGCTTGAAAGTTTGGGATAAAAAGCCAACTTTAGCTAACACAATCAACAGCAACTTCTTTTCTTTTTTTCAAAAGAACAAACAAGATAGTGCTTTCCAAAATTTTCACTTTCCAACGATATGCTTAAAGGCAAATACTATACAAGAATCTTTATATCTTGTTTGTTCTTTTTCTTCTTGTTAATATAACTTATATTCAAGATTTGCCTCTATGTTCATACGAGATCTCAGATTACTAAAGCCTTCCAAAAAGGAATTATAGTGTAAAACTCATAACTTGGCATTTTAAATTTCTGGATTTCTTTGAATATTTACATCTTCTAAAATCACGAGTTCAAGTTTTAATCATATACATCAGCATAAAGAAACTGGGTAATCTTGACAGATTGTGTACTGAGATGTGTATGCGCGTGTGCGTTTGTACATAGATTTTTATGAAGACAAAAGCAATACGTATTCAAATTTTTCTACAGTTGAAAAATGGGGAGGAATTAGGAAAAATTGGATAGTGATTATTAGACTTTTTGGAAAGATGACCACCTTATCGTTTTATCTTTTTCGAGTTAGTCAATGTAAATCCAGCACACTTTATTCAGCTTCCAGTGGTATGCATTCAATGGAGCATGTGGTTTTGATCCTTTGTTAGTTCTTCCTGTTGCAGATTTTGATAGCTCAAAACAAGCTTTACAAATCATATAATTCAATATTATATGGTCACAAGCCCCATATACACGCTTTTTTTATTTATTTATGTATTATTAATAAATGCATGTATAATATTTTTTTTTTCTTGCTTCAAAATTGAATATAGAGATCGATTGTGCAAATATTCAAACTACTGCATTTCATAATCATAAATTACTGTCTCTCTAGTTGCATACATAACTCTGGGGGTCACTGGATAATAAGCAAAGTCAAAGAAATATGGACAACATTATTGTAGCTAGCCAGCGTCGTGTAGCCTCCAGTATGCATTTTAAGTGTGCATCGGAGAATGGCTTAGTATCTAGCAATATGAGCATATATATCATCATCAATGCATAACGCAAATACCATATCGCACCCAAAATCTCGGACCACACTTACAATCAAGATCTCCTCTTAATTAATCCATTGCCAAAACGTTCACATAATTCACCGACATCTAGTGATATGTTCAAGCTCCCATCTGTAATGTGTAGCTTAAAGAGAAAGTAAAAGGCTATAAAAAGTTAGAGACTTGGCCATGGTGGTCAAGTTATATATTTATTGCTACATCTTCTTCCCATGCATGTTTTGAGATATTGCATTTAAGTCCTCTAAGCAAATATTTGCAACGTTATCCCATCTCTAGGGTTTCACTTTTTCACCTTAACACGTAGCATCAAGTTCCTAAGTTCATCTAGATTCTCTTTTTTCCCATAAAGTTGAAAATCTTAAACCGACTTAAATTCCTCAAATGTGAAAACCCTAACCCTAATTCTGACTCACATGCCACTTTGCTAGCTAGCTAGCTAGCTAACTGGCACCGATGCACATGCGCTTCGAAATTAACCAACAGCAAAAAGAAGAATAATTAAGAAGCAAAAGATCATTAGATGCAAAAAGGAAGATCCAAACTAAGGTACCCATTTAACTCCACTAATAATATTCATATATAATCTCTAGCTACATACAAAGAATAAACGCAGAAATTCTTCGATCATCACAATTGAAAAAAAAAAAAGGCAATAATCAATATATGATCGAAATTGTGAAGTGGGCAATTCGTTAGTAAGAGAATTACATACCATGCTAATACAAGATAACCAAAAAAGGCTATCGATCATTTTCTAGTTATATGTGCTCATCCTTTGGCTCATTTCGCATCTGTGATGGCACGATGTCCTGAAGCAGGCCGTGGTCATGAAACAAAGAAGCCTGTGAAGGACTTATCATCGTATTACGTCTCTCTGCTTGATGATGATGAACAAAACTAGAAAACGTAGGATTATTGAAACTAGAATTAGCAGTAGTACTAGTAGCATTAGAAGTAATTAGATTCAACGGAGGCGATGAACTATATATGTAGGGTTGCTGTTGGTGATGTAGTTGAAGATATTGAGGCTGCGGAATCACAAAGGATGATGAAGCACCAAAAGTAGCAGTCGAATTATGATCATTGGCCATGATTCCAATACTCCCTCGAGGCGTTATCGGGCTTGGATGTATGTGTTGTCCTTCATACGTTGTTACAACAATCGTTGGGTCTTCAGATGATCTCTCCACTCGCTTCTTCACTCCGCAGCCGGCACTAGTGCAACGATAGTAGCTTCTGCTCCATGCAAGAGGTTAAATTTTGTTAAGCATAGTTTGTTTGAAAATCAATTAATAACGTATTTATAATTTTATATATGCAACTCAATTAATTCGATCATTTAATTGGTCACCTCGGATGGGGGCTATTTTTGACAGCTTTTTGGCCGTACTTTCGCCATCTGTATCCATCATCTAAGTGATCAATATCACTCTTTGTCATGAACGCGAATCTTGGCTCTCTCTGTTTCTTTTGATTCTTCTTTTTGGGTTTCAACCTAATGATGAATGAAACCCACATACAAAATCATGTCACTTTACTTTGAGAAAAGGGCAAAAAAAAAAAAAAAGATTCATGGGTACTTACTGTTTCTTAGTCTTATCTTGTTCTTGTTCATCGTCATCACCAGCTTTGCTGCTGCTGTTTTTGTTGTTGTTGTTGTTGTTGTTGTTCGTGTCAGTTTGCTCTTCATTATTGGTATTATTAGCTGCTGCTTCGTTTGATGATGAAGAGATTGAGGATGAGTTGGGAGTAGCTGGGTTGTTCAACACCTCTGAGGATTCCGGTGCCGGCGACGGCTGTGGTGGTGGTGGTGGGAGAATCGGTGCTGCCGCCGGTGGTGGTGGATGTAAAGTATTACTGAATAAAAAAGAATCACCACCAAAATCTTGATTGTTATAATTAGTATTATGGTTCTGGACATTGAGCAAGTCCATGAAACCAAAAGAAGCTGCATCCCACTTATCACCCTCACATGACATGTCAAATATGCCTCCTAATCCATACCCACCCGCCGGATTCTCATCGGAAAGTAGCGTCGAATTCGCCATCGAGATTGAAGTTTCAGCTTCTCGTTTCTCCATTAAAAATCAATCACACCCACATAGTAAAATCAAAATACAACAAATTCTATGTAAAAAGAGGCCTACTTTGCTTCGCTCTTGCAGTCTTCTTGCTTTAGCCTTTGCTTGTGTTTTTTGGAGTGTGAATAGAGAGGAGAGCCTCTTTTTTTTTGTGCCTGTGAGATTTTGGAAAACAGCTTGGACCAAGGAGGTTTCCCATTTGGTAGTTCACCGGCAGATGCCGGTCCACTAATCGTACGGAGCCATGCCAACTGGGGACGGTGTTGGCATTAATTGCCTCTGGACCGCCATGGGCCCAACGCTTGCGTACGCGGATGTGTTGACCGATTTAGCCGGTAGTGCGTGGACGGGCTCTGGGGTGTACACGTGGCCCTTGAAAACGGGGTTTTGTTTTGCTCGTGTGCGTGCATGTGAATTTAAGAGTTTTTTTTTTTTTGAGTTTCTTTCGCGGCATTTTTTTTATTTAACTTTTTAACAGGAAATAACTTTTTTGTTTTTACGTGAGAGCATGGCAAACCTATTGATTATAGTCAATGACATAAATGCCCCTCGGTTTCTTAAGCTCAATTTTGTGTATGTTGGTTATGAGGTTTGTGCATTTTATTAGACAAGATTCATTCAATGTGTTGGCAATTTAAGGGACAGGATCAAAGTTAGGTTTGAGTTTGGATTGATTTAACTTTTTAAAGAAAAAAAAAAGCATAAACTATCATCAATTTCATTTAAATTCATTTATTTTTTATTGACTTTGATGAATTTGATGAATGACATTGGATGCATATATTAAAAAAATTATTTAGACATTTGGGTTAATAAATTATTGATTAATTGATCGTCAAATCATAAATAAAAAATTGATAACTATTAGTGTTGGAAATATCAGTTAGTATTTCTTCTTTAGACTCTAAAATCAATTGGAATAACGACATCGACTGGTAAACCCAATGGTGATGAACAATGACTTGATTTAGCATCCTTGTTAATTAACCCAATTGTACCCAGCAACACAAAACTTGCAACCATAAATTAGAAAGCTGCATCCCAATTCCCATAACACTAAAATTGTTATTCGATAAATGAACATAAATTTGTTGAGATGTAAAAAAGTATGGTCCCTGAGACCAAATTCTATATCTTAAAAAAAAAAAAAAATTCCTATTGCAAGAATGACAAATAATACGGTTTGAATCTTGAGGATACAATGAATTATTATGAGGTTGCACCCCGATATTGATACTTATAATAATTTTATTGTTCTCTTTTATTTTTATTATTGTAGTAGGTATTATAAAAATAAAAGGCCTTGTTTGTCTCTCTATATAAATAAATCATCTATAGGCTTTTTTGTCGTTCAATTTGAATTAGACACTCTCTTTTCTTATTGGATTTGGATTATTAATCCACGTATCTCATAATTTAATTCAACTTGAATAATTCAAATCACGTGTAAATTTGATTTATTCAACTCTAATTTGTAATTAAATCAAATATGTAACTAATTTCAAATCAAACACAAAAATAATTACTATCACTTTTTTCCAATGTGAGATATTAGTAATTTAAAAGATCCATATAATTCCAATAGTTAAATATTATATCATCTTGATTTGTGATTAAGAGCTTGAACGAATGGTTTTTAAGCAGCTGTGTAGCAACTCCAATTCAAAACTGGGAGAAGTATGGACTAAAAGAATTAATTTTGACTTTGTCCAACCCGAACATATAAAAACAAAAATAAAATAAAAAAAATTACTTTGAAAATATGAGAATATGTCAACACCCTTTTTAATAGTTTCACATTTTTAAGGCTTTCAATCTTTTTTTTTTTTTCCTTCCCTTCTATCTTTACAAAAAAAAAAACTTCTTTTTTTCATATTATTTAGTAGATTAATTGTTGTCACGTTTACGTCACAGCTCATTATATAAGGATGAATGCACGAATTAAACAAATTAAAAATAAATAAACACCGACAACATCACAATGTCCAAAAAAAAATTCCTATTCGCACAAGAAGATATGATTCTAAATTTATCATTATGATTCTTTTTTTTTTTTCTTTTCTAATCAATCAATTACCAATGATTTCATCTACAGTAGAGCCAGTGGTGTTATTACTAGTGCCATACCAATGTGACATATCTTAGAACCTTTGAGCATGATCCATAAATGATTATTGACACATTTTCCTAACTTCGTTTTTTAATAAGTTATTATATATCACATTCTATTTAACACCGTATTTGCTTCAAATGTTGAAACACAATTTGCCAAAAATCATCATCATCATATATATATATATATATATATATATATATATATATGCAACCCCCTGTGCGTTCGTCATATTCCAATTGCAATTGATCAAACAAGAATCCAGTATCATCAATCGTCATAAATAAACCCTAGAGAATTAGAAAAAGAAACAAGATGGGAGCTAGCGCACATTAATGGGTCATTCTCAATTGATATTAATTCAATTTTCAAAGGGTCACTTTATTTTTTCCCTTGATGGGGTTACTTTCACTCAAATAATATTATAAAAATAGTTTTATGCCTTTTCCATGCACAAAAATACAAATGTGCTCAAAAAGAAGAAAAATGCAAAGTTGATGGAAATTGAAAATAATTTAACCGCGTTAATGCGAGCATGCGAAAGAAGCTTCGGTGGCACGTGCGAAGCTGCATTTCGATTTTTAGCTTCTTCCCCTCCGACAAAGCCAACACCGTCATGATGTATTTGGCAAGTACGAGCGCTTAATTCCATTTTAAAATTTTAAATTCTTTTAAAGGATAAATTAAAATATTTACATCTATTTGACAACTAGATGGCATTGATTGATGCAAAATTTATTAGCATATGTTGAAGGAGGCCTTTTATTTAATTAATTAATTATGAGATTTGAATGAATAATCAATTAATTTGCAAATTAATTAAGCCTTTCTTGGTTCGTTCTAGAATATTAATTTCTCGAAATATAATGTAAATTCATAGGTGTTCTCATTAATTTGCAAGAGATATAGGGTCAACCACTCTACGTTGCCAACTTAATAGCAATAGATTTAACTCTTCACGTACTTAATATTAATATTTAGAATTAAAGGTGATGAAGTCTGTACTCTCACGTCTTTGTTTTAAATCATATGATCTCTTTAATTAAAATCTTGACTCAATTTCATATGATCTACACCTATCCTAATCTCACACCCACATGACTCAAAGAATCCACACCTCTAGAGTTCTAATTAACTACTAACTTAAGCTTTTGCATCAAAGCATATATTATTTAAATTCAAATTCTAGGCATCAAAAACTTTTTCAGAAGTGAATCACAGGAAGAAATCAAAAACCCTAAAAGAGCGTACATAATTGAGGGAACTTTTTGCTTCTTCAAGTGGATATTAAATCTTCAGTCTGCATCGCGCATATATAACAAATAATCATTACAAATAAAAAGCTATAATGGAATAAAAATTCCAAAAACATATATATTTGTCAATTCAATCAAGCGAAAAGATTTTAGAGGGATACAGCCAATTCTTCAATAATAATAACAATAACAATAATATTCTTATATAAAATTGAAAATTAAATTATTGCATCCTTTTCGTGAACCATCTTTGTAATGAACGTTGCTGGGGTCGGAGAAAAGTTTGGTCCCCATTTTCCAGTGATGAACTGACACGTGACAGGATATCTTTGTTTCTCTTGATGCTTTATGCTTTTTAGCTGTACCACGTGTCAAATCAGACGGCCGTGGTTTGTTATATAATAAGTCTGCCAAAAGCACATGCACTTTACGCGGTTTTAGTATATTCCTAGGGTTTGCTTCTACCACACGCTCTATCTTTTTCATTTTCTTTTTCTTTCTTCAATTTCTTTCCTTGTTCGCCTATCAAGATCTCATGATTTTACAAACCATCTTGATTTCAAGGATCGTTTTAAGTTGCTTTTTTCACATTTTGGACTTATATAGAGTTGATAGCTCGATGCATGTCCCTAAATAAAAGAAAAGTAAGGAGCTATGGTATTTTATTCTAATCAGAGGGAAACTTTTTTCTTTTATTGTTCATCCTTTAAATGTGATCTCATGTCATGCTTGATGCAAAAACCCATTTGCCTATTTTATTTATGGGTCCGTCTACTTTATATTATGTAATTGTATATATATATATCAGAACTATATATCGAAAGATTTCCATTGCTGCTCACAAATTTCATTAGATTTTTTTAACATACAATTGTTTCAAGGTAGTTTCTCCCTTCATTTATATAGAGCATCCCACACTTAATTACTTGTTAGAAATATACAATTTATTGGTCATTCTTTATTGCCAACATTCACATTTTTTAAAATATTTATAGAGACTATATAATATATATATATGATGCAACTTTAGTATTACAATTTTAAATTAACATCATCAAAGTATTTATTTAAAAACATAGTCATACTCAAAAGCTGGCCCGTACGTGAGTTGAGGATTTTATTCAAACTCATTTTCTTAGCCTAATAACTCATCTTAGTTAATGTAAAATGTTTTTATCTATCAACCTCTAATTCACATTTTAAAGAGACATAGGAACTTTCATATTGGAGAACTATTGGTCAACTCATTAGTATGATCAAGAATGAAACTATGCATATATGGTTCTGGAGGTTGTAATCACCATAAAAAAAACCCACAACAGAGAGAGAAGCATAGACGATCAAGTGTGGACACTAAAACAAAGAATTGCGCGTTGTCATATTAAATTATTTAACTGTTTAGGACTCATCTGAGAAAAGTATATATATATATATATATATATATATATATATTTAATTAACAGAGGCAATTGAGTCCTGAAGTCTAAGGGCTGAGTCCTAAAGTCTTAGGCCTGAAAGAGAATATGTAATGCGGTGGTCGATTATATATGTCTAAGTTTCTGGGATCTATAAATAAAATCCGAAGAAACGCAGCAGTCAAAAGTCAAAGGTTTTGAATCATTGTTTGTTCAGCGACACAAAACAGACTCGGATGACAAGTTATTTACTTGTTTTCTCTCTTGCTTTGTTCGTAATTAATATTGTATGTATGGTCTCGATCATTTTGCTAAGCTTTGCACATGGTTCTGCACAATTTCACATGCTACAAGAATTATTCCATTAGAAAATATATTGTACTTTGATCCTAATTTGATTTTTCTTAGTTGCCAAGTTGTACCAATGCATAAATAAACTAATTCAAATTCCAGCAAATTCAAATATGACGAGCTTAAGAAATTTGTTAACTTTTTTCTAGGTTTCTTGAAGAATGTAACTTTGCTTAAATGCATCAAATTAACTAAACATAAAATCATAATAATAATAATAATAATAAATATATGAATAATTAGACTCAATAATTATATGTGAGATTTACATATGTGTCAAGTAGGAGCATGATATCATCATTTACATATATATATATATATATATATAACTTCATAGCTTCCGAATTAAGTAATGGGCGTTAGTAAGCTAGTACATTATTAACTTAAAAAAAATCCCTTTCGAGATAGTATAAAAGACCTGAGTTCAGACCTGATCATATAAATGAAAAGAATATTTAATCGTTCTAGTATAACATGCTATAAATATTTAAAATAACAAACAATAAATATTTTAAAACTTTTTTATGACACTCAACATTAACTCACTCTCATAAATTCTACAGGAACATACGAAATAAGTAATTAATCAAATAATTTATTTGTAAAAGAATGTTTTAAAGGAAAATATATAAAATATTCGGCAAAAGTTTTTCATTCACTTTACTGTTTAATGCTGCACTCGAATTTTCCATCCCTTAATAGTTTGTCCTATATATGATACGTTATTGCGTAAAATGAGAAGAAAATCAATTTGTTGAACCATTTCTTATTTCTTCAAAATGTATTTTGATTCCTACACGAACCAATGTCATTGCTTAGTGAAGTTGACATGAAACAAATTTATAAAAAAAACCCAAATAAATAAATAACCAAATAAAAGGTCAAGATTATTCTTCTACAAATTTTAACCTGCCAAACAAAAAAAGAATCAGTAGGGTTAGCTAGTTGCAAATAAAATTTGATCGGTTGGCGGTTGTCAGGTATTCATAATATAAACTAGTCAATTGATTAACAACCCAAGTGCCTTGTTTAAACCTTGAAATTAATTGTATACACAATTAATAAACTAACATATATTTATAATTTGGAGAGGTAGCAGAGAATATTTCAGAAACCATATATGGCTATAGAATCATTGTTTGATCACTTGCGAATATAATATCCCAAGCACTTTATTTCAAAGTTCTTAATTTTTTAATTAACTTTTGAATTTCATATTCTATATGTAACCGGCCATTTCATTTCATGCATTCCCTCTTGGTTGTGTTCACAATATGAAAGCATATTGTTTTCTCGTCCAAGTAACCGATCTTGATCATCTTATATTCCTTCCAACTTACTTCCCCACTCGTCACCGTTATGATTCCCCAATAGTGAAATAATGTCAACATAATTATGTCTTAGGTAATTCTTTTAAAAAAAAAAAAGATTGATAAATTATTTTAGCAATCGCCTTAATAATATATTGAATCATTCTTTTAACGTGGATGTTTGTGTATTCATAGCGTAGTTTAATCTCGAATTTATATTTTTAAAATTATAAATATCGTCACTTGAAAAATTCTTAAACAAACAATTAGATGGAACAATTTAATCAACGTCGAACTTGTAAATTAAAATGAACAAATTAATTGTTGTAGTTTAATTGTGTGTGGGCTTTTAATTAAACATTATTTATTTTGATTGTAGCTAACTAAATCCTAATCTTGAAATTACTGATTCCTTTTCTTTCTAGATGAATGTTGACATCAGTAAGCCACTAATAGCGGTTGTAAGCTAATTAGCTTGCTGCTTGTGAATTGTGGTTACGTATAATATTAATCAAACAATTAAAGTTTGGATTCCAAAGGAACAACCGTTTATTCTTTGTCTTGATATTTTTAATTGTATAAGCAAGGATCTTGCTAGATTTTCCCTTTAACATTTTTGGATTAACTGTCATATTATTGATGATCACGCTATTATTTAATTTGTATTTCTAATAACTTTTTTAATACTCGAAACTTATCCTTTTGATCTTAGCCCTAATATTTTATTGTTTGGAGGTCAGACTCTCTCTCTCTCTCTCTCCCCCTCTGTGAGACTACAGTCTTGATAGTCAACAGATTTAATTAAACACAAACCAAAGTCTTGATTAAGACCCTATTTATTTTAATTAATGAGAGCCATGCCTTGGACCAAGTCCACAGAGGCTATTTTGGGAATAGTAATAATAATAGTCACTCCTACAACTTTATGTCTCAAGTATTGTGTGACATTTTTCCACAATTATTTCACTCCAATAGAAAGAAAGGCTTTCAAATTTCAATGGCTATGATTATGTCATGTGCGATTACGAGGTTAAAACAGTTACTTTTTAGGGCAAAAATAACTTACTTAACACGGTGATGATGATTAACCCATTAATTATCACACTAACACCATCCTCTTAATTAATTTTTTATATATACAATTATTCAACAAGTTGCATTATGCCCATTAAAAATCTTTTACATAACTAATTAGAGATTCGATAATCCTTTTTCTTTATTTACAGTAGAAAAATCAACGAACCCAAAATTGTGGTTGCGTAAACATCATGAAATAAATGTTTTTTTGTAGGAATAATAATAATAATAATAATAATAATAATAATAATAATAATTCAAAAAAACCGTTGACTTAATCAAAATTTTCCCGCAGTTTCTCATGAAATGAAATGGGAAACACTCACCGGTGATTGCGGCAAATTCAAGTTACTTTAATAGACAAACAAAAAAAAAAAGACTTTGAAACCTTATTGAATTAATTATATCATACGACTCTGAAATTTTTATAAATTATTTTTAAGGACTGGGTGTTAGGATCTTCGCCGCACATGCCACACAAGTCAAAGTCAAAAGAATAGATGATTATAGAAATGGAAGCGCAAAACGCGTCGTTTGGAAACGGACAAAACGACTTTAATTACAGAACAGGGACACTGTGTCATGTCTCTGTGGGAGGAGTGATGACAAATCAGCCTCGTTTTGCGTGCACGTCTTTATATATATATATATGTATATATATATATATATATATATATATATATATATATATATATAATAATAAAATTTGATTCCGTTCCCTGGGGGGTTTTCCAGTTCATACGTTCCGCCATCAGAATTTTACTAATGCTTCCATTTTAAGCAATCATCTATCTTAAGTACCACATTTAACTTAAAATTTGGTAGAAGCTAAATCATTTCCGTTTAAATTTAAAATAATTTGATCGATTTGAGTGTTGGATCAATTAACACACATGTGTCTATGCATATCACGTGAAGGAAGCACAAATTAATTAATTAATTAATTATGCGGTATGAATTCCATTTAAACGGTTTGATTTTGATCGGTGTTAGGGACTATTAACAAAGTAAATATAAGTTAGTTTAAATCAAGGAGCATGGAGGAAATTAAGAAAAGGCAAGTTGGTCTTGTCATTGACGTTGTTATCGTTGGGAGTTCAGAGATAAATTACAGCTAAGTTACTTTTATTAAAGTGAAATTTCCAAGTTATGTCATATATTTGGAGGGCTCGTATTTAGCCGATGGATGCATTTGGCTAAATTTATACTTTAACTGTTGGGGTTTTCTTGAAGGTGGAAGGTTTTTTTTTTTTTTTTTTTTTTATCATATTTGTCTTGTTGCCTCTTAGTTATTGTTATTTCGGGGAAAGAATTATTTTGCAAAAAGAAATTGGTAAAATTACTTAAGATCAAAGGATCAAATTTTCAATTTGTACTCGCATCAAGATTGAAGAAAAGTTTAGTTTATATTATTCGATGATAAAAGGAAGAAAAAGGGTTAGGTTTCTATTATCAAGAAAGAAAAAAAAAAAACGTTTTTTTTTTGTTGAAAAATACTAGTATAGCGTATTGCATCTTGAAAAATTGGTCTAAAGAAAAGACTCCAAATTGAAAACTTATTTTATTGATCATAATGAGTCGGTTTGAGATTCTTGTTTTCCACTATCATTATTAAATTAATCACAAAAGATTTCCAAATTAAATTTGTTGGTATACATTCGCATCATGATAAATTAACTCAAAAAAATTGTAGATGAAATCTAATCCCGTGACTGCAAAGCGGCTTTCCCGGCATTTCAAATATCTCTGTTCCATTATTATAATTAAGCAACTATAATAATTACTAAAAAAAAAAACAATCCCATTATCAAGCCTATTAGTTTTGGGTTAATAAAAATATAATGATTGTACCTTCAAAAAATGAAATTAATTGCTCCTGTCCGGTTCAAAAACCTTTGGTTCCCATTCATTTGTATCGTCAAAAAATGAACCAAGGGTTAACAAAAACCGAATTTGTTCCGATTTGATTTTATATGTGGTTCGAAAACAGAAAAACTCTTATGTCTGTCTGTATCCATAAAAATTAAGCTAAATTATTATTATTAAAAAAAAAAAAAAAGTGAAAAAAGAAATAGATAGAGAATGTCAACACAACAACGGCAGAAGAGTAAGGGAAGATGTTCGTTTCCCCCCTTCAATTTGCCATTCGATTGTTGACTATTTCAAAGAGTCAAACGCTACGTGGCGGAGGTAACTGGGGACCATTCATTTAAGGCACGGGTCCCGTTTGCTAAGGTCAAACATAGCGTGAAATGAGACCTTTGTTGGTTCTTCAATAGACATGCAACAATCGACATCATCTTTGCGTCTTGACTGGCATTACTCGCTCGATAGATCAGTTTTCTTGGTCCATTTTTGGAAGACAAAGAAGTATGAATTGTGACAGCAGCAACCGTGGCCCATGGGGGACACATTTTTTATGGCCTTTGAATTCCTGATAAAAAAAAAAGCATACTTTAAAGTTTAAATAATGAATTGAGCCTCCCAATAAATGCGACAGTTATGGGCTGATGTGCAAGACTAACGCACCATCGAGTCTAAAGAGTAATTTTTTTTTTTTTTTTTTTTGTCTTAACCACGAGGTGTTTCAGGGAGGACTCCAACTGTGGGAAACACCTTTAAGTCCATACCACAACTCAGGCTAGAAGTCTCTTCTCGAACGGGAGGTACAAGTTCTCCCAACAAATGCGACTTCCCTACGACTCGAACTGGAGAGCAAACCCAGTCAAGCCACTTAAGGGGACTCCATTGCCAATGGAGTCAACACTTTGTTGGTGAATCTAAAGAGTGATAATACATCGAAAGTACCACGTTATACATGCAAGTATACAAATCTTGGCGTGTATGTAATGAATAAAAATATGCATAATCATAGTATCACAAAACCTTCATTAAGAGAGTATTATTTCATATCCCAAGTATTTGATTTCTCTCTTATTAGGTAGGGATGGACATTTTTAAGGACATAGAAAAATACGACTAAACCGAACCCAAATAGTTCAATAAAGTTACTTGACTTTTTTTTGTATTTATTATTATAATTCATTCATTCATGCATTCAGTTTTAGAATGCTCGAATCAAACTGAAACACAGGACCAAATCAATTACAGAAATTTCGAGCAAATCCCTGGTTCATCTTCATAAAGATGACATTTTCTCGTATATGCCAGCACAAGTTTTATTTGGAAAAAAAAAAAAATTGGGGGAAGTTTGGTTTACGTTTGCTTTCGAAGGGGAAAAAGATGAGGAGGCAGGGGGGGTTACTAACGAAATTTGCCAATGATGTTGATGCTACCAACAGGCCCAAGGCCGAGGCCTCAATAGCGGCGAATTGCCAGGCGGTTTCAAGGCTCAGCATCTTACCAAGCAATAAAAATAGCTCAAATTTGACAGAAGAAACGCGAGTGCAACTCCACCTAACGTATGAAACTCAAGTCAAAAACACAAAACCTTGCAATAATTCAATTCAAACGTGTAATCCTAACTACTGTGTTTTTCTTCAAGCATATAATCATTTGTTTAATTGACTCGATCATGTTAAACAAATGATAAATGTCTTTTCTAACCACCAATCACAACAAATTAATAGAAAAAAGGATCCAGATTTACCCAAGGATAAGAAGGGGCTGCTGACATCAAGAAAGAGCATCTGCCCACTTTTGCCGACAGATATCTTCCCACTGAAGCTTCTTTTGGTCCCATCATTTCCTCCATTGACCCCAACATCTTAAACTTCTAAAGTTGCAACTATGAGATACTAACAACCGGTTGGACCATGTCAAAGTAACCGTCAACAAAATGGGCAGAAGATGGAACGAAATTGATCATGTAAGTGAATTTCTAAATTTTACACAAAGCAAAACACACACCAAAAAATGCAGCTCAAGCCCAGAAGTTCAGATCTTATCATGGATCAAAACAGACACCAAAAAATGCAGCTCAAGCCCAGAAGTTCAGATCTTATCATGAATCAAAACACACACCAAAAAATGCAGCTCAAGCCCAGAAGTTCAGATCTTATCATGAATCAAAACTGGTCCATCATTGAACCATGATGGGGGATTGGAAGTGTAGATGTGGAGAGAAACAATAATATCTAATTTAAGTCACGGGATAATACAAGGACAATCCATTGGCGTAAACGAAGAAACAAGAGAGGTTAGGTGCATATTCTGCCCCACCTCTGCATCCAAGTGAAATTATAAGATAAGGTTCATTTCATGACTCATTAGCAGCAGCAGCAGCAGCCTGTCGAATTCTCCGCTGATGAACATCCCAATTATAAACACGAGCAACGGTAACCTGCCCAATCACAGTTTTTCAAGACTTAATAGTTTAATACAAATTGGTACACAACAGCTTTGCCTCTTGGGCTTGACTATTGCAATGCATACTAACACTTTCAAACATTTTCCCCTTTTTCTTTTTTTTTAGTGTTGTATTATGGTCATTCAATGTAAGAGCAGACTTTATTAGAAAACAAAATAAATAAAAACCCCACACTCATACTGTCACAATAGTTCCAAAAGGAATATTTTAATTGCAGACTACCTGAGTTATAGTAACTTGATCCCTCAAGAATTGCAAATCGGCAATAAGTACTTCTAAACTTGCTTTAGCATTCTCTAAATTCTTCTGCAAAAGAACAGTAGCCTGCATTGAAAGCCACTAAAGAATTTATGTGTATATCCTCGATGCAGGAAAAGATAACAGGAAGTGGGATAAAAGAGATGGACCTCGTCACATGAATACTCTAACATGACATTTGCTCCCAGCCATAAACACACTGAATCTGTATCCTCAATGCGAGCCCGCGAAAATATGCCTTCAGAGACTTCAAAATCAGCAGTAAGTGCCTGTATGCAAAATACAAAAGCAAATTATATAAAATCAGACAGAATATAGGACCCTTAACCGTTCATCTTTGATGTTCCCAAGTCATGTCGAAAACATATGACAAGACAGCTCACAGTTTTTTGGTCCCAAAATAGTTCTCAATTATATCCATGGGGGAGTTTTAGTGAGACACGGACTCAGAGGTTATTTAGATTAGAGAAACCTAAGATGTTAATCTCAAAAATGCCGGAAGATTTGTAAAAGTTCCAATTTTCTGCACCAAATATAAGTAATTAGCCAAGATCACTTAATTCAATGCTTGGTGGGTAGCCAAATATTCGCCATGACATAGTGGCCCAGTACGGGAAGGTTAGCAGTCAGAAAATCAGACCAACATATGGTTTCTTTTTCCACTTAAAAGGAGCCAGAGGTTATGGAATGGGTAGAAAGTAATAAACTCATAAAAACAGTATGTATACAATCCAGGAAAGAAAAAAAAATGAGGATATATCCATTTTCATTTTCATTTGTGTAATCAGCTACATATTTGAAAGAGAGAGTCTTGAAAGAAGCCCAAAGCTGATAGGATCTTGCCGAATGCAACTCTATTGGCACAGAGTCTTGCTTTTGTGAGACTGGCAAGTCAGCAAACAGTAAAAACGAATACGTGCAAATTTTACAAATGAAGATTTTCTGTGTTCACGTTGAATTGAGATCGTGTAGATGGAATAAAATTACAGTGACATGAAGAAAAGCAAGTTTACGGATACAAGAAAGCAGGGTGATGATGAGGAAGGAGTAAAAACACTAAAAAAGAGAAAGCCTTAAGGGAGACAGTAGGAAGTCAGTAAATTTGTAAGGACCAAAATACTCAATCCCTTGATTGATTGTCTTCATCCCCCCCCCCCCCCCCTCATTGGCTCTCGTGGATGGCTCAAAAAGAAGCAAGCAATACCCATGCTCTTAATGAAAAATTTACGAACTGAGAAGTCCACAAGAGCATTATTGACAACTTCACAACAAACAAACAGCAATGCAAACATGACAGACACCCCTAAACATTCAATTATAATTATTAATAAACTGTTGGGCAAACCACAACGGTTCAATATCCATATGCCCAAATGACAGGTGAGTGAATCACCATCCCTAGGTTCAATATCACCAGAAATGACAGCAAGAATTTGAATGCATCTAATTTCTTTGAAACATTCAGTTATAATTAATCCAAAACCATAACTTGTATCAATGCCAAAGAGAAGCAACAAAAGATGGGGCAAAAAAAAAAGAAAGAAAACGAACCTCCCCCTCTTCCTTCTTAGCTTGTAAAGTAGCAACAATATCTAAACACTTCTCAATATCTGGGATCTTCGCCTAGCAATCACAATAACCAAGTTGTCCAAAATTACTAAAAATGCAAATAGAAATCTAACATTAAAACTAATTATTACTTCAAATTTGTAATTTTAAATTAATCTTCTAAAATACATATAAAAAAAAAGAGTACCTGAAGATCCCTCTGCTGAGCAAGCAGCTTCATTTCAACTAACTTGTACTGCTGAAGTCTTCAGTAAAATAAATAAATTGAATAGTTATTTAATTAATTAGATGAAAATAAAATAAAGCTCACATTTTTTTTTGTTTAAAAATAAGTTTTCCCAAAAAAAAAAAAGAGGGGGAGAGAGAGAGAGAGAGAGAGACCTTTCTTGGAGAAAAGCGAGGGCGGAATTGACATCGAGGTCTAATTGAGAGAGAAAAGTTTGAACATCTTCAACGAACTGAGCTGCCGGGATCCCTCTTCTCTCTGTCGTTGGCGATGCTGCTGCTGTTGCTATTTGACTCGACGACGACGCCGTTTCGGCTGAAGCTGACGCCATTATTTTTTGTCTAATTAAACGACGGAGATACTACGGACGTGCCAGCACGGCAGGGAGTTTTGCTTGGGACGAGGACGACGCGACTGAGGTTTACACTTTAACAGTGAAGACGAAACTTGTGTGTCCAATTGGTGTCGTAAGGTTGGGTTGGGCTGATGCTATTCCTCGTGAGTGATGCTATTCTGACCCCATGTTTTTCTGATTGGACCCACCTATGAGCTAGCACAAGGAATTTAAGGCACATTTTCAAATTAATCAATAATGTAAAGTGAAAATAATGATCAAAATGTGACATCAAAGAACCGGTATTGTGATGAGAAAGGAAGAGGAAAAATAAATGAGAGAAACTATAAGAAAGTGGCAAGAGTTAAAAAAAAAAAAAAAGAGAAAAAAAAAATGAGTCATTGGCATCCCTCCATTATTCTAAATCGCTGATATAAACATGCTCCATCAAATAATTTTAGAATACACATTATTTCTTTTGATTCACACTCCAGCTATAAGTCTATTTCTTTAGTTTATTGATTGAAATTTGTTAATTGCCCAAACTTTTTCACTTGAGTTTGACATTTTGATATGAGTTTGTGGAGTTTCATTTTTTTAACCGTGGGAATCTTCTACCTAAGAAAAATTGAATCATTTAAAGTTTGGATAACTTGTATCAACAAGAAATAGTCAATTATAAGAGATTGAGAAACAAATCTTCAAGAGACTAGAAATGTTAGCTCAATTAAAATAACTATCATGACCTTATTTACGATGTTGCTGGGTAACATGGTCATAAACATAATGGCAAAGGCAGAAAGTAAAACACCAACAATTCCATGAGGAACCAATTACTTGATTTTTTATTTCATTTTATTTCTTAAGAACTTACTTATATAGTTATTTTCATAAAATCATAATTAAAATTTAGCATGTAACAAAATTTCTTACCATAATAATCTCGTACTCTCGTTTCTGACTAAATTACCCTTGAAACAACTCTAACGGGTGATGGTGACCATTGCTCGAGGGATAGCCTCCATCTCTCGCGAGAGTTGTTCAACTCTTGTTGGTGATAGTCTCCATTACCTATGAGAGTTGGACAAGAGCCTGCCCCACTCTCGCGGGTAATAGTTATCATCGCCTGCCATCACTCACGAGAGTTGTACAACTTTCGTTTGTGAGGGCAAGAGTTGTTCAACGTATGATTTTGAAAAGAGTTAAAAAAAAAAAAATTCATAAGTATAAAATTCATCTTAGTTAGTGCTTTCGGTTTTCAAGAGTGGATAATTAAGGACGCGACTCAACAAATTTATTGGGATAGTTGAAAAACATTTCTTACGGGCATTTCAATAAAAACCCAAATGTCATATTTTGAAAACATTAATCTTAAGAAAATTTTGAATTGTTCATACCAATACATTATCCTAATGTTGCTCTTCTATCAATAATAATCCACCAGTCAATTGAAACTTGCGGTGGCAGTCTAAGGGAGCTGTACATTTGAGTCGAAGTCAGTCACGCTGTCATCAATGGGGGCCATCATGGAGACGATGGGGCTGTGATGGGCGATGGAGAGACGCTGGGCGATGCTGCTGAAGTTGCCCATGAGAATTTTTTTTTTTTTTTTTATTTTTTCTACTCATGAAAGCAACGTAACCTTAATCACAAAACTGAGCCTCAATCATGATTGGGCCTACAGATGAAATCTCATGGGCAAAATGAAAAGTGTGCCCAATGGACCAGCAAACAATTGAAAGCCCAACAATACAGCAAACTGCGCGTAGTTATGCTCATGGTTGGAAGGTATAACTTGCATGAAAAATAAACCAAAAAGAAAAGAGTTGCATGCATGGAAGAGGACTCAGTGTCAACAAAAATTAAAAGAACTTTTCCCCTCAATTGTATTTTCACACTCAAATACATACAAATAATAACGCCACTGCTACTGGATGCAGTTCTAAATAAGTACATACAAGTGTAAATCTTGATTGGGTACACAAAAATATTTTACATCATAAATATTTATATGGCGAAGAAAGATAATTAAATGAATCAGTCGATCAACTTTACTCATCGGGCGGTGATAATAGCTTGACCATAATCTGCATAAACTTCACTTTCATTTGTAAGCACTTGATATAAT
Organism: Citrus x clementina; assembly: GCF_000493195.1. Classification (NCBI taxonomy): domain Eukaryota; kingdom Viridiplantae; phylum Streptophyta; class Magnoliopsida; order Sapindales; family Rutaceae; genus Citrus; species Citrus x clementina. The sequence continues at coordinate 718,714 of NW_006261964.1, forward strand.
CGGCCGTTTCTCCAAAAAGCGCTTCCAAGCCAATAGACTTATCACTTGGTACAAGCTTTTCGAGGGTCTTAATCCTCCTCTCGATTCCATTATTTCTCCTCTTTGGGCTTCTTATAAAAGCACTTCTCTTGGTTTGCTGAGGAATTCACTCAATTCATGTATTAACAGACAGGTGTGGGAGAGAGAGATTGTCTCGTAACGTGGAGTCAATTCTATTGGCTATTGCCGGCCCGATCGGATACATTGTATTTGTACTACACATAAAAATACATTTTGAAAGGGAGCGCATCGGTCGAACAACATGCTGCCACGTCAAAGAAGACGGTATCTTTTATGTGGTAACATACGACAAAGAAGAAATATAAATAATTTTATTTATTTTTACTCTAAAAGAAAAAAGAAAAAAAGAAAAAAAAAAAAAGGCCAAAGACCATAAGGGGAGCAACAACAGATCCTTTTTAGCCCAGTCCGGTTCGGCCGCTCTCAGGCTGTGAATAAGTGAACAAGTTGATGTTTAAGTACGCGGTCCAAACTCCAAAAGTGATTTTTGTTTTGTCGTTTCTGATGTCAGAAGAAAATTCGGAATAAGACTGCAAACCGGGGGCGGTGCACTCTGGATTATTCTCTCGATTCCTAGCTTCCGATCTGCTTCCCGTCTCCTTAATTTATTGAAAATACACTCTGGATTATTCTTTTTCTTAACTTCAACAAACATTTTTAACGAATTTTCTAATGAACCAAAAAAAAAAAAGGAAACACCTAAACGCACGAAATGTCCCAATAGATAGTTAAACCCTTACTATTTCAGAAATAGATATTCAGATCTGTTTCCATTAGTAATTATGTCTGTTTGAATGAAGATAAGGGCTTTGTAGTATAATAATTTTGGTGGATATCATTGTTGATTAATGCTCTTATCCCTACTTCTTCAAATAGATAGAATAATTGGGATATCTAACAAACAGGATCTGCTCGTTCATTTCTGAAACCACCGATGGTATTTAACCGTCCTTTGAGACAAACTTTTGAGGATCTAAGTATCATTCCTTTAAATTAAATTAAAAAAAAAAAGGATTAAATCAGATTTTATCTGTAAATTCATGAATCCAAAATTTTGTGCTTCTGCTTGGGATATTTTGTTGAGTTCATATGTTTTTACGTCATGTTTTGACATGTCTGGTTCATTGCATGTTTAAGTGTGAGCCATTAGGTTCACAGAAAATCCTCGGCGGCTAATCATTTTGTTGATTGTGGATAAGGCAACGTGAGCATATTGATTATTGCATCACAAGTAAAGTCTTTAATAGTGCGAGGCACCATGTGAATTGTTGCGGCTCAGCACATGGATAATGGATTGCACTTGAGAAACTTTGTCAATGCGTTTGGTTGGTAATTAAGAGGCTCGAAGCACGATTAATTCCACCAACCGTCCATGTTAATTTGTTTGTGCATGCTGCTAATTAAAACCTTAAATTGAACTATCTATGGGAAACAGAGATGTTTTTTTTTTTGGTCACCGGCTGAGTTGCCAAATCTTGAAATAATACAGCCTAGGATTAAAAGAATTAATTAGCAGCAAATTGGACTTGATTATGATTAAGAAATTGATTATTACTTCAAAATTACACTCACAACTTTAGATAAATTAACATATGTGAAGTATTCAATTAAGGTCATTTACTACTATTGTGGGTTAATGTTTCGTGTGTTTACGATGCAATTTTAAATTAAATCTGACGCTTCACCTTATAATTGAGATTTTAAATTGGGTGGTAATTAGAAAGCCTCTCTTAATCGTATTGGTGACTCCTCATTCTAGACCTCTAGTTGCTTTTTTTTTTGGGCTATATCTTGCTATCAATTTGTTGAAGTGACGATGGGGATATAGTACAAGAAGAATCCATCTCTAGTTAAGATGCCAATGTTAACGATAATTTTATGTTCATTTGACGTTAGTAAATCGATATGAAATTCAACAAAATAAAGTTTATGAAACCAGCTCATAATACAAGTTGCTTTGAGATTGATCACAATCATATCTTTTCACTCTTGGAAAAAATAAATCACGTACAGAAAATTATCATGTGTTTTGATTTGAAAGTTGAAACTCTCCCTTTCAAAGGGAGGAAAAAAGGGTTGAAATTCTCATTTTTATTTCTTTATCAAAACATGTCTCTTGAAAAGAAGAGAATCAACGCAATTATTCTTTTTAATTTGGCAATTATTGATTTGATAAGTCAACTATCATTAACAACCTATACGAACCCAAGGGCTAGCTATGTATATGATATTGGCAATTTATATGAGCTAAAGCAAAAAGGGTTTTGCAAGCCTATAATTCAATATCTTCTCATAAAAAGAATAAGAAGATGAAGCAAGGAACTGATAAAGTCATGCATGCAGTTTTTGGGAGAACAAATGTGCTAAAATGGTTAGAATAAATCTAGAGAATTTTAGAAGTATATGTATATCCATACATATATAGTTGCCTTTAGGCTTTATACAAAGTTTAAGAATGCTTTAATTTAATATGTCCATTTATGGGCTGATAGAGGGTCATATTCTAACAATATATTAAGACAAATGGAATGGCAAAATTGGATTGATTTTTGAGCCACAAATAGACTAGCTTGCTTTGCCTGCCAATTAATGCCAACAGGTAATGGTCACATTCAATTTTAAATTATTAGGTAGACAAACATATCATAATTTCCTAATCACACCAAATTAGGTAAAGTGTCGATTATGCAAATTACGAACAATTTGCAAAAGAAGATGGTTGTCTATAGAAGTGGAGCTAGTGGCCTTTAGCCTTTAGGATTACATGGTATCAATATACATATCGCTCCTTAATAATCTCAATTTTTGTCCTTCGAGAAGTTGGATTATAAGATATTCCATGGAAAAATCCAATAAATAAGGTTATATCTTGTTGTGCTCAAGTTTCTACTATTGGTGATCTCTGGTTTTACTAAAGGTTGGCTTAACTCTTGTAATGAAACAAGAGGTCATAGATTTAAATTCAAAGGGATGCATTTTCTTTCAAGGTAAATGAAGGTTCCCATCTATTATACTATTATACTATATGGTGTAATAATGTTTCTGCATTTTAATAGAGTGCGGGAATCCTCATTCTCTCTCTCTCTCTTTCTTTATGTATATACACACACACACACAATTATTTTCTATTGTGGGCACCCTCATTTTTTTTCCTCATACGGACATGGTTTTAAGTTGTGTGATTTAAGAGAGTTAATTTTTAATTATATTAAATCGTACGATTGTATAGTTCATTAAAAAGTAAGTTTATTAAAGCACTTAAGAGCGGGTTTGCATGAAAAGAATAGAAACATCTGCACCTGAAAATAATTATTTATATATTTATTTATTTTCAGACAGTCTATATAGACAAATTAAATCACATCTTATTAGGTTTTGGAGTGTTTAAGCTGGACAACAACTTTGAAATGAAAATTCTAGCTGTCAAAACAAAATTTATAGGTGTTTGATAATCACATTACTAACGATAAAGTCAAATTTTTTATTAGAAACAATTGTAAAAATAATCAATTGTGCTGACAATGCCAAACTACAAATTTGGTGAGGTATCGGCATGATCCAAGTTGATCAACTGTTCACTTTTTTATTTTAATTTTTCATATTCGTGTGACTTAAATTTTGGAGAGACAAAGTGCATCAATAGCTTCACTTTTCTCTTTGAGCGCAATTAATTACTAAAAGCAAAAGAAAATAAAGAGGCTGATTCCTGCCCGAGCAGGCACGCAACTCCTCAAATATATTCCACTGGCTACATAGATTCAAATTTTCCCAAGGGACGTCCCTCATCTCTTTTAAATGAAAATGACATTTCTTCTTTAAAAATAAAAAAACCGACAGCCATCGATGCAAACAGTTGATGCAATGAACGTGAAAAGAAGAAAATATTTCCTCTTACTGTGATTGATAGTTATATCTCCGATTACGAACATGAAAGAATTTTGGTCGTTTCTCTAGTGGGGCTCTCAGGTTTGGCAAATAGAGACGATATTATATGCTAAATTGCATTGCTAGCTCGCTCAAGGTCCCCCAATTTTTGGTCCCCATGTGCACCATCATCATTACTTACGTGCTATACGCCTATATCTACCTACTGGCTGTTTGCTTAACGTATATTACCTGAAATTTCTTATATTGACTTTTTGTTATCTTTCTTCTTCTTCTTCTTCTCCTTCTTCTTCTCCTTCTTCTTTTTAATATTATTGTTTCATTCAATGTACTCATCAAGGCAACAAGCTCCAATTTTTGATAGACATGACAGGTACTACTGCAGGCAATAATGCATGCATGTCACCAGCAGTAAAGTACATGTACCTGGCTAGCTTGTTCTTCAATTATTTGCCTCAACCAAATATTGCAATATCTACAGTGTTTTTTAAAATATAATAATTTCGGTAAAATTGTGCAAATTAAAACAATGCATTGCAATAAAACACCAATGTAAATAATGGCATTTTGCTTAGTACGGACATCCTTATTTAAGAATTTACCATAAATAATCTTTGCCTACTCTGTTCTCAATGCGGACATATGCAAGCCTCGTAAAATATAAACTTGACTTATACATTGCTGTTAATTAGTACCGATTTGTTGTTTTATTTTCATTTTTATCTGTTTCTAACAGCAAAATAACAAACAAATAGTGTAATGAATAACGATAGGTTACAGATATTTGACCCTAGACCTTAACCTACAACAACTGACAATCAAAGATGGGGATATGAATCAACATCTTCTAAAGCTAGAGATCGGGTTAAGGATGAAATAATTAAAACTGCTGGAAACCCTGTCATTAACTTGTTCAGCGATAATGTTATTAGTAATAGTTTGCTGGCAGAGAAGAATACAAGCTTGTTGGGACTATATATTATATGTGAAACCCTAGCTATACATGTAGCTCGATTATATATCTATCTATATATATATATAGAGAGAGAGAGAGTAGTGGTGGGCATATGGGGTGGCTATCTATCTCCACAAAGCTCTTCCTTTTCTTTCTCTTTTCTTTTAAACTTTTGTTTTCTTGGAGCTTAATGGAGTAAAAGCATGACCCCTCCATGTGGTCTTGAGAATACTTTAGTGTTAAAATATGCAAATTTTTTAATGCACGTCCTTTTCTTTTTTCTTTGTTTTTGTTGTACTCACATGGGCTCTTACCCTTATAAATAAATTTTATAAAGTAAGAAAGTAGACGAATTTATATATGTATCGATCGGTGAATGGAGAAGAGAAAGATTTGATTGCTTACACGGCAAAAAAGCTACTCTATGTGTGTGTGTGTGTGTGTATGCCATGGCATGTCACACGTGGGACCAATGGTTTTATTCAATCATCTATGTGTGCCATACATCATGTATTAATATAGAATCTTTGCCACCAGTACAATAACAACTTAAAAATTTGGGTCTTGATGCAATTTGTTGCCTCCTTTTGCCCCGAGCAAATTAATTTTATTTTATTGAAAAAAGAAACATTTGGGTCTTGATGCAATTTGTTGCCTCTTTTTGCCCCAAACAAATTAATTTTGATTGTGGATGGATTTGATACCCCATTTTAATGATAGTTAATCAAATCCTAAGTGTATTTCACAAAAAAAAAAAAGAGAAAAGAAAAGAAATCAAATCCTAAGGGGAAAAATATGGAAGAATTAAAAGTTATTGAAGAAACTATTACAATACTACAAATCTTTAGTTGGACAAGATATTTAGAATTTTCTTATTTGTAGGACTTTTTATCACCTGGCTACTGATATAGTTTTTGCATAATCCCAATTTGTAACAATAATTGTTGGATTTAGATTGTGACTCTGCGCCATTGAAGTCTTCAATATATATATATATATATATACACAGCCAGTTCCAATTTTGTCGGTTCCATTAGTTTGATCTTATCATTGCTGGGAATGGGGCAAAATCATCGTTTCAATTTTATATTTTGAGTTATTGTCACCTAGCCACTTAAAATTTTACAGGTGTAATTTTTCTACTCGCAAAAAGAACTCTTAGGCTACCCTTTGCTCCATGCTAAAGTTTTTGGACATAATCGTCATTTGATAATTAAATTTTAATCAAAATATCTGAATTGATTAATTAATACGACCATATAATGATGAAAATCAAGCATAAGTGAGCAATCGATACAGTTTTCAAAGAATAATAATGCAGTGTGAGTAGAATAAATTGAAAGCAAAAGGGATAATGGAGAAGGATTCATGTTGTTTCAATTAGTTGGGACAGAGATCCATCAACCTCACTAACTAATAATATGATCTTTATCTCTTCGGATTAAAGCAAGGGCAAAGCAAAATTCTTCTATTACAACCATAAACCTATTGCTTAAAAAATATTCTTAAAGTTTCTCTCTATATATATAGATAGCACGAGAGAGAGAGAAAAAACAATTTCAATCCAAGATTTTAAAATGCGGGAAACTCTTGGAAAAACTTTAAAACTGTGTGGTTTTGAAACTTAATTTCATAATACTATTAAATTCCACAATTTTAAAGTTTTCTCAAATTTGTATGGATCCTAGTTCAGAAACATACTATCTCTACGTGTGTGTGTGTGTGTGTGTGTGAGGCACATAGTTCAAATATGAATTTTGTGCCTAAAACACACACGCACACATGCCCACATGCGCACGAGCATGCACACACACAAAGAACTTACAAACATTAAAAGATAAAAATATTGTATTGGAGTCCGTGTTCTTCTTATTGTTTAGTCCGGTCTCATCAAATTTATAATTCAGACATTGAGAAATTCTGATATATATATATATATACACAAGTAACGATAGACATCCCAAATTTCTTATCCCAAATTCAATTTTAAATGATATGTCATTGATTAATTAATTGATCATTATTTATAAGATTCAAGTGAATTAATTATATTATCCTCATTAAATAATGGATGAATGTCACGTCATTTGAAATAATTTGTTGAATAAATAATATAGTAGCGCTACTCGTATATGCATACTACCAACAAATAATAATAATGATTCTACGCTACTAGCGTTTTGGCCAACTGGAGCTAAACACTTTAACGAAAGTGGTGTGGCAAAAATTATGCTTATGTTTATAAAATTTAAGACCTAATTAATAAATGTGATCAATTATTGGTGATGATTATTTTGAACGTGTAATGTCAAATGGATGATTGAAGATTGAGAAAATGAAAGATAATGGTTGCTTTTTAGCTTTTCAATCAAGGTTGTTGAATAATAATTGATATGGAGTGTGATTAACAAGCATGCACCAAAAATATAATTTGCTACCAACGACACTTTGTAATTTATTGGGCGTTTTTGGAGTTTGGACATCAATCAAATCGGAATCATACGACATTAATTTTGCTTACCATTCCTCTCTTGAGTTGAGGCACACAATTAAGGCTCTTAAACACAAGCTCAAAACATAGAAAAGTAATGGCCATTGACCACAGTACAATGTTGTTGTGTTCCATTTAAGTACTTTTACATTTTTAAATTTTTGTATCATGGGGTTTTATGATTCTTTTATGTAAAAATCTATAAAATTTTAGGTTATTAACAATAAAAGGTTTTAGAATAAAAAAAAAATGCTGTACTAAACAATATTGCATCTTATTGTACATGTAGACACTCACTCTGAATTAAATGAAGCCTGAATCCAACTTCTTCTCTTATTTATGTATTGTCTTGTAATTGTGGTAAAATTCTATTTTTTCAATGACTTACACAACTGACATCACATGCCATGATTGAAGCATGTGCATTTGAATAGCTGGTGCATTGAAAAAATGCAAATTGTTAGATCTTTTCTTGCAGCCCCATTAACTGTATTTTGTGGGATTGGGATGTTGACAGCTAGAAAAGCACATCCTTTAATGTCTTCTCTCTTTCAGATCAACTGTCTCGCCGGTTTAAAGCAACCATAAACTCATCCAAGTTTTTATCAGTCAGTTCAAGATTATTGCTCCTTAGTCAAACTGCCTCCATTCCCTTGCTTGTCAAAGATTCAAAAAATTAATAAAATAAAAACAAAAAACTTCCCCCGAGAGATTACTTATGTTTAGGACAGAAATCCTTCAAGAACTCTCTTGTATTACGATAATATTAATATTTTCTTTAAAAAATTTTAATTAAAATATCACAAATTTATCGAGATTATTTATGAATGAATACGCTAGTTGCACCGTAATTTTACTTTTCGGAACATAATACTTATAAATGAATAGCTTAACTCTATTGTAAGTTGAGAGTATTGGTTCGAGAACTTAATTCCTTCCTCAATTATGAGATAATTAGGTAAAAATAATTTTTTATCTTACGAAATATGAGTGAAGTAAATATTTCTTAATTATTAATAAGAGTAAAAAGCTAGACAATATTTCATAAATTTTAATATAAACTAATATCAATATTAATAATCTAATTGTAATATCACTATAAAAAAAAAAAGGCTCTATTTCAAGCTCACTGCCAATCCCCAAGTACGTATATGATTACGTGAATAAATTTTTTATTTTGTATTTTTTTTTTAAAAAAAAAAAGGAAGAAGAAACAGAAAAGAAAAAGGGAAAATAGAAATAGAAAAATAATGAGGCATCTCTGCTCTACTGTTTTGCTGCTGAAAAAGAGGGAAAAGGGCTTAAATAAAAGCACATGGGTGCATGTGTAGTCTGTTGCTTGCATGTCCAAACAACAACAACAATAATAATAAATTAATAATGAATGAATGAATGAAAGCGCAAGGAAACAGGCTTCTCTCTAAATGGCTCAATAAATAGAAACAAACCAAAAATTAAATCCAACAATTTTTTCAATTCCCATTTTGAACAATTTTCTTTTTTTTTCTTTTTTTTCAATCCAAGTTTCCTTTTTCTACCGTCACACGCTACTACTCACCATCACGGCACTAGCTTCTAAAATTTTATAAGCATTCTGATTTCTGATAGCGATGAAACTTGTGCGTTCGTGTGACTCGGTTGAGTCCGCCCACCGAAAACGACCGTCCGTGAGAGGTGGCTAATGACTGCTGTTTGGTTGAGACAAGGGACACGTATCTATCCCCACATGAGAATGGCCCCCTATTGAAATTTGACCCTTTTGTCTCCTGAGGACCCCTGCCCTTAAAATTAAGGGAATCAGTTTCAGAGAGAATAATTAATGAAGGCAGGCTAAAAGAGATCTGATAAGCAACCTCTCCTCACCCGCCATGCAAGAGCTTTAACTTGACTTTTTAACGATTGTTCAATGACATTCAAATTACAATCATAAATTAACAAATATTATTACAGATTAATCAAATAGAATAGGTCTTACTAAATTACAGCTGCTATAACTTACTATCTCGTATTAAAAAATCATACGGATCCCACTGCCTAATTACTACATTTTGTATGGGGTGTAAAATTACACCGCTTAGCAATTGCCCAAATACAATTCTCTAAATATCAAATAATGCGTCGCTCGTTATTGAAAGAGAAGCTTTTTTTTTCGTATCTCCCATGTGCAAAAAAACTAAGAAGGGGAGTTTGTCATTTGTCAATGTGGGGACAAAACCCACATGATATGGTCCCAGAATTCTCATGAGTGATATTGGCGTTTACGGCCAACCTTTTGAGCAGTGGAGGGGTTGGATATTCAAGACAAAAAGTATATGAAATAAATAAAATAAAATAAAATAAATTTTAGCCCATAAGTGGCACTTGGCAGCCCAGACAGACAGGACATGGAGCATATATTACAAAATCGACCTTCTTGAATCATTCATATGATTCGTTCGTCTCCCTCCCTCCCTCCCATCTACCCAAATGAAATCAAATTCCATTTACGATTTCAAGCAAATAACCGAAAGGCTTGGCTAAATCTAAACGAGAGTTTATTAGAAAGGATCGATATTCACTCAATAATAAGGCCCTTCCCTTTAACTGAATTTTGTATTCAACAATAATTTGATTATCATGCCAAGACAATATTGACCATAAAGTGCAATTTTCATCTATCGTAAATGGCTAAACATTCTAAGCATACACTACTATTAGTAATTGAATAGGACTTGAGAGCACTAAAAAGCCGATTCAAATTTACTTGAACCGATACAGGATCAGGATGTAGACATTTTTTTTTTTTTTTTTGGTATTTAATTAAGCATTCTCTAATACTGACCCATATGAATGAATTGAATGAATATATATCAGCACAATTAAGGTGAATTATTAATTTTTAATACTGATTCAAGCAAGACAAGGGAAATAAAAATTTTAAAAATATAAAAATAGAATTATTAAAAAAAAAAAAAAGAAAGAAAAGAGAAAAGAAAGAGAGAGAGAAATATGTATTCAACAAGAGGGATAAAAATGAAAATAAAAATAGAACATACACAAGGTCATTAACAAGAGTGTCACCATCAGGTGGTGGGAGGGGCGGCGGAGGAGCTGGAACTCGAGCCGCCGCCGACGGAGAGGAGCTCGGCGAGGGCAGTCATGGCACGCACCTGCATCTCGAGAGCAGCTATATAATCAGTTGCTTCTTCGAGGATAACCGGAAACGGCTGCTTACGGCAACCGGGAACCAACCGTCCAAGGACGCGAACTTTCCGTTGAACAGCCGGCAAACTCTTGGCTTTCAGCCTCAAAACGCTAAATCCCGCCTTCTTTGACCGGCCACTCCCGGTGGCCGCAGCTGCTGCCGAAGGAGCCGATACTCTATTCACCTTCTTATGTTTTCTAAACTTGAGCTTGAGTCTGTGAGTCAAAATGGCTCGGCTCCACCGGGTCCTCCCTTTGGCCGCCACGGCTAGCACGCGGTCAGCCGCCTCCCGGACGGCTCGCCCTCGGCGCGGAGCCGAAGGAGACGCGCCGTTGACGTGGTTTAAAGCTTGGATGAGTTTTGAGGAGTAGATTTGTTGCTGAGTTTCTGATTTCCATTGGGTTTGGTTTTGCTTGGACTCTTTTGATTGTGAGGCCTTCTTTTTCTTTTTCCTTTTAGAGCGATCAGAGTTCGTTACCGGATTCGATATCAGAGTTGACGACATCGTTTTGGTGGATAATATTCGGAAATATTCCAAGTGCAGACCTGCTGAGGAGAGAACAACCTATTAGAAATTGGATTTGAGAAAACGGAATTTTGAGAAATTTTTGGGAGAGAATATTATTACCTTTGAGAGAAATAAAAAAGGAGATCAGGAACGAAAACGGAACGGGGTGGGTGAAATGACGTCGTTTGGTTGAGTGGAGAGATAGATGGAGGACGAGAGGAGAGAGAGCTGGGAGGGGGATGATTATAAAGGAATCAAAAGACAGCACGCGTCATTTCCTTAAAACCACATTTTTTTTTTTCATTTTTTTTTTTGGCTTTTCAGTTTCGTGGAGACGTCGTGTCCGAGGCTCGAGTGGGTGTGCCGCTGGGGCGTGGTCGGTTGGTCCGTTTGGTTCTGGTGCGACTTTCTTTTGAGTGCTGAGTTGAGTCCCTTCATGTCTTTTACTGTTACTTGCCTTTATGATTTTATGATTTTATCTAATCAACAACCAAATCTTATACGTACAAGTAGCAATGACCGAATTGAAAGCTTATATTCTCAAGTGACATCCTAATTGATTTGCTCTCTCTCCCATGGTGAGAATGATTCGGAGTTTAATATATATATATATATATATATATTTAATTTGAGATAAAATGCAATGAAACTATAATAATTAAAAAAAAAAGTCAAATACAAAATTTATATCCTAACTTATATAACAAATATGCAATTCTCATGTACGAAGAACTCCAAAAAATAATTATAGAACTCAAAATAATTTACAATGATGCCACCTCCCATCACCAACCTGGTAAAGATAGGATTATTGTCAATTAATATGCCTCCTAAACACTCTTTACTAATTATGCTGTGATCTAGTAAGCTTAATCCTGTTTTAATGGCATTATCCTGTTTTAAGGGACACTTCAAGGACATTGGAAAAGGTTTAGCACTAAGAATGGTTCCCCTTAAGTAATTACCAAAATTTACCATAACAAAACTTACTAAGTTTTGATTCTTAGTAAGTTTATGGCAGTTAACGAACGCAAAAGGATCTTAAGACGAATGACGAAAAAAAAGTCTTGTACTCTTCTTACCGCCTACGAGAAAAATACAAAAGGCTGCTTCCGAAATTTTCATAATTGGAATATCCATTTTCTTTTTCTTTTTTTTCAACGCTGAAAAACTCATATTTGACCAAAATCATACCATCAACTTATTAATTTTCAAGATACAAGTCGCCTCGAACACACATATGGAAATTTCTACAACCGCTGTAACAATGCTGCTCTATACAGAATTCCAACGAATGCTTTACTATTTATCGGTTCATATTACTAGTAAAAAAGAAACAAGCCTTTCTTCTTGAGTAGTGAACCGGACCGGGTTTTTAGATCGACTGTTGTGGTGTTAGCCCACAACCACAAGCATAACAAAGCAATCGGACACATACAGATTCAGTCATTCAGACACCCATCCTCCCATGCTTCAAAATTCACAGAGAGAGAGAGAGGGAGAGGTTGGTTAATGGCGTGGCGATAACCGATTGGATGGGTGATGGGTCTATGGTGTTGGCATCCACTAATTGACTAGGCTTATGGGTCCCTGACTCACAAAAACATATTTGTTTATATTCCGTGCAATGATTATTGGAGAGGTGAAAGAAAAGATAAAATAAATAAATAAACAAAAGAGAAGTGCATGTGCAATGTGGGTTGTTCCTCTGGCACTTTTGCTATCTTCGGCTTTTGTTTTGTATTTGTTGGAGGAGATTTTCGAATTTTTCTCGCCTTTGTGAGGTGCGGTGGACAGTTATGCTCCACACTTCATGCTTATGGGTCCCCCACTTTACCTATTGGGTTTGATATTTATTCAATTATCCCTGTTGAATCATACTTATCAAGACGGAGATGGCTACCATTTAAGAAAACAAAATCAGGCTTCTCCACTAAGTAAAATTATTATCAAAACTAATCGTCATTGTGACACTTCCCAATAACAACTACTAACAAATAAACAATGCCCACTTGAACAAATTAAATCAATAATAATATGCGTCTCTGATTATACCAAACTAATCGTCAATAATAAACAAGCAGCCGCATGTATTTTTCAAATGTGAATTTGAGTAACGCAACACCGTTGTGCAGGAAAACAAAGCTATACGGCGTTGATGAGTGGTGGGCATTTTAGGTTTATTCAGAGAATTCTGAACTAATCATGACCCAAGATCCGAATTGAATAGGTATAGTTCGGTTATGTTTGTCAAGTTTTTATTTATTTATTTATTTTTTCGGGTGTAGTTCAATTTTGGAAGACACAAACCGAACCAAAAACGACAATGAATGTTGTTTTGCAGTAAAGCAGAGAAAGCATTTCTTTTTTCAACTGCAATAGCTCTATTTTGGAGCAAAACAATAGTATATCGATCTAATTTGCACTTTATACCGTGCAGGCATGGGAGACTTCACATGTTTCACAAAATAGTTTTTAGCTATTATTTAGGTCTAGACATAAAAGTTGAAGAACATAGGGATTGATGATCTGACTTTAGGATAATGAAAACAATGTTTAAATTCCGCTATGATTATGAATTCGTTAATATGTCTAGAATACTACCAATAATGATGAACCTAATCCTAATTCTCACCAAAAATCATGGTACCATGTGTGTGCCAATGCACATTGTGGCCATTATACAGGGAAACCATAAAATATTTTTTTGAAAATCTAAAAAAATACTACAAGGCATAATGATGTGCCAGAGAGCTTGCCGCCTTCCTATGGGACACAATTAAGCAGTGAGCACCAAAAAGGGAGAAAGCAATAAACGGGAGCAGAAGAGTGGTCTACTAATTGCATAAGGGTGGTAAATGGTGATTGAAGATGAGTTGAATTTGGCTCAATCAGTTATTTGCGAGTGAACATGTGAGCTGTGATATTAGTTTAAAGCCATTAGCAACCAAATCCAGTGAAATGACCAAATCTAAAGAAAGATTTGGTTGTGAATATTGGGGAGGTCTATAACAATAGCAACCAAAGTTTCATATGCATTACCATTCAAAGAACTAAACTAATCTTGTATAATGCAGATAAATCCAAGAGAAGAGGGAGAGAAAAAAAAAAAGAACCCGGGAGTCGAAATCAAGTCCATCCATTTTTCACGCCAGCTCCAGATCACAGTCATCCGGCCTTTATCTTTATGATCTCCCAAAATATATCAATCTGTACGCTGACTTGTGCAGAAAGAAGAAGAAGGAAAGGGAGGAAAAAAAAAAAAACTCAGTACTAAATCAAAGATTGTGAACAATAGCCTCTAAACAGTGTTAAAAAAAATGATACAGTGTTTATGTATTAGCCAATTTAGAGATAGCAACTTGCTGGCAAAATTATATGGCAGCAGTATAGTGTTTCATTAAAATGACTACATCCTCCCATCTAATAATGTCTCTTATTAGCAACGTAAAACAATTCTCTCAATGATTGGTTCATGCATTCATGTGCAATTAATATTGAAATATTCATACGTACTTCTATGAGCAAAATGAAAAGAATATATTAGTATTTGCAAAGTCAATTGCTCCAGCATGAGAGAGATATGTCCTGAAATCTGGTGACCTGTAATGTCTGTTTGTATCTAATCCAGTCCCAATAGTACAAGTTCTGACAGTTTCAAAGAAATTATTAAACAATGTAGATAGAGAAGAGCAAAATAAATACTAGAGAAATTTACAAGAAGATCCCCTGTGCTGTAATTAACATTGAATGAGGAAGCAAGCTCCAATAAAATATAAAATATATTAACTATTTTATATTTTAACTGTATTTAGGTCAGACATTAAAAATAATAATAAATCAAACTACATTTTAAATACCTCACAAGAAGAATATGTTATGAACCGGCCATGTGAGACAGAGTGCTTAGCATGCCTGTGAATTTTTGGACTAAATATCTGAAACTGCTGTAGGAAAAAAAAATGTCCAAAGGGAATTGATTTACTACAGTAATAGAGGTCAAAGTTCCGAGCCTATTAGGTCCTAAAAAATGCTAAAGAATAAAGATACAACACCAAATCATTCCATTTTCATTTGACACCAAAATTGGCCCTGCTCGTTGATTAAACCAGATTTTAGCTTAAAGACACTTGCTGATGGTAACACATCCGATGATTGCAACCCAAACCCTAAATTTCCCTTTAATTGTACTAAACCCTTGCCTTAAAGTAGAACTATCTCTCTGTAATTAAGAACTTTAACTCTTATTCAACAATTAGATATATCTTTTGTGGATTACACCAAATCTTTGCCTTTTAATACAGCTAGCTCTCAAGTAACACTATTATTCATAAACTAACAAAAGCTTATAGGATTACAGCACATCATAATTTGTTTTTAGTATAGGTCACCCAATCTGCACAAAACAAGATCCCTCTCTGTAATTTTTATTTAAAGCAAATGCATCATTAGTTTTTGCAAACCTCTTCATGCTAAAAGAGTTTCAGGCTTCTTTTTTGACCCACTAATGATTAATCTAACTGTCAAATTATTCTTCCCTGTCCCCTCATAACACCACTTTCAAACAAGGAGCCTATATAATCATGCTTGGTGTCTTAACCTGCAATTCATTCTCAATTCTTCTTCTCAACTCTCAACGAATCCAATTAAAAATATTATCATCTCGCTCCATTGTCTTTTTACCCTGATATAAAACTAGTTTGATAACTACATGAATAGAAACTGCGATAAGACAGGAATAAAGTGTCGAAAATCTCCTGATCTGATAGACCCCACTTGTGGTTGTTATAAGGCATTGCTTCTACCATTACCAAAAACCTTAACCATGAAGGCATGCTTACTTTTGGTTCCTTGACATTCACTTTTGACTAATTTACTTCTATTTTCTGTTTCATCATGAGTCAAGAGTCTCTGAACTATCACTTCGATTTCCTCTGTATAAATTATAACAATTCAAGATTCTGTGACCCCTAGCTTTCTAGACATCATTTCTATTGAATATTAGAAATATATAACCAAGTTACTACATAACCTCCGTACAGGTACACTTCTACACTAAAATTTTTTATACGCTATATTTCTACAAATTAACTGCTTCAATTGTTTGCATCAGGGTCACTCCCTGTGTTCAGACAACAATATCTGTTATCCCTCTTCCAGTTAAGGATGGGTTCAGATATGGGACTAGAAACCTGCAGCAAAAGGCTCTATTCCTGTTGTTGCTGGACTGAAAAAGGAAACCGGATACTTGAGAGTTGCTAACACCTAGGCATGGGTTTCAAGTCAGGCCCAATTCAGTCCACACTTATGAGCCTACTTCGTTGATCCATAAAGATAATTAGCATATTCGGAGAAGATCATGCTTAGCTACAAGAATGTCAAACAAGACCATAACACTGAGGGAACCAATTGTTATGGCTCACTAGTGATACTACGAATGACACTCGGTAATATGAATCTGTCAATGACAATTTGTAGTGGGATAAATCAAGCGCAGACTACAAACACTTTGGAGACCTATAACTAGAACAAAAGATTAAGAAACATTGTTGCAACACTGAAGAGCAATGAATGACGTTCTGAACTGGGACATCACCGTATAAGTGGAAAAGAATTCAACATTATCATTCCTTGATCAGCAAAAGAGATGTGATAAGCATTATAGCCACTTATTTTTGAAGTACTCAGCAATCCAATTGCATGCATTCACTCCATAACAGGGGACCTCAGAAATAACATGAAATGGCCCCTCCGTTTACCATCCACAGACAATTAAAATAGATGCACAGAGAATTGTTCTTCCTCATGTATTACTGTTAGCATCCACCGGTTGTCTTACAAGAGTTCATTAAAGTTCACATTTGTTGAATAAAATGAGAGTCATCACCATTTCTATGCTAGTAATAAAACAATTATATGATCAAAATATCTGCCAAAATGATATGAGTGTACATTTAACCATCCAATCTTTGTCTGAGTCATTCAAAATAAAGAGGATTAGTATTTTAGAGAGTCTATTATCAAACACTTAAAACTCAAACATATAAAACCAGATTTACACATTCACACTTAAATATATATTCAACATAAAGCGCAAAATGGCGAAGTATTACCTCATAAGTAAACGATCAAGTAGGCGGAGGTCCAATGAAAGCGCGTTGAGGCTCCGAATTAAAGAACAAAATCACCGATACAGCAAGAATACAAACCACGAAACATGCAAACACAATACGATGCTTCATCGAAACAAGTTCTACGACGCCATCTCTCTCTTGAGGAATTGCGAAGAAGTCGTCAACGGCGATCTTAATCAACGAATCCAGAAGCTTCTTGTTCTTGGTATTAACATCGGCCGAGTTCAAAACTTGTAATCGAGCTTCTGTGAGAAGATTCGCGAGTACATCCGCCTCCACGGATCCGATTGTTGCGCAGTTTGATACAATGAATTGATGACAATCGACTGAGAGATCCTTGACGTCACTTTTGTTGACAGAGATTGTGGAAGATGGAGTGAGATCAGACAGATTCAACGGTTCTGGTGAACCGGAGAGTGATGGATTCGAAAAGTTCTAAAAGTGTGTGACAAATTCAGTTACGATCAGATCATATTAAAAATTAAATTTAAATTAAATCAAATTTTCAAGCAAATAATATTGGAACCTCGGACACCGTAGGAAGATCGGGCAGCTCCTTGAGGAATTTTTCCGGCGAGGAATCTTCAGAAGCGGTCTTAAACGCAGCGTTTAAGCTCTTCTGAAGAATCTGTGTCGGACAGGAGATGTCAAAAATAGTGAGAAATTGAATTTGAATGCGAGATTTTGGGATTGAACAGTGATTACCTTTTGAGATTTCTTCAGCGGAGTCTCTTTGGATCTGCGATTCGAGACATCGGACGGTCGAGATTGCTCCTTCTGTGGAGTTTGAAAGTCTTTCATCTTTCTGGTTCTTTGAATTTGGCGGGAGAGTTTGAGGATTTATTATTATTATTACTTTTTCACAAAATGTAGTTCGTGAAATGAGAGCGGGTACAGGACTACAGAAGTGACTAAATTGAGAGCGGATACAGAAGTGAGTAAATTGATAAATTATATCGGTTTTATTAAATTATTAGTATTTATTATATGGTAAAATTTATCTGACAAATTAATTATAATGATAGACGTATTAATTATATTGAATTTTTATTTCGGCTGAACCGAGTTCGAATGAGGATATAGAAAGCCCAATCCCTACTTTTTAAAAAAATGTAAAAAAATATATATTTACTAACTTTGGGTAATATTTTATATTGAATTATTAGAAATTTATTATTATAGTATATGAGGTAATGTGAGATTTGAAAGGTCTTGGTAAGACTGATCTGATCATTAACCAGTAGAGCAACGTCTTGGTCTCCCTTCACACCATTAATTGCCTTGGCATATATAAAATATTAATATGAATTATCATTTATTTAAAAAAATAAATCTAGATTATCAACTGTAGAATAGTGAAATAATAAATATAAAAAATCAAATAATTCTTAACATTTTTTAGTAGATATAAAGCTAACCAAAAAAAAAAAAAAAAGGGGGAGAGAGAGAGAGATAAATCATCCCATGTATATTCATTGCCTAAGAGGAGTATATAGAGAAAAAAATTTGGCGCATCTAATAAAAACTGTTATTTATCCGTTTAATTCTTACATACATGTATTTAATAGTTTATAATTGTTCGAGAGATACATGTGTCAAAAACCAGAGTTTGCTGATGTACTGAAAATACTCAACACTTTTTCTATTATTTTTATATTCATTAAATTATAATATAAAAAATAGAAGGGCGGGTAGCACCCGAATTAATTTTTTAATCCCATACCTTCCACAAAATTTACCAAATAAATATAAAATGCTTGATACCTATGCAAACTTATAATAAGATTTCATACTTATCCATTCACAATTATAATTGTCTATTAAATATCTTCATTTGTCTTTTTTTATTTTAATTTTGTGATTAATTATTTGATTGTGCAATAAATAATGTAGGTCCTTATATAGTGATGCTCTTTTCTCTCTTTTTTTTTTCTTTTAAATTTTTATTTACCACTTAGCTAATTGACCGTAGAATTTGACGTGAAATTTGTTTATGGATGGTTAATTCACTTGGTTTGTACGAAAAAGGGATCATATAATTATTGTTGGGTAAAAATATATCTGTTTTAATTTTACTTTTTTAGCATGCACCGGCATCACCCAATACAAAACCGTGGCTCAAATGGGAAACCTACATATCATCCATGATTAATTGCACACCACCTTATAAATTATCAATATTAATTAATTATAATTACTTCCTCGGTGGCCGTATCCCTCTTCCAATAATGCTACAACATTGTGATGCCTCCACTTCACCACTGAATCTTTTTAGTGCTCAAGAATTTTAGTTCATTTCACCAGTAACTCAAATCGTCTATAAATTGACCTTGCCTTCCATCATTATTCTTCACATTTAATCGCTGCAATATAATTGGTATGTTCCATAAAACCCTATCTAGCTAGCTCGCTAGTTTCATTATTTCTGCTTTTTTAAAATTATATTCGTATTAATTTAGTCGCTGTCTCCTTAACAGGATATATATATAATTATATATAATGAAGAAGTTGCTTGTGCTCTTCGTTGCCATCTCGCTGATACTGGGAAGCCTGCAGCAGCAGGCTGATGCAAGGATGCTTGCCAATGAGGACAAGCGCAAGCTGGTGACTGATCAGCATCAGCTCGGGGGCGAGCCCAGCAACTTAGTTCCAAAGGCCAATTACAATGGTGCTAAAGACGCAGCGTATTCAGCTAAAACTGACAGCAGTGATTCAAATGATGATGATGATGATACAAACCAGAGTTATGGTAAATATGGAAACGCAAACGGATCAACTCCTGGGAGTCACCATTATTTTCCCAAAGACCAGAACCCCAGCAAAAACTAATTAAGCTTATCAATTGTATTGATGGAGCTTAGTTCATTATTATATACATATATATATACTAATGGTGTGGCTTTTTGATATTCTGTTCTGTCACTATATATATACGGGTTAAGGTCTTGAATATGTATTAATTTTCCTTGGTTAATGTACTGCTTGGCCTGTGCTGCATGTACCAAAATACTGTATGATTAAATAAAGAGAGCATGAATTAATCCATATATACCACCACTGGCGTGGTTTCTGCTTATATATATAATACATACACGGACTGAGACGTACATGCAGGCATCATCATTATTGGTGGATATAATTTAATTTATGCAATATATAATATAATTATCAAGCGATGAATTTAAATTTAAGTTTATGATTCGTTTCAAGAACCTGAAGTTGAGGTTTATTAACAAAATCAAAGAAATTAGCCCAGGTATTCATGCAACCCTAGCTATATTGTACGTTACTCAATTTCTACGACTTTACGATATGCATCAATTTTCGATCGCCATAAATTAATTTTCATCGATCATTCATAATTTCGTTAAGCAAATTAACCAGAAAGTGCTATAAGTTTCAATCATTGATCAGTGAGACTCGCTCGGGCATTGCAGGAGCATTAATCTAATCTGTAGTGATAAACGCCTTTGATTATATTAGATAATTAAGTTTATGCAATTCTACTCAGCTTTGCATAGCTGAGTAATTATTATATATATATATATATATATATATATATATATCTTTATATTGTTTTAATATTCATACTAGGATAATACTAGTAAAAATAACAGTCTCATTCCGTTAAAAGAACAGCCGAATTGTCAAGTTGAATGCAAATTATTAGTTGTAAGATTATGATTATACAAGTTTTTAATTAAGCACTATCTGCCAACACTCTCGTGAGTTTTAATTAGTTAATTAAACACTATCGAGAATGGCTATTAGATCACATTATTTGCAATAAAATTAATTCTATGTATTTTACTTTTTCTGATTTTAATTCATTTATTTGAAAAATCAACCAAAACCAAACTGAGATCGATCAACTTTGATGAATTTTCTCAACTAATATTCCCAAATCGAAACGGTTTAACTTGATTCAGTTTGGTTAAATTTCTCACCTGGCTTGATTCGACGTTAGTTTCCTTTGAGTAAATAAGTTTCTGATTAAATTCACAAAAGAAAAGGGGGAAAAAAATATCGAGATTTGTACGTTTGCTGCTAATCTGTTTGTTTTTATTTTTTTCTGCTGCCACTTACTGGCCTGTAGTATATATATATGCCATATGTGGAAGCTAAATTAAAAGTCCATGACATAGAATTTTGGTCGTCTGAACTATAACCCCGGCCACGTTATATATGCTCACAATGTCACATCATAAAATTTTAAACTACAAAAAACGAATGCTTATTATGATAAATTCCGATGCCCAAATAGATTAAATAGTTAAGGTTAATTTAAAGTCTAGACCTCTTCAGTCATAATAACAAACTCGATGAATATATAAGCCCACTGTGTTGATTAATATTTAAGACAGTACATACTAATACATACATAACTAGTCTTTTTTTTAGCAATAAATGGTATTGGGATATTATCATTTTATCATCTAATGTTTTATAACATATCTTTTTATTACCAAAATTTTCCGACAATTACTTTTTTTTTTCACTTAATATTTCAGTTTTTATCATTTTACTACTAAACTATTAAGGTTAACAAAAATTTTTACAAAAATGATAGTAAAAGTTTATTTTGCCCATAAAATGTGTAGGCGTAATTTAACCATCTAAATTAAAAAAATACAAAATTAATTATAAACAAAGAAATAATAATTTTATCAATTGATTATTCTATACATCTAAAATAATTAACTGATAAAATAGCAAATATTATACCTTGTGAAATTTTCAAAATATTAAATATATTGAATTTCATAAAATACTCTTTTGACATATGTAATTTATTAACGTAATTAACGGCTTGGTAGTAAAATGATAAAAAATTAAAACATTAAATAAAAAAATAATTGTCAAAAAAATTGAATGATAAAGTGATATGTCAGGAAATATTAAATGGTCAAATGATAATATTTCAATGATATTTAATCATAATGGAGTGGGAAAACATTACAATAAGTGGGCAAAATATTACAATAACTAACATAAAATGTTATCTAGGAATACCAATGTATATACATACATACATAGAATTTCAGTAAGTAAAATATAGTCAGTGATGCTATATGCATTCCAACGGAGGGAGCTTGTCGTATAAATTTTTTTTTTTTATATCTCCCTTCCACTTTATTTATTTATTGAAGACTTGAACTGAAATTTTGATGCATTAAATGTACCAATATACAGTTAAGAAGCAGCTTGCACTTTATATTTAAAAATTAAAATAGAGCCGGCCTTGTAGCACTCTTTCTGAAGACCTAGCTGGCCTTCAGGCCTTGCTTTGATAGTTTAATTCGGATTTATAATTTTTTTTTTCAAATTCCTTTTCTTTCTTTTTTTCCCGAATGAAAATTCTGATTTTACGAGCTGTATTTGATTTATTGTTGAATTCCGTTTTAAGTGAAATTAATAATAATAATAATAATATCTTATTTCAATTAACTGTCCGCATCGTAGTCACAAGAATTACGCGCGACGTCCGTAGTTAACCTTTAATTAAATGTTCCACAGATGTTATCTATAAAATGCAAACGCAAAACCCATCATCATCATCAACCCACGTTTACGGACTCCTTGAAACGGCCCGGGGGGGGGGGGGGGGGGCACATCTCAAGTTTGTGCGTGAATCTAACCCCATCACAGCCGTCCGCTTTCCCGCTCTCATCCGATGGTGTTAGATTCACGCACAAACTCGCGATCTGTCCATCGATATACACCCAATCTCTCCTCCATCTCTCGCGCCAGAACTCCAGTTACTTTTTCGATTTTCCCTCTCTTTGTCCTGCCACAAAAATTACGTACAAATTAAAAACTCAAAAGCAAGAAAGAGGGAGGGAGGGTGGGGGAGAGAGAGAGAGAGAGGACTGATCAGATCGGATGGCTGAGGATATCGGAGATGGATCTACGGCTGAGATGGACGATTACGAGACATTGATGTCGACGACCGACGCGGAGTTACTCAAAACGGCGTGGCGTAACGAGAAAGCGGCGCCGGAGATTCTTCAGTTTCAGGCTCCGTTGGTTAAGAGAGCCAAAGAGCAGATCCAATTAATGGTATTTTAACCAAAAAATTTTCAAAACCCTAAGTCCATTGTCATTTCTTTTTATTTTTAATTTTCAGTTTCGTGATATTCGAAGTAGCAGACTGGCAATGAAACAGTTGATAGGAAACAACAGACTGAACTTTTATTTGTTTTATATTTGAAGCTAACTTTAGGATTTTATTTAAAAACTGTAACCGGAAAGCCAGAGTATAAAGTAGAATACGAGCACACCTTACTATTAGGAATGTTTTATTTATTTATTTTTTTTTTTGCATTAGATTGAAATTAAACTGCACTTTAATTTGTAATAATTTTATTATTGAATACAAATTTGATGCTTGAATAGGAAGAGACTGTGGAGGAATATGAAGAAAGTGGAATGGATCCTCTTACTGTATCATTATACCAGATGGATTTGGACAGGGCTCAGTTTTTGCTGAGATCCTATCTACGGGTTCGGCTTCAGAAGGTAGCCACTAGCTCGTTTGTGTTGTTGGAAGTTTAAATTAACCCATCGGTTTTATTCTATGGGAGGAGGACTTACTACAATTTCTTCTAATAAAATGCGTAGATTACATTTTATGCTTATGTTTCTGAAGTAGTTGTATGTCACAGCTAGAGAAATATATGTTCTATATTTGGAAAAACGAGAGTTTATGGAGCCGGCTTTCTGACCCAGAGAAAATGTTTGTCCAAAGGTGAATCATCTATGTGCCTTGTGTTTGTGTTGTTAAAAATGAATATAGTACATGATATTTGTTAGCTTGTTATGTTTTGACTTTTGATTGTATGAAGACAGGTGTATTGATGATATGGAAAAGCATCTTGAAGAGACTGTGCTCTCGAAGTTGCCAGATAATTATCAATCTGTGAGAAGGCAATCTGTAATAAGCGAAGAGGATGACATGGGTAATCGGTTACATTTATGACATTTAAATTACAAATACTTATATTTATCTTCTTAAGCATTACATTGTTATGTCTTTTCTCGGTTTCTTTCTACCTTTCGTGCATATTATGTCTCTATTTTTGCAGAATGCTGGACCTGTATTTGCTGAACTTCTATGGCTCTGCAAAATGTGAATGAAGTTACTCTTTTACACATTACTTATTCAAAAGTGTTAAGTCATAATCTTTTGTGCAATCTTCAACACGGGCACATTCAAAATATTATAATGGCCAGACCGTCTGTTATTTTCTTAAGTTTTAAATTGATGCTACTTATTACTATTTGGACAGAATCAGAGCAAAACTGTTTCTGCTTCTTAAGAGCTATATGCATTATTTTATGGGATTGTTTTACTGATTTCTCTGAGATTTGGTTTCTATGACTAGGTTTAAGAAATGGTTAACTCCTTTTTTCCTTTTCCTTTTTGATTCTCTATTTTTCTTGTGCTTGAGAAATATGTGGGTGTTGTTTACTTGCATTGTGCTTTGGCCTTTGTCGACTCATATCTAAAATCTTGTCCTCTGGCACAACTTTGCAACTTAGGATTAATTAATTTATGCTCTGTAAATACTAATTACAATTATTTTTTGTATTAATTGTAGTGCCGGAGCCACAATTGGACACGTTCATAGCCTGCAAAGCCAGGAATAGATTTGTGTCTCTCCGGCTTGCTGACAGGTTATAAGCTGTTCTTGCATTTGCTTTGTGATCTTAAATAACAATCATCTAATTGATTTGCATTTTCCTTGGTTCAGTGAAAGGCCCTTGGAGATGGAACGTCATGATGTATCCTTTGTGCTTTATAAAGTAATAGAGGATAAAATTGGTGCTGACATTGACTTGGTCTGAAGAGCCTGCAATCTGTTTGATCATACTCTGTTTTGCGAAAACCATGCAAGCAGTCCTCGTAGCTTATACTAGCTAATTAGAAACTCCCTTCGGACGATTCTCGTATTAGAAAATCATGAAATGAATGTGTTTGGCACTCACTATAACAAAGTCAGAGCAGTTAGCTTATCTCATTCTCAAGAAAATCACAAATGTTTCTCGACCTCAACTTGGTTCTGCATCTTCTACACAGGTGGGGATTTTACAAGCCCAATGTGTCGTGATTCTATAGATTTATTCAGTCTTCAGAAATTTAGAGCTGACTTTATTTATGTAGAATGATTTTGAACTCTCATTTTCAATTATTGGCGACCATACTTAAGCTGGCAATTGTGGGTTGGCTCGTTATTAATAGTGCAATATTTGTTTAAATTGATTCGTGTTTAATGGGTGGCAAAAATTTGACCTGTTTAATAATCTTGCCATTCTAGATCAATTCAAATCTGTTGTTACGTTTATGTTGAGAGATTATAAAATAAATTTGAATTGTTGTCTTCATGATATCATTCACATACAAATTTGTTCTGGAATATTCAATAATTGAATGCAGAGAAGAGAATATAAATACCAAATGTCTGGAGCACCCAGCAAATTGATTCTCACTTGGGGAGAATTTAATTCTTAAACAATCCCAGGTCGTCCCGTTAAAGATAGCTGCGTTGTCTGATCTGGAATATTCTCGACATTACGTCAGAGGAAGAAAATTAAAGAAGCAAAAATTGGTCGTCTGTACCTTCTATTTTAAATTTTGTATCATTTTCGGCACATTTGCATATCATTATTAATTATTATTCGAGCTCACGACGACACTACCTAGCATTTGTGTCATACATTCCGCTTAAACAAACAAAATGAACTTATAATGACCTAATAAATTAATTATTCCATAAATAAATTTCCTTTTTTTTTCCCCAAGCAAAATTGAGCAGCACATAAAAATCGAGAGGAAAATTCAAAACATTCAAAGCAGTTGACTATCAGGCAACAGTATCAACGGCCAAAATCTTGAGCAAGCCATCGAAAGAAACGCCATCAGTCTCATCCCCGCCGCCCAATCTAATCATGGCCTTGATATCGTCATCAGTAGCAGCAAAACCAGCGCACTTCATGTAACTCTTCAAATCATCGTGGCTCAATCTCCCATCACCGTCCTTATCCATGACCTTAAACACATCCTCCATTAGCCCACCTCCACCGTTAGATTTAGATTTTGAGTTCGCTTTTCCGTATTCAAGATCGAGAACACGTTCAAACTCATCGTACTCAACGTAACCGTCCTTGTTAAAATCCGCAACGGATATCATGGTGCCAATAACATCGTCATCGTCTTCAGAGGCGCGGCGTCCTGCGTAAAACGCTCGTAAATCGTCGCGGCTTATCTTCCCGTCGCGGTCGGCGTCGATGACGTCGAATGCTGGCTTGAGACGCGACGGCTTCGCCGCGTCACGTGGCCTCAGGGCGGTACCGGTCGGGCACATTTTGTATGTGGTTGTGTTGTGTGTTTATTTTTCTCAAGGGAAGAGATAATACAAATTTACAAAAGAAAGACAAATTTTGAGGGATCAGGGGAAGTGGTTGTTGTGGTTTATTGCCAATTTTTTAGGAAGCTGAAGAGCTGAATTTTGGTTATATATAGGCGCGAGCGGTGAGGCGCGGCCGCGTGTGGGCTCGTTCCTGCCTTTCGGGGCACGTATATTTTGGAGTAATATCATCTGGGCCCCCTTAGGATTTGAGTTTTATTAAGTAATGTGAGAAATAATTTGTTCGATGTTATCAAATACATCTGGATCTCTCTTACTACATATATTAATATTTAATATTATACTATAATTAAATTACTAAATTTTGAGCATCAAAGTTTTATATTATATAACTCGATATTAATGGGTATTCGTGTATTTTGGTCAAGTCAGGTGATAAAATACTATTTTTTATTTTAAAATGAAATTAATTTAAGTTTCTTTAAAAGAATAATTTTTTTTTGATAAAGAATTTTATATATAAGATAGTAAGATACATATCGACTTTATTATTCTAGATTTAAAATCTATAATCAATAAATTCTCTGACCATGCTATAATTATTTCAAATTGCTAGATTGTTTGTAATATCAGTAGATAGTAATATAATTTTAAAATTAAAAAAAAAATCATATAGACGTGTTCACATAACTAAAATGTCATGCTCTTATTTTAGAGTTTATATAAAACTATAGGGAGACAAATGTTATTATTGTAAACATGAGTTGCATTAATTGGTAATTGGTTGACTAGATTTTCTCTTTGACGGGTGGGATGGGTTTTCGTTGATGATACGTAGGTGGTGACGTAATTGGTCCAAGAGGTCGGCGCGGGGCATGGACCTGCGGGATTCGAATCGCCTTGAAATTATTGGTACTTGTTTTAACTTTTTAGTATGTGGTTTATATAAACGGAGAGGAGGAAAAAGAAGGGAGTGTGATTCAGACTGCGCAGAGCGAGGACTTGACCGGTAGGGGTGTTTAAAATTCAATTTGATCCGTTCAATTTATCTAATTTATAGAAATTTGATTTGTTTAAATATGATTTGTAGATTGATAGATTAGATTGAATTGAAAATTTAATAATATGTAATCGATGTATTGAATATGAATCTATTTTTATAAATTCGTAAAATCTGCGAATCCGAAAAAAATAAAAAGTATTTATTTAATTAAAAATAAAACTTATAAACATGGCATTAGTACTTACTAGTAAATAAATAAGTTAAAATATAGTTACATTAACACTAAATTATATCTTATCTGATAATAATAAAAAATAATTAATTAAATAAATATAGCTTCTTAAATAGTTAATTTTCATATATTAATCTAAACAAATGAGATTTTTTTCTTTTTAATGTGTTATATTTTGAAACTTTAAATGTATTTTTTTTGTTTTATTTAAATAATTTATTTATTTAAATCTTATTTAATTTTAAATTTGATCGGTAGTAAAATTATTTTTATATTAAATTTTTTTATTTAGTTAGTTCGTGCATTAGACATAATTAAAAATTTTTAGTCTGTAAACCAATCTGCAAAATAGTAGATTGAATATGAATTGGGTCAAATCCTTATCCAATTCGTAGAAGTATGAATTGAATTTGTATTAAATTTCATCAATCCGTGGATTGGATTGGATTAAAAATTTATAATCTGCAAAATCGTGGATCGGATACGGATTGATATCCAATCCGTAAAATTCGATCCGCGAACACCCCTACAGACCGGTAAGTTTTGTTGGTTTGTTTATTAGTTTTGCTTTTAGAAAGTTGAGTGATGGTAACGAAACTCCTCCAACTTAACTAAAACGACTTTGTGGAAAACAACGTTCGAACTCATAAATGGCGACACTGTTACGCATGGGTGGCTTTAAGTATAGGCGAACAAGGCGCTCGCCTAAGGCCTCAGTTTTTTGGTATTAATAATAATTCTCTAGTTAATAAAATCTTTTAAAAAAAATTATATGTGTGGTAGAAAAGCCTATTAGACATATCTCTAATTAATAATTATCCTATAATTATTAATAATTATTTTTTATAAAAAAAACCTATAATTGGTTATCTTATTGTTAAATAGATATGATTAATAATATTCTCTAACCATTAATTTATTCATTATTAGTTTTTCTAATAAAAATAAGTAAAATTTTTTATCTTTTCAACTTCTTAAAAAAGCTCAATTATTCAACATTGGAATCTTTGACTTTGAGTATTCCTTTTAATTTCTACTAAAAATCTTATAATCTAGAAAATTATAGATGAAAAATTTCTTGTTCTCTTCTCGACAATGAAGATTATTACATGCATTAATTCATTCAAAAAAGAAAGAGAAAATTAGTTACTTGAAATACAAAGTCCATATCCATTATCTAACCATCAATTCATGATTTTAACTTTTTATGTGCTACCATTCTAAATATTCTATTTGAAAATAGTATTGTTCTCATTTATTCGTTTGCTTCTTTTTGTATAATTTATAATGGTAAATTTTAGATTTTGTTTTTGAAAATTTTTAGAATCTTTTTGATTATTTGTTGAAATTTAAGAATTAAAACTGAAATGGATTTTCAGTTCTTTATTGTTTCATTGAGTATTGAAATTATTAAATAAAAAGAGGCCTCATAAAAAAAAGAAAAAGTTTGCCTAAGGCCCCTAATACTGTAAAGCCGACCTTGCTGTTACGCAGTGTTGCTTGCTAAATTTTGAACGTGTCTATATTTAGGTGAAACGTGAATAAGTTTAAATGTGTATCTCTAAATAATATGTTTTTTTCAATATTTAAATTCAAGTGTTGAGTTATTTTTTTCTTATAAAAAAATTTATTTATTGTTTTAAAAGAAAACATCTAAAATATGATCTTCTAACATATATACTTTTATAAATATAATGAATACTTATATTTATTTATTAAACACTCGACAAGTTATAAATAAATTATTTTATTAAAAAAATTATAACATGTACCTTACAAAGTTTGATATATATATATATATATATAACACATGTATTTTTTGACGTTAATATATGATATTTATAATGATTTTGTTATACATATGATTTTTTTTTGTTAATTATGTAAGCCAACCAATAATTGTTTAATCATTTGGATTAACATTAATGTGTTAAATAATATTCAAAATCTATTGTAAAAATAGTAATTGTCAAAATAAAGGTATAGACCAGTTATAATACGCAGTCACCTAAAGTCCTATTATGTTTAAAATTTTCGTTCACATTAAAAAAAAAAAGAAAATAATAGTTGAATATCCTACCTGGCAAAGACAAGGGAAGCTGATAAATAAAATAAAATAAATTTATATTGCAAAGGTATTTATAAGAGAGAATATTAAAATTTCATTGCAACGTTTTTTGCCAGTTAAATAAAAGATAAAATATTTAATTTTTTTCTATTCAAACCTAATATATCTTATAATCATATATAAGTTATAAAAAATAAATAAGCTAAAAATACTAAGTATTTAAAAATAATTAAAATTCAAACTTCAGAAAAAAAAAAAAAATTAACTAGTGTGATTTTAGTGGGCAGTTTCCATAAAAGTCGTTCCTTTGACTACTCAGAAAAATTGTTAGACCAATTCTAAGAAAATGAATCCAATCATCTACTCTACTGAGTATATTACTAGTTATGCATGATATATGCATCCATTTATTATGTTTACTTTTATCAACGATTAATCTTTGAAAAAATAAAGCCCAAAGGCAACATGAGTAAAAAATTTGAATCCAAATCTCAAAATACTTTTAAATTCTGAGGATGATGAGTAATGGACTGAAGATTTATCTTAGTTCCTTAATCACAAAGAATTACAAACTCGTGTTATGTTAGTTGCTTTGTCAAAAACTTGTGTAGTGGCATAGTTAACATATAATCCAATTACCATAGCAACTGCTGCTCTGCTCTGGTTTGGTGGTGAAGATTGAAACCATTAAAAAAGGTTTAATGAAGGTGGGGGGAGGCAAAAAAATCAACGATCATGGTGAGGAGGGCCTCTCAACCATTTATAAGATGTTATAATTTTTTCAACCGATATTGTAAATGTAATTTTATTCTTCCAACTTTAGAATTGGATTCCTACGAATGAGTATGAAGTATCTTTTTAGTATAGATCATAATCTCATCCACCAACTTGCTTCATACTAATTGTGTGAAAAAAGATAAACATATATTGGGCTTCATTGAGATTTGCTAGCTCCGACAATAAAAG